>NC_082686.1:71226111-71527130 GCF_949987515.2 Delphinus delphis
TACTGAGGTGTTTCTCAACTTTATAGGTCATTTATTAACCCAAAAGATATCCTCTTAAACAATTTTATTTAGTAGGCCTACTTGCTTTTTTTTTTTTGCGGTACACGGGCCTCTCACTGTTGTGGCCTCTCCCGTTGTGGAGCACAGGCTCCGGACGCGCAGGCTCAGCGGCCATGGCTCACGGGCCCAGCCACTCCGCGGCATGTGGGATCTTCCCGGACCGGGGCACGAACCCGTGTCCCCTGCATCATCAGGCAGACTCTCAACCACTGCATCACCAGGGAAGCCCCAGGCCTACTTGCTTTTAAGTGTCGAGGATACTATTTCAGGAAAGACCTCTTTTATTTATTTTACTTTTTAAGAGGAATTCATGTTCTTGAGAGAATGGACCACTTGTAACTCATCTCTGTACCTTTCATCCTATTCAGAATGCCTACCACTGACTAGCTGCTCAATAAATATGACTAAATGTTGTTGTTGATTTCATTAGCAAGTTTTAAATGCTCTAATTTCATGTTATATCATGTTTCTTTGACAAGAAGGTCCATGTGTTTTATGTCTCTAAGTGGTTTAACATTGATAAAATAGTTCTATTTTTCCTGTATGTAAATATTTTACATTCTTAAATGAAAGGCACTATGTTTGGTTGATGAAGATAAAGAACCTCAGTCACCCTTGGTCTCATATTCCACTTTCTACATGAGCTCCTTGCTACTTCCTAAGTATTTCCCCTGAAAATGAAGAATGATAGATTTGTCTTTTTTATTACTAAAAAAATTTATTTTTCTTAATTCAGTTGACAGAAACTGGGAAGAATGCAAAGTATGAATAAGCCCTTCCCCTTCTGGCATTGCCAAATAGCATGTCAATTCCTGTTCTCTTAATCACCACCTTTAGGAGCAAAACAAAGTCTTTCAAGTCTTTGGGGGCATAGTTGATTTGGTAGTGCTACTGTTCCTCTCTGCCTTTTCTACACAAAGCTGAATGCCTGCTTTCTGAGGTCACTAAATAAAAAATGGCTACCTATTTTCTTTAGAAGCAAATGCATGACTCTGTTTTTGGATATGCTAGAGGGGAAAGGGCCATATCAGCCTCTTGGGACCTTGGTAACAAAGCAGCTTTTATAATTAGAATCAAAGGTCCTTGGGAGGCTTAAATGATTTGCATCTGGGGAGGCAGCAAGATGAATGTCCAGAGTGGCAATCTATAGGTCTAGATACAACTGCAATTTGAGTGAAGGATTTGCATAGGAAGTATGTGCTAAATAACAACAAATGACCAGAAAATAAGATGAGGGCAAAACCTTTGAAAAGGTTAGACACTGCTAAGCATGTTACAGATGCACAATATCCATTCAGACTCATCAAAAGAGCTGTCAGAACATCAGATAATAATCAAATGCAATGTGGAAACCTTGATTACATCCTGTTGTGTGTGCATACGAGCGAGGGGAGAGGAGCAGAGCAGCCATGAAAGATATTCTTGGAACAACTGGGGAAATCTGAATATAACTTGTGGATGCTATTGGCGCCTCACCCAATGTCTCTTTACTTAGCCTGTGCATCCATCCTCATTTCCTACCCCGACTCCCTGCTGGCTGCTAAGGGCTCAGAGCTGTCCCTTCTCAGTTTCAGCCCGATCCCATAGGGAGCCCTGTGAATGAATCACATCACACTCCCACCTTGAGGAACAGGGCTCAGCCACCACATTGTTCCTCCCTGGCTTCAGGCTACGGGTAAGAGCAAGGTGGCCTAGGAAAATTCTCAGAAATATTTAGGGGGTAAGGTGTTATAATATCTCCAACTTTTAAATGGTGCAATTAAAATACACACACACATGAACACGCATAAATATAGACAAAGCAAGATGGCAAGATGCAATGAATGTCAGCTCTAGGTGGAGGCTTTAAGGGTATTCTTTGTGTTATTCTTTCAGTTTTTCTGAAGGTTTGAAATCTTAATAAAAACTTGAAGGTGTGTGCCGCAACTACTGAGCCCACACGCCACAACTAGAAAGAAGCCTGCAATGAAGAGAACCCCTGCCACGATGAAAGAGCTGCCTGCTGCAATAAAGATCTTGCGTGCTGCAACGAAGACCTGATGCAGCCAAATAAATGAATAAAAAAGAATGGAAAAAATATTAAAAAATTTTGAAGGAAGAAAAAGGAGACTTGTGTCAATCTAAAACTTGCTCTTTCTCTTGTGGGTTGCCATCCTGATACTGATGTCCATATCTAACCAGCAGTCTAAAAAAAACCTGCCAGTCATCTTGAATGCATATTCTGCCTCATTTTCCACCTGAGGTTGGTCCCTCAATCATGTCACTTCTACCCCTGAAATATTCATCATTCTAAACTGCAATTATAATCACATTATTCCTCTCAAATTCTTTCTGTGTTTCCTGATTGTCTACACTAAGATAAACTTCTATCTCCCTGACATGGGACATGAGGCCCTTGTCACATGGCCCTTAGCTTACCTCTCTAGCTACATGCTTTGCCATTTACACCAACACCTTGTGAATGATCTATTCTGAACAACTTAAGAAATCCTTGAATATGCCATGATCTTCCTTAGCTTTTTAGTCTAGAAATACTATGCCCAGAATGCTGTTCTCCCTGTCTGTACTGCTGGCAAATTCCTACTCATACATCAAGAATTAGTTCAAATTTTACCTCCTCTGGGAAGGCTTTCCTGAACTTTCCAGGCACAGTTGAAGTGGCCCCTTTTTCGTATTCCCATAGCACACTTCTTACATACCTCTTTTATAACATCACACACAGCTGTAAGTTATTGTTTACATGCCTACTTTTTCTCTAGTATAAGTGAGACCCGGAAGGCAGGGGCTGGACTCTATTCATATTTGTACCCTTAGCATTCTGCACTGTGCCTGCCTCTGTACTTAACAAATGTCTGATGAAGAGCCAACTTTTTTTTAAGCATTATAAACTTACTACAGCTGGTGAGGGAACGTGAATGCTTGGGACAGATCGAGGCCGCACATGATTGGCCAAATGGCAAAGAACAACACCATCGGTTAGAGCTGCTCCAAGATCACAAGGCAGAGATACTTTTAACCGGTACTCAATATGCTAAAAGAACAGGAAAATGTGAAATATATTAATTCAAGAGTGGCTGACACACAGGACATAATGGAGTCACAATGGAATATTTTTAATTAGAAATCAAGTTAAAAAGCAAATAACTTAAGTACCACAATCTCTATTTTATCTTTCTATCCTAAGTCAATAACTTAAGGAGATCATATATATATATACATATGTATGGCAGCCAGGCGACAGTGCTGCAAAGTTCCACAACAGAATTCATTTACAATTTTCTGACTAAAAAACAAAAACAACTAGATCCAATTTTAAAATAAACACCACGTATGATGTAAGTGTGGTATGTATCAATATATGTATATGTGTACATACATATGAATTATTATTACTCTAACAAGATTTCTTTAAATCATGAGGCAGAAAAAAATTTTAAATGAGTAGGGTCAGGGGTTGAGCTTTATGGAATAACCCATCTCATTTTCCTAGTAAACAAGTGAAAAAATTCATCACACAACGGGCATCACAGCACACAATGGACACTTGTTGATTCTATTAAAAATTATAAGTCAAATGAACAAGTGATGCCAGGATTATGGGCTACACCAGTATCACTGAAAAATGTAATTCAAAGGCAATGTACATACTTTGCGTAGTTGATCTATTAATTCCAGCTCTTCTTCTCTCTGTCTTGAATTCTGTCTTGTTACCGGATCTTTAAAATCAGTGGTAGGTGCAGAAGATGAAAGAAGGGGTGACGCATGACCTAAAAAATATTGGTACGTAAGATAGAAAGTGACTGCCAGTGCTGCAAAAATACTCAGATCCACCTGATCACAGTTTCCTTGAAAGTACAGCACTTTCTACTTCTGGAGTGACCTTTTAAAAAAAGTTTTTATTATGGAAATTTTAAAATATGCACAATAATAGGGAGAATAGTATGAAAAACTACCAAATGTCCATTACCCATCTGGCTCAACTACTTTGTGTGTTTGATTACATCCATTTAAAAACGTTTCTATTGAAAAATATTGCATGCAAAAAATTAGACAAATCATAAGCAAACAGCTGAATAAATTATCATCACAAAGCAGACACAAGCAAGTCAATAAATGCAACATTACCAACACCCAGGAGACCCTCTCATGTTCCCTACCCATCAGTATCAGTACCCAACAGTTATTTCTAGTACCACAGGTTCTAACTATGTACCTCCTGGCTTCTAACACCACAGATTAGTTTTGTCCATTTTTAAACTTTCTACATATAAAACCGTATTATATGTGTGTATGTTTTTATGTTTGGCTTCTTTTGATCAACATTATAAGATTTATCCACGTTGTTATGTATATTAATGTGTTCATTTTCATTGCTTATTTAGTATCCCATTGTACAAATATACACAATTATTTATCCATTCTATTGTTGATGGACATTCAGTTTGGGGCTATTATGAATAATGTTGCTATGAATAATTTGGACATATCTTTTGGTACAGATGTGTACATATTTCAGAAAGCAAAATTACTAGTTATAGGATATACAAGGGTTCACCATTAGCAGATAATGTAAACAGTTTTCCATGCTAATTAACAATCCCACCAGCAGTGCATCTCTGGTTTGAGTTTAAATCTCACTGTGAGTGTATCTATCAGTTATGTTAAAAATAGTTATTTTCGGAGTGAAATGTCTGTTTCCACTTCTAGGTAACTTCTTTGGGGATCAGGCAGAAATTTGCCACATTAACTAAAAACCATGAGACTAAATAGTTTGGTTTTTTTAAAATTACTGATTCATTTCTTTAACAACACAGAAAACAGCTTTTACCAACAGAAAAATCTGAAAAAGAGCACACTACAGAGAGAAGGGACATTCCCTGAAGCCCTGAAAGAGTAATTTTTTTGTTCAAACACTATAACCTGCTTTTAGGTGGTACTGAGAAACTTTCTGACCAAAATGATTTCAAACAAGATTAAGATTCTCTTCCTTTAATATCAGTGAGATCACAGACAAACGCAGAGTTTAAAACTTTTGCCTTGGTGACATCTCAGGGTAGAAGTTTATTTATTTATTTGTTTGTTTGTCTGGCCTCACCGCGCGGCTTGCGGGATCTTAGTTCCCTGACTCAGGGTTGAACCAGGGCCCTGGCAGTGACCGTGCAGGGTCCTAACCACTGGCCTGCCAGGGAATTCCCAGGGTAGAAGTTTAAAAGCATGTAATGTATAATGTCATTGTATAACCACCATCCCCCAACCCCCCCCAATGCCCCTTTTAGCACTGCCACCTACCTTTATTTGTTTCTGCCCTGACAGCTCCTCTGAAAAGGAAACTTTCAGGGCGCTGGGCCTGGTTTCTCTGAATAGCAGCAGGAAAAGAATATGCAGGGGAATGATGAACTGAATCAGCATGGAAAAGCAAAATAAGATTAAAGAAGATGGAAAAAATTAAATATAATAACAGACACATGACAAAAGTTCAATAAATGGCAAATGAAGAAAAAAGTTAAATATTGCAATGATATAAAATGATAATTTTGTTTATTAATAGAAAATCTGGTATAGGAAAGTAACCTCCAGGACTTCCCTCATGAGCTAAAGGTTAAGACTCCATGCTCCCAATGCAGGGGGCCCAGGTTCGATCCCTGGTCAGGGAACTACATCCCGCATGCCACAACTAAAATATCCTGCATACTGCAACTAAAAATCCCACATGCCACAACTCAGACCTGGAGCAGCCAAATAAATAAATACTTAAAAAAAGAAGAAAAGAAAAGTAACCCTGAAAGTGGGAGGGCTGCTTGTATGTATTTTTATTTTTTTGGGGGCTGGGCTGCACAGCTTGTGGGATCTCAGTTTCCCAACAAGGGATTGAACCTAGGCCATGGCAGTAAAAGCCTGGAATCCTAACCACTACACTACCAGGGAAATCCCTGTTTGTATGTATTTTTAATTGTCATGTTACTTTTGGTATTCAATAAAGGCAAAATGAATGTTAATATATTAAATATAGTCTCTTGCAAACATACAGCCCTGCTAGCTCTTGCTCATTTTTTCATATCAAATGGCTGAGTAGTTGAACGACTAGTTGAATTAAAAAGTGAAAAATGTGCAGAGTTCCCAATTTTGTGCCTGATTTCTCATTTCAGAAAAGGAAGCCACAGCCATCTAAGGAGCAATTTATCAGGAAAATCCTGGTAAAGAATTATAATTGGGAAGTGGTTAATTGCACTTTTGTGTCTATTACCTGTTTCTGTTGTAGGTGAACTTGATACAGCATTAGATCTGTGATCATTCTGTGGAGAAACATAGATACATCAATAATTATTATTCAAGAAGAGGTACTTTCCACATTTACGGAAAGTACCTCTTTCCACATTTGGGATTATATCAATAAAAGAAAAAAAACATGCAACTCTCCTCCAAAATTAAGTCTAGAAATGAGAATTTGTATAATAATTCTGAATATTTTTTAAGGCCAAAGTTTTTTTTTAAATTAATTTTTATTGGAGTACAGTTGCTTTACAATGTCGTGTTAGTTTCTACTGTACAGCAAAGTAAATCAACTATATGTATACATATATCCCCTCTTTTTTGGATTTCCGTCTCATTTAGGTCACCACAAAGCATTGAGTAGAGTTCCCTGTGCTATACAGTAGGTTCTCATTAGTTATCTATTTTATACATAGTATCAATAGTGTATATATGTCAATCCCAATCTCCCAATTCATCCCACCACCCCCCCAAGGCCAAACTTTATTTAGTTCTAGAGAATATAAGATCTATGTAATGCATTCTCTAAAGATAGTCCTATTATATAACAGGCCTTTCCTATGACTGTGAAAAATGAAATCATCCTAAGGCAGAAAATTTTATTGGGGAATGTATAGAAGAGAATAAAATTTTATTTTATAATAGTATTTTTCTGACATACTTTCTAAAGTATTCCTACCCCCCTCCTTGAGTAATGTTTTAAGAAAGAGTGATGAAGGTTTCTTCATTTCAGTTAGGAAATGAGGTATTTAAAGATGATAGTTGTATTTCGAGACTAGTATTTGAATCCAAGATGTTTTTAATTTATTGACCGAAGGAACTGTAAAGAAGGAGGAAGAACTAGTTCAACTGGTATAGAGTGTACCTAAAAAAAGGGAAGAGAGTTAAGCTAATTTAAGAGGAAGCGTTGGTTAGCTGGGTTAAAAATATTGAAGACTTGGCAGAGGAGTAGAATCAAGAAAAGCTAGAATAACAACAGGTTTTCAGGCCTTGATAGCTAGTTATATTCAATAACCATTGAGTTGTACTCAATAATTTATGATAACTGAGACACATTTTTGAACAGAATGACTTTAAAACACACACACAAATACACACACACACATACACACTCCCAGGTTTTTTTCTCCCTTTTGGTTTTCAATATTTTCAGAAATCTTTTATCTGAAGTTGGAGTTGGGTCAGGTGAGATTAATGATGACAGGAAATTTTAACTGCTATAAATAAGTAAATAAACAGAAGCCATGCTGTTGAGAAAATTCTTGGACTGATCTGAAAGACAATTCTGTGGTAATGTTTCCTTGGTTTGATACTCTTAGACCGAGAATTAAGACTTAAAAAGTAAGCTGCGCTCCTGAGTGAAGCAATGTATTACATCTTCATTAGTGAAAAAGACAACATGTTCATCAAGTTTAAAGATGCCAATAAACTAAGTTTAGGATGCTGAGAAGAAATGAAAATTTAAATAACAAACTTAATTTAAAATAAGAACAACAGGCACTAGTAAAAGGAATAAATGGGCCAATGAGGCAAAAGCTGTATATCTTTTTAAGGAAACAAAATACTATCCTTATTTTCAAGGAAGATGAGGTAGAAGGAGAAAGCTAGGACCAATGGTACAAACAGAAAAACATAAAAAGTAGAGATTATTCCAGATACAGAGGAAAAAAATTTTAAATTTAAAAAGGCCTATTACAGTGAGATAGACTAGAAACTTTAACATATTTAGGAATAAACAATAAAGTTATTAGACAACTCTATTAGATTAGAAGGAAGAGCTGAAACACATTCTACTGAATGGCAGCAAATGTTCTCTACCTCCAGAAATACCAAAAGATAACATGCAGTTGGGTGTAATGAAAAACAAAGCCAGAAAAGAGGGGACTTACAAAATGGTGATTTTAAAAATATATTTTTATTCAAACTATAAATCTAACTGCTTACATTCTAGGATACTGAAATAATTAGTTCAAATCACGCTGAGGCCATTGACTGGTATATCTGAGAACTTTTGGAGAACTGGAGAGCAAAAAATGGAAACTGATACAAAGTCAACTTTTAGTGCCTAGTTAAGCAACAAAAGAAATAAAATCATGCCTAAATATAGTATATACCTGCTGCAGAGTAACTGAGATACCAAAAAATAAAGAATAAATATTTTTAAACTAATCATTTGACAGTGCAGCAGGTCTGACAGGAAGAATGTTAGACATTACACAACTTCTGGCACATTCAGATTTGGCCTTACTCAACTAAAATTCTAGGGGAGGATAAGCCCCAATGCCCTAAGGTATCCATTGAGTGTAACGAATTAACTTTTCTCCTATATACCTAGAATGGTACTAGTTATATACCTTCCTTGAAAAAATTTTGAAAACAGTCCCTCAAATAATTTTCTTTGTAGTTCAAATAACGAACCTAGCTGAGAAAGGCTAGCAAAAGGTTAATATAGAAGAGAATTATAAAGTTTTATCAGGTGTCATCCAGGTATGTGTAGCTTCAATAATAACCAGAGAGAAGGTTTATCAGGTTTACAGATGTTATAAAGTTGGAGTCAGCATTTAGAAGGACATGATGCAAGAATTTGAAAATATTCCGGGAAATCAGAAAATTTTAAATGTTCGAAAAGCAAAATTAAATATTTAGGAAAACAAAAGATACAAAGTTTAGAAATTAATTATCATTTAGGAATATAACTAAAACATCTGAGAATTACAATGGATACACAGCAAAATGAATACCAAAATGGAAAAAGCCAACCTAATGCTCAGCATAAGACGTGAATAACCCTTGTTTCATGCTCAGTACTACGTGGGCTCTAATGAGGGATATATTTCTAGTTGGGAACTGTGAAGCCAAAATGGAGGGCAGAGAACTTGTCAAAGTTCATAAGGACAAACAGGCTAGGAAAGGCACATAAAAGGGCCAAAGCTTATTTACGGAGAAGACACGGGTGGCATCATAACAGTTTTCAAATATAAAGATTCTCCACATAAGGACTGCTAAGTAACTAGCAAATCTCCACTCTGGAAAGAAAAGAAGAAATAGGTGTAAACCACAGGAGGACAGATATAAGTTAGACAAGGAGAGGACCTTGTTGACAGTCAGGATTATGAATCATTTCTTAGGTATCATATGATAATAAGTATGGAATTACCATCCCTAGAGGTCTTTAAAAAATAAAATACCACAGGTTTTTAATTTAGACTTCCAGGCCATGTGATCTCCATTGTAACTATTCCTACTCTGCTTTTAAGTGCAAAAGCAGCCATAGACAAATGGGCGTGGCTGTATGTCACTAAAACTATTTACAGAAACAGGTGGCCTAGGGACCATAGCTTGCTGACCTCTACTGTAATAGGGTTTTGGCAGTGACACTTTGGGGGACTGATACTCAAATTATTTTGCATGCACATTAGACAACAGAGTTAACTCAATATCATATATTAACCAAAGTAACATAGTAACTCATGACAAAAAAACCCCAACCCTTTGATAAGAAAATTAGAAGGACATTTCAAACAAAAATCTCAATATAAAGAATTAACAAAGGCTCTATGTTTCTGGCATAATA
The DNA here is from genome assembly GCF_949987515.2 of Delphinus delphis. Lineage (NCBI taxonomy): Eukaryota > Metazoa > Chordata > Mammalia > Artiodactyla > Delphinidae > Delphinus > Delphinus delphis. The sequence goes on from NC_082686.1 coordinate 71,236,016, forward strand.
AAACTTCCAAAAAATTTCAAGTGAAATTAATGTTAAACTTAGCTTCATAAGCTTAGTTATATTTCATACAATTCTAGATTTCAGACTGTTGTTAGACCAATCCATTGGGAAATTTAAGATCTCCCGGGCAAATCCCCTCCTCAAAGTTCCTGGTAAATTACAATAACAAGATATACCTTAAGAGGCCTGAAGGCAGAAGAATGAGGCAGGGTAGCAGCACAGCCCACTTGATTCACACCTGACAGCGACTAAATGGCAAAAGAGAAAGAGAAGAAACAGAAGGCAGCATTTATGTTAGCAAAACGTCAGACAGGCAGGCAGGCAGATCTTGTCAGTAAAATTAGCAAAGGAAAGGTCACTGACAAACTTTCAAATGGTTTACTAAGATATTGATAGGGCAGAAAGAGAATAGTTGGGGGGAAAACCCTATAATTTATTAAACACAGTTTTCCACCTGTTTAATTCAAATTATTTCAATACCTCATACCACATTAATCAAGAAATGAAAGGCATGACTTATTAAACATGATTTTATATAGAAATAAAACTGAGTACATCAAATTTTTTTTAGCAAAATAGCCTTAGAAACAAATGAGTCCTGTGCTGTTCCTATGACAGGGGAAACAAATCCAGTCAAAGAGCTCATTTTAACTGATCAGAATTGGCATGAATAAGAGCAACATCTTTTCAATATTAATCCAAATTAGATTTATTATAATTCAGTTTAATGGCTCTGATGTGAGAAGCCAGGACATGAGGATTTTGCATCACACCTTAAGGATGAACCAGCATTTCATTTCTGCTTCTGTAAAAGTCCAAATGACCTCTGAGAAGTTAAGTACAATTTTCCTTTTCTTTGAATCCTTTATCCTTTCACCAGCCTACATAAAACTAGTTAGATATATTAGAGATACAATTAGACACAGTAAGTGTTAGAATCCATTGTACAGAATTTTTATTACAGATAAAAGCTGCTCAAAACATGACAATTTTTTCATTTGGTGGGGAGTGGAAATCAGAGAAGACAGAACTTTCACAAAGGGCGTTGAGTAAGATTGTATCTATTAAAAATGCCAAAGGCTTAAAGATATTAAAGTCTTTATAAGTTAAATAATTTTTAAAAATTTAAACTACAATCACAAATATCTGAATCATGGGATAAATGAACAAGAACACATGTGGTGTTTAGGAAAAGGTGAGTAGGATGGTCACTATGATAAATACAACTATATTTTTAATGAGTTGATAGATAGCAATGTCTTTTTCGTGTGTGCAAAACAAAGCATGTAACACACACTGCAACATTATCTTAAGGCAGAAGAAAGTGAGGAAAGAAATGTACCAAAGAACAAGGCTGTGACAGCAGTCTTACATTGTATATGCCTTCACCTGTTTAGATTTCCTGGGCCTCCTTACGATCAAATGGACTTGAATTACTGTCAATCTCAAATATAAAAAGGCTAGGGCTTCCCTGGTGGCGCAGTGGTTGAGAGTCCACCTGCCGATGCAGGGGACACGGGTTCGTGCCCCGGTCTGGGAGGATACCACATGCCGCGGAGCGGCTGGGCCTGTGAGCCATGGCCGCTGAGCCTGCGCGCCCGGAACCTGTGCTCCGCAACGGGAGAGGCCACAACAGTGAGAGGCCCGCGTACCGCAAAAAAAAAAAAAAAAAAAAAGGCTAAAAGCCACTATGCTGGCAAAGAAGGAAAAAAGGATGGAAGGAAGAGGAAGTGAAATGAGCCTAGATCCTTTCTAGTGTCTAGAGATGGGATGTAGATACATGTGGGACATATATGAAAGCAACAGAAGCCTGAAGGGCAATCCTAAGAGAATGTTAGTGTAACTGATATTAAACATTACCAACAGTTATTTCAAATCCCATATTTCAAGGTCTTTAAATCAAATCCAACATTTACTTGCTATATCATCAGAACTTATCTTGAAACAATTTTTTTTGAGATTTTTCTTTTCTGATTGTGATTTTATTTTTTATTTTTTTATTTTGGCCACACCATACAGCTTGTGGGATCTCAGCTCCCCAACCAGGGATTGAACTGGGGCCACTGCAGTGAAAACGCCAAATCCTAACCACTAGACCACCAGGGAACTCCCCTAATGAGCAATTATTAGATGTACAGAATACATCAGGAATTATTCACTCAGGAATTATTTATTAAGCAACTAATATATCCCAGGAATTATGGTAGGGATTGAGTATACATAGGTAAGTGCAACAGAGAATATCCCTGTGCCCATGAAGCTTACAGTCTAGTAGTCTATTGGGGGTGGGGGAGAGGGGGAGATACAAAACAATAAACACCCACCTAAAAGTGCTATGAAGAAAAAAAAAGAACAGTGGAGACAAATTTGATTTGGGGGTAGGGGTGTTGCAGAAAAGCCATTTTAAGGGTGTGATATTTAAGTTGATACCAGATAGATCAGTAGGAATTAACCAACGGGTATATGCAGGGAATGAGAGGCATTCCATGCAGAGGGAGGAGCATTTGCAAAGATCCTGAGGTGGGAAAGGGCTTGCCATATTTTCAGAGCTGAAAAAATGCTGATATAGCATGACCCCAGAGATGAGAGATACATAGTACCCAGAGTACACAGGAGCTTATGGGCCATGTTAAGAAGTTTGGAACCTACTCTAAAGGGTTTGTAGGCTGTGTTAAGAAGTATATGGATTTTGGAACTTCCCTGGTGGTCCAGTGGTAAAGAATCTGCCTTCCAGTGCAGGGCACACTAGTTCAATCCCTGGTCGGGGAACTAAGATCCCACATGCCGCAGGGCAACTAAATCTGCACGCCACAGCTACTGAGCTCACGCACCTCAACAAGAGAGCCTGTGTGCTGCAAACCACAGAGTCCACAGGCTCTGGAACCTGCGCACCACAACTACAGAGCCCATGTGCTCTGGAGTCTGCGTGCCACAACTAGAGAAAACGCTCACGCCACAACTAGAGAGAAGCTCACATGCTGCAACTAAGACCTGACGCAGCCAAAAAAATAAATAAAATAAATAATACATCTAAAAAAAAAAGTATATGGACTTTATTCTACTATATGAAGCCACTGAAAAGTAGTTTTGAGAAGATCAGAGGTATGATTTAAAAAATGACTATTTTTGTAATACATGTTGGACACTATTTGGCATGCAAAAATATGTGAGACATGGTTCTTGTTTTTAAAGGCCATCTAATTTAGGCCAGACATGAATACTGTTAAGTAAAATATAAGTGTATGTATTTTGAAAATGGCTGAAATTACAAATTTCATGCTAAGGGGATTTTATTGTTTTTCCAAATTCCACTTTTTCCTTGACAAAAACGCCTGGGCATTCAGCACTTACTATATGTGTTATTAAATCTCATCTTCAGTTTCCTAAAGTGTTTCAAAGTATTTTCAATTACAGTACAGGAGGCAATATAGCACAGTGTTCATGCACGTTCTCAAGTCACTTGGATCTAGATTTGAACCCAGCCTTGTACTTACTAGCTGTGACCTTGGAGAAGTCACATTCTGGACAAAACATTTGGTGCCTCAGTAATCATTTGTAAAATGGTGATAAGTTTAACCTTAACTCTTAAGGCTGCTGTGAGGAGTGAATGAGATAATTCTGGTAAAGTGTCTGGAGCACCATAGGCTCTCAATATTTTTCTACATTAAATTGTTATTTGCTTCTCATGCCAATTAACTTTGACTAAAACTCCAGAGGCTTATTTCTTTATAAGACTGCCAGTTAAAATGTGCTATAGCCATCTTAAAGGAAATGATGATTACAGAACACAGAAATTCTGACAATGAAAGTTTATGTAATAGAAATCTCATGCTCAAGTATGCAGTTCATGCAGTAGTATGCACAATGGCGGCAGTTACTAGCTCCTAAGACAGGAATTGCTACAGATAATAGGCTTTTGAATTGCTAGTCTTCAATACTATGGTGAAAAAAATAACATAAAACATGATGGGAAAAGCAATTATGTACATGGTTAGAATTCTCCTGCAAAGCTGACAAAGTAAGACTCTCAATAAAGCTCTGAAGTTATACTCATTTTCAGCTGATGAAACAGGCAATAAAAGTAAACCAGTGTGTTTTAATGTATCTTCTAAATTTGCATGTGTCCCATAAAATCAAATACAAAATTAAAAAAAAAAGTAAACCAATATTAAAAATGATCAGTAGTGGGGCTTCCTTGGTGGTGCAGTGGTTGAGAGTCTGCCTGCCGATGCAGGGGACACGGGTTCGTGCCCTGGTCCAGGAAGATCCCACATGCCGCAGAGTGGCTGGGCCTGTGAGCCATGGCCGCTGAGCCTGCGCGTCCGGAGCCTCTGCTCCGCAGCGGGAGAGGCCACAACAGTGAGAGGCCCGCGCAAAAAAAAAAAAAAAAAAAAGATCAGTAGACAGCATTCCAAGTTAATGTTTCCCTGAGTTTAAGATATAAAATGGGTATGGAGGGATAATCTTGAGATCTCAAAGTTTGGGATTTTCAGTAGGTTAAAACAGATAATAAAATAGGATGCCAAATATACAATTGTATAATTAGCATCATGAAGTAAGGGAACCATTCATCATACAGGTGACTTATAAGACAAAACAGTGATTAATAAAGTTCACCTGGAATTAGAAACATTTCAAAAACGAATATATTATTCCCTCTCCTCCAAACACACATACAAAGCCAATATGGTTCTCAATGCAAATGTTTTACTTTTGGAAACACTAACAAAGATATTTGAATCACATCTGCAGAACACTTGGAACACTGGGTAAATCATTAAAAGTAATGTAGGGAGACAGTTCTAGCTATTTGTAAAGCATTTAGTAATGATGCTCATCATGTTTTATGGTATTTAGATCAATTCAGAATGAAAAGTACAGTAGCTATTCCCCAAATCTCTAGACAAAGCAATGTAAAATTCCATTTTGTGCAAGGTTCTTACCACTAACAAGGCACTATCATCAGTGTGCTGAGACCTTCTGGATGGGAAGGGACACTGGAGAGGTGGAGAAAAATGAAGCAATGTCAAAAACAAGCTATGCACACACATGACGAGTTTCACAAATACACAAGCAAAGAGACATATTAACACATACTTGTGAAGATGCTGACATACAGGACCACATTCACAATCATTCAGAGTTCATGCATTAAAATAGCTAATAAGTTGTTTCTGAGTAACGATTTTCTCCCAAAGAACTTAAACAACTGCAAATATGATCTTATTGCATAAAAACTTTCTAAAGCAAGGAGGGGAATAGGAATTATTCTCTGTTCTGAGAAGAGAAAGCTGAAGATGTAGCAGTAACATAAAGAATTTGTGGTCATTTAGTGAGCCAGTGACAAATTTAAAACAATAAACCCAAGAGTCATGATTTCTAGTCTAGGCATCTCTTCATTACCTTTCTCAGACAAAACAAGGGTACAACTGGAAATTTTAAAACTATACATGTTATTTTCCTGAGGAGCTTTAGTTTTCAGATAATGAATTACTCCAGAATGACCAGTAAGGAAATGTTGGGTAAAAAAGAAAGAGTGTATTAACTTATCAAACTTTGACTGCCAAAGGTTTGTACAGAGTTATTACCATGTGAAGAAAAGACAACTGGAAAGTGCTTGAGTGAATCTTTCAGGTACTATACCAATGCATAAGCTCTCAAATAAATAACCAAAAATAGTTATTATATGTCCAATAAGATTAAAAAAAACTTTATAATGGATAATTTAAAACATTTCAAACAATACATCTTACCATTCCAGAAACACTTGTGCTTTGAAAACACTGTGCTGAAGATTGATGCTTGTAAAGCCCCATGTATTAGGTTTTCAAATAACTTATTTTACAAAAATCAAAGTCAACACTCACATGAAATAATGCCTTTATGCATTTTTTAAGGAAGTAATGATCATAAATTGAAAAAATAAGAAGGCAAAGATAAGGGAAAATAGCTAATGAAAAAGCCAAGTACAATAAAATATTCATTTAGTAATAAGCTTCATTTTAACAGGTCAAAATAGGTACACAGATTTTTAAAAAAATAATGAATCATAAATTTTATTTCAAAATGTAAATGTCACTAAACGTGCACACATGTTAAAACAATAAAATTTACAATCTAGTTTATTTTTTTCTTTTTGCATAGGACATCATTATAATACAGAATCTAGGTGCATAGATTTTTAAAAGGTTAATAATTAATTTTACATGTTACATGTTACTTTGAAACGAAAATGTACTATTTAATATTATAAAACTAATGTGTACAAAGTATAATCAATAATATACACACTTAGGAAATGAGCACTGAAGCTGAAATACTATGTAGAGTTTTTTGTTTAATACCGACACCATTCACGTGTGCCAGATACAGCTCTCAGGACCATCTCTCATTACACAGTAGCTCTGAAAATGGATGAGGGAGATGGTAACTCTGCTGGGGATGGGAGGAGGGAAATAATCTCCAGACGGATGTGTATAGATTTAAAAAACCCCAATCTATAGATTCTGATAAACTTCCTGGCCTGTGTCTTTTTCTCCCTAGTAAGAATTTTGTGAGGGGAAAAAAGAAAATGGCAACATTTTGATCACTGAAAACATATGATAATCACATGCAAAACATTTCATTTTCATTGCAATAATAAAAAGTTCCAAAGAAAGGTGATTATATAAACTTACCTCACCGTCTAAGGGGGAGTGTTGTTTTTGTGGACTTTGTGACGCTTTTTGCTATATAACCCCACACCCCCCAAAAAAGGGAAGCTGGTCAGAATCTAGAACACTGGGAATGAAAAATGCTATTTACTAAAATGATCACTCACATTAATCTCTGTATCTCTCGTGTATGGTGTTTTTCTAGATCTACTGGTTAGAAGACGCTGCCCTTTCCCTTAAATAGCTTACAATTTAAATGAGGAAAAGCAAAAATAAGCTGACAAACAGTATTTTCCTGTGTCTATAAGCATCTATAGAAACAGAAATTTTAAAAAACTATGTTTTTTATATGTACATGGATATAAACACATTCATAGAGAGGTAATCTCTCACTAAATTCTCTCAATGAAATCATCCTCTTTCTTTAATGGCTTCAAATACCACTCTAATGCTAACAGCTTTAGCTCTCTCCTATCAGCCAAATTCCAGGCTCGCATTTTCAAATGCCTGTGGACCCTCTCTACTTAGAAACCCCACTGTCATCTCCTGTTCAACGTAACCAAAAAAACCCCTCAATTTCCCATACTAACTGGGTATTTCCCCCCATTTGCTAATTTCTGTTATTATGTCAATTAATAATATCACAGTATCTGTATAGTGAGTGTTTTACAATGTGTTCTTATACACAGTATCTCAAGTGATTCTTCTTACTCTGTGAGATAAACAAACATCATAATCATATTCTTTTAAAGATGAGAAACTTGAGGATAGAGAGGTTATATGATATGTGCAAGGTTACAAAGTTAGTAAGTAGCATAATTGAGATCTGCACCTATGCCTTCTGAACCCAAATCCAACATTCTTTCCACAAAGCTAACTCCCATTAAAACCATTCTTTTAGCCTCAAACCCTTGCTTTGGAACCTTTTTTTTTCACTCATTTTCAGTGATTTATTTAACATTCACTACACATCTATGTAAGACATAATGATGCTTCTCTTGAAATCTCTCTTATAGTTAATTTATAAAACCCTTTGTGGTAGTAGGGGGTGCAGCATACACCATACTAGTAAATAGGTGAAGCCATAATAATTCTGAAATAATTAATACTTAATAGTTAAACATTAAACATATGAAGAAAATAAAGGCACAGAATGGCTCAGTAACTTTCCAAAAGTCAAGCACATACCAAGTAGCAAAGCTGGATTCAAATTCAGATATTTCCGATTCTAAGCCCTTACCACAGGACGACACTGCCTTTCCTTAGGAAAATTAGAAATCATCTAGTCTTATGCCTTCATTTTGTACCCTAATCTAATTATTGCAATTACTCTCTATTTCATTTTCCTTCTTTCCTCATCTCTTTCTAACATATTCTAACATGAGTAGATTAGTTTTTCAGAAGTACCTTCCCTGTCTTTTCTCCTGCTTAAGAACTAAAATTGTTCTTTTCTGCCTAATTGTTCAAGATCAAACTCTAATTTGACATTTAATCAAGGCTATCTACAATGTAATTATCTCTTACTAGTTATATGACTTCTACAGAAGGCAAGCTAAATGAGTTAATTTATGTAAAATGTATAGAACAACACTTAGGACATAGTATGTGTTAGCCATTATCGTTTACTGAGAGTCAGTATAGCATTCTGGTCATAGACCAGGGTTTGGAGCCAGCCTGTCCTTTTTTTTTTTTTCTTTCCAGTTTTATTGAAATGTAATTGACATACAGCACTGTATAAGTTTAAGGTGTAATAGCATAATGATCTGACTTACATACATGATGAAATGATTACCACAATAAGTTTAGTGAACATCCACCATCTCATAAAGATAACAAAAGAAAAAAAAAATGATGAAATGATGAGAACTCTTAGGATTTTCTCTCTTAACAACTTTCACATTTAACATATATTTTGTACATTTCATCCCTAACTCTTATTTATCTTATAACTGGAAGTTTGTACCTTTTGGCCACCTTCAGCCAATTCTCCTTCCCCCATGCCCTGTCTCTGGCAACCACAATTCTGACCTCTTTTTCTATTAGCTTGTCTGTTTGTTTGTTTTTGAAGTATAACTGACCTACAACACTATGTTAGTTCCTGGTGCAAAAGACAGTGATTTGATATTTCTATATATTACAAGGTGATCACCATGATAAGTCTAGTTACCATCTAGACTTTTTTTTTTTAAAGAAACTGTTTATTTTCCATCAGCTTTATTTCCATTTTCTGTTCAGCCTGTCTTGATTAGCATCTTTGCTCTGCCACTTACTAGCTGAGTATTTAACCTTAGGAAAATTGTTATCCTCCCTGAGCATCAGAGATCATCATCACAGGCTTGATACATTTGAAAAAATATAAGAGAATTTATTATGTGTATGGTACTTAAAGAAGATATACTTTGGCTAGAGTTATGAAACAAGAGAGAAAGCAGCTAGAAGATGAGTGATTCATTTGTTCAATCATTCATTTAAAAAATATTTATTGAGCTTTACTAGGGGCTAAGACCTGCTTAAATCTAGCGATATAGCAGTGAATAAACATGACAGACATGGTCCCTGTCTTCATGGAGTTTACGGATAAATGGGAGAGACAGATATGTCGTGTGTGTGTGTGTATGTGCGTGCGCGCGGGCGCGTGCGTGTGTGTGTATGTTTTTGGCCACACCACGTGGCTTGTGGGATTTTAGTTCCCCGACCAGGGATCAAACCCAGGCCCTTCGCAGTGAGAACGTGGAGTCCTAACCATTGGACCACCAGATAATTCCTGGGAGAGACAGATATTAAACAAGCAAAAATATAAATAATTATTTAACTATAAAGAAAAAATTCCCAAGGTGATTTCAGAACAAAAAGACAAGTAACACAGGCAAAAAATTGAACCAGGTTTAGAGGCAACTACAGAGGCTGATTAAAAAAAGAAGTGTTAACAGGGGTTGTTAATTGAGTAGATGTGGAGAAAACAGAAAGTAAAGAATCAAAGATGACTGAAGTATTAAACCTGTGAGCCTTGCAAATTTTTGGTATTCCCTAGAGGTAAGGAAGTCAGTGATAAGTTCAGATAACAATAGTTTATATTTGCATGGCAGTTTACAGTTCACATAAAGCATTTTCACTTTCCTGATACACTAGAGATTTAGGAAATGGCAGCTGGATAGTAAAGTGATATGTCTAACGACAGATAGGTAGTTAAGAGTAGAGACTATCGCTGTCCTAAAAGCAAGATCACTCACTTCTGATTGTCCTCAAGCCTATCTACATATGAGGACAATTAATCTAATCACAAGCAGGAGACAGTTATACTATTTACTCGAGAATTCATATAATTAAGATATCAACTTTTTTTTTTTATTAAGACAATAAAATCTGACATCCTCAGGAAAGCAAATAAGCACTTACTTCTAAGAAACGTTAGGAATATCATTCAATGAATCCAAAGGGCTCACCTTGACAAAGTCCAGGACAGCATCTCTTTGAATCTGCTTGGTCCTTATTTTCTCTTCCTCATACTGTAGGGCAGCAAGTTGTGCCTCTCTCCGAGTACGTTCTATTAATTGTTCTCTTCTCCGATGAAGTTCCAAGTCTGCATGTGAAAACTAGAACAAAAGTATCATTTTGCATATGCAAGTAGCGATAAAGATCAACTTACCAATATTCTTTATCAATTTGGGAAACTACTGTTGACCCAAGCAACTTTTACTTTGCAGTCACCAAGCATTTCTTCAGATGTGTTTATTGCTAATCTTTTCCCATCTTTGCACTGTGTTCTTACATGTATTATAAAGACTTATGTTCTGTCTGGTGTCTAAAAACACTGTTACCAGCATAAGGTGCACATATTATATTAACTGTAGATTGAAGAGACAGGTAATGAAATTTACAGATATTTGGCAATTAACTGTAATTTAAGTATTATAAAAGAAGAAAACCATCTTAATTTAAAAAACCCCACAAACTAAAACTGAAAAAAATGTTTTTACCTGATTATGACTTGGTGATAGTGATAAGAGGGAAGATGGCTCAGCTGGAACCCTGACCCAAAAAAGAAAAAAAGGAAAGAAAAAACTCTTTGATAAGACAGACAGATAGATAAAAGACAAGTGGAATTTTATTGTTAATGCAGCTTTCTATTAATCAGCAGGCAAACTGTCTGGTCAGCACTGAAAGACCAATTGCATTTTGTAAACTTGAGCCCAAGTCACTAAATTAAGCTACAGGAACACCTGATGTCTCCAACTCACATTTCACGTGATGATATCACTGATGAAGCTACAGATAGCTAACAACTGTCTATGTCAGCCAGTGCTGACAATACGGTTATTTGAGATCACTTCTCAAACAATATCGTTTCTTTACAGCACACTAAGTACTACAATCTTCTTTACTATCATGACTGAAACAAGATACGTGTAAATGGAGATGGTTTATACACAAAGCCATTTTATCAGCAGAAATCTGGAATACTACAGAACCTGTAACTGCACGTTTAAAGCACTCCTACTCCCATTTTAATTGAAGGAGCAATTTTAACAACAAAAGTAAAGATTTTGTTGATTTTTATCTTTTAGAAAAACATGAAACCTGATTTGGTGCTTAAAAAAAACAGTAAAACTTGCTTCTCAGTTTTATCAGTGCTAACTCTTATACTTTGATATATATTCCCTGAATTTTAAAAATATAATATGTAAGAAACCAAAAACTTAAGCTATTCTACTATACTCTTTCATGCCACGATTTTTTCTTATATTCGTTCCAAATCTTTGAAGTTTTCACAAAATTCTTTTTTAAAAAAAATTTCTAGCCATTAAAAAACTTTTGACAGAATAAATTATGTTTATAATTTTTAAAAGGAACAGAATAAATAACTACCAAATAAATTACTTAATAATAACTTCCTATGCAAGGTTTAAAATAACGTTAAAGCTAGGGAAAAGCTTCTTTAACTTTCTACTAATCCTTGTCAACCTTTATCCTAGCACTCCTAATCAGTGCGTCCTCAGTCACAAGTCTGACAAGATAAGAGGAGGAGAGTGGGTTGGTAGGGTAAGACTTTTAACTGGGATATAACCACTAATGTGAGATGAGTGACTCCAGTACTATATACTAGTCTGGGAGAAGAATAACTGGCATTAACTGCAAATTTGTCCCAAACTACTAATTTCACTGTTAACATTTCCTATAGCTTTTATTGGCCATCTGTAGATAAACTACACCAAAAAACCCAGAAAGGACCATGTAAACCCATCTCAAATGGGTTTATGTGCCCTGATTTGAACACTATGTTTTAATAATGTTTTTCAAGCAAAACCTTTTAATATACACCTTCTTTCTACTCCCATTTCTTTACTCTCTTTTTATACCAAAACCTCTTTAAAAAGCTGGTTAAATCCATTGTTTCTACTTCATTTCATCCCATTTTATTTTGAACCCACACCAATCTGGATCTGTCCTCACAACTTCACTGAAAACTGCTCTCTTCAAGTCTGAGGCTTTACATGTCCAAATCCAATAGTTAATTTCTTAGCCCTCACCTTACTGAACCTACCAGCAGTATGTGTGACACTAACTGCATCAGTCAATAACTGCATGGAACTGAATTCTGCCAGCAACCTATATAAGCCAGGAAGTGGATTCTCCTCCAGGGTTCTCCAGATAAGAATCCAGGCCATCCAAAACCTTGACTTTGGCCTTGTGAAGCCGTAAGCAGAGAAACAAGAGAAGTCTGCCCAGACTTCTATCTCTCACAACTGTAATATAATAAATAGGTATGTTTTAAGCTACTAAATTTGTGGTAATTTGTTATACCAGCACTAGAAAACTAATATATAAGGCAACTGAGCAAAAAGCTGGCTTTCAGTCAGTAAATTTAAGAAAACAGAAATCGTATCAAGTATCTCATCTGACCACAACGCTATGAGACTAGATAGCAATTACAGGAAAAAACTGTAAAAAATACAAACATGTGGAGGCTAAACAATATGCTACTAAATAACCAAGAGATCGCTGAAGAAATCAAAGAGGAAATCAAAAAATACCTAGAAACAAATGACAATGAAAGCACGACGACCCAAAACCTATGGGGTGCAGCAAAAGCAGTTCTAAGAGGGAAGTTTATAGCAATACAATCCTACCTCAAGAAACAAGAAAAATCTCAAATAAACAAACTAACCTTACACCTAAAGCAATTAGAGAAAGAAGAACGAAAAAAACCCAAAGTTAGCAGAAGGAAAGAAATCATAAAGATCAGATCAGAAATAAATGAAAAAGAAATGAAGGAAACAATAGCAAAGATCAATAAAACTAAAAGCTGTTCTTTGAGAAGATAAACAAAACTGATAAACCATTAGACAGACTCATCAAGAAAACAAGGAAGACTCAATCAACAGAATCAGAAATGAAAAAGAAGTAACGACACTGCAGAAATACAAAGGATCATGAGAGATGACTACAAACAACTATATGCCAATAAAAATAGGACAACCTGGAAGAAATGGACAAATTCTTAGAAAAGTACAACCTTCCAAGACTGAACAGGAAGAAACAGAAAATATGAAAAGACCAATCACAAACACTAAAATTGAAACTGTGATTAAAAATCTTCCAACAAACAAAAGCTCAGGATGAGATGGCTTCACAGGTGAATTCTATCAAACATTTAGAGAAGAGCTAACACCTATCCTTCTCAAACTCTTCCAAAATATAGCAGAGGGAAGAACACTCTCAGACTCATTCTACGAGGCCACCACCACCCTGATACCAAAACCAGACAAAGATACTACAAAAAAAGAAAATTACAGACCAATAACACTGATGAATATAGATGCAAAAATCCTCAACAAAATACTAGCAAACAGAATCCAACAGCACATTAAAAGGATCATACACCATGATCAAGTGGGGTTTATCCCAGGAATGTAAGGATTCTTCAGTATACACAAATAAATCAATGTGATACACCACATTAACAAATTGATGGATAAAAACCATATGATAAACTCAACAGATGCCGAAAAAGCTTTTCACAAAATTCAACACCCATTTATGATAAAAACTCTCCAGAAGGTGGGCATAGAGGGAAACTACCTCAACATAATACAGGCCATATATGACTAACCCACAGTCAACATCATTCTCAATGGTGAAAAACAAACCATTTCCTCTAAGATCAGGAACAAGACAAGGGTGCCCACTCTCACCACTATTATTCAACATAGCTTGGGAAGTTTTAGCCATGGCAATTAGAGAAGAAAAAGAAATAAAAGTAAAAGTAATCCAAATCAGAAAAGAAGAAGTAAAACTGTCACTTTTGCAGATGACATGATGCTATACATAGAGAATCCTAAAGATGCTACCAGAAAACTACTAGAGCGAATCAATGAATTTGGTAAAGTAGCAGGATACAAAATTAATGCACAGAAATCTCTTGCATTCCTATACACTAACAATGAAAAATCTGAAAGAGAAACTAAGGAAACACTCCAATTTACCATTGCAACAAAAAGAGTAAAATACCTAGGAATAAACCTACCTAAGGAGACAAAAGACATGTATGCAGAAAACTATAAGACACTGATGAAAGAAATCAAAGACAATACAAACAGTTGGAGAGATATACCATGTTATTGGATTGGAAGAATCAATACTGTGAAAATGACTATACTACCCAAGGCAATCTACAGATTCAGTGCAATCCCTATCAAACTACCAATGGCATTTTTCACAGAACTAGAACAGAAAATTTTACAATTTGTATGGAAACACAAAAGACCCCGAATAGCCAAAGCAATCTTAAGAAAGAAAAACAGAGCTGGAAGAATCAGGCTCCCTGATTTCAGACTATACTACAAAGCTACATTAATTAAGACAGTATGGTAACCAGCACAAAAACAGAAATATAGATCAATGGAACAGGAAAGAAGGCCGAGAGATAAACCCACGCACATATGGTCACCTTATCTTTGACAAAGGAGGAAAGAATATACAATGGAGAAAAGACAGTCTCTTCAATAAATTGTGCTGGGAAAACTGGACAGCTACATGTAAAAGAATGAAATTAGAACACTTCCTAACACCATACACAAAAATAAACTCAAAATGGATTAAAGACCTAAATGTAAGGCCAGACACTATAAAACTCTTAGAGGAAAACATAGGCAGAAGACTCTATGACATAAATCACAGCAAGATCTTTTTTGACCCACCTCCTAGAGTAATGGAAATAAAAACAAAAATAAACAAATGGGACCTAATGAAACTTAAAACCTTTTGCAAAGCAAAGGAAACTACAAACAAGACGAAAAGACAACCCTCAGAATGGGAGAAAATATTTGCAAATGAAGCAACTGACAAAAGATTAATCTCCCAAACATACAAGCAGGTCATACAGCTCAATTTCATAAAAACAAAAAGCCCAGTCCAAACATATGCGGAAGACCTAAATAGACATTTCTCCAAAGAAGATATACAGGTTGCCAACAAACACATGAAAGGATGCTCAACATCACTAATCATTAGAGAAATGCAAATCAAAACTACAATAAGGTATCACCTCACACCAGTCAGAATGGCCATTATCAAAAAAAACTACAGGGGCTTCCCTGGTGGTGCAGTGGTTAAGAATACACCTGCCAATGCAGGGGACACGGGTTCGAGCCCTGGTCGGAGAAACTAAGCCCGTGCATCACAACTACTGAGCCTGTGCTCTACAGCGTGCAAGCCACAACTACTGAGCCTGCGTGCCACAACTACTGAAGCCTGCACGCCTATAGCCTGTGCTCTGCAACAAGAGAAGCCATTGCCATGAGAAGCCCACACACTGCAACGAAGAGTAGCCCACACTCGCTGCAACTAGAGAAAGCCCACGTGTAGCAATGAAGACCCAATGCAGCCAAAAATAAATAAATTAAAAAAAAAAAACTACAAACAATAAATGCTGGACAGGGTGTAGAGAAAAGGGAACCCTCTTGCACTGTTGATGGGAATGTAAATTGATACAGCCACTATGGAGAACAGTAAGGAGGTTCCTTAAAAAACTAAAAAACAGGAATAAAGATGCAGACGTAGAGAATGGACTTGAGGACATGGGGGTTGGGGGGTGGGAAGGGGAAGATGGGACAAAGTGAGAGAGTAGCATTGACACTGACATATATACACTACCAAATGTAAAACAGGTAGCTAGTGGGAAGCAGCTGCATAGCACAGGGAGATCAGCTTGCTGCTTTGTGACCACCTAGAGGGGTGGGATAGGGAGAATGGCAGGGAGATGCAAGAGGGAGGGAATATGGGGATATATGTATATATATAACTGATTCACTTTGTTATATAGCAGAAACTAACACAAAATTGTAAAGCAATTATACTCCAATAAAGATGTTAAAAAAAAAAAAGCTGGCTTTCACCTTGAGGGTGGGTGTATCATATCCTGGGAATCTTGGGCTTTACTTACGATGGATACAGGAGGCAGGAAGGACAAAAGATAAAGCTGAGGTCCCCCCACTACAGGGAAATGTAACAAGAAATCCTTGCGTGACACTGGAATCTCAAATGACCACACTTTCAACATAAGGACACATGGTAACTAAAAAGCTATTTTGAGATAAATTTCAAAGATATGAAATGTAACTAAATCGCCATGAACTAACCAATAAGACTAAAAAGTCCAAGTTATAAGACTTCTTTCATTATTCTCCCTACATTTTCTTTATCCATCTATATTTCAGTCTCCTAAAGAACTTCAATATCCTGTCAAGTGTAAGTAAAGAATGATGTATGACACTATCTACACGGTAAATTTACCGTTGTTTAAGAATAGGCATATCAAGTCTACCACTTTAAGATTTCATAAAAACAGAAAGGAAGCAATAAAACCAAAGGCTGGGAATTTTTCAACTATTGTCATGCAGTTTATGACAAGAAACTTTGGAATTCAAGGATAAGAAGCAGTACTCTTGAAAAAAAAAAAAGAAGAAGCAGTACTCTAAATGGCCAAGCTAAGTCTAGAAATATTGTGTAAGGCACTAATTGTAGATAAAAGATCACTTCAATTGAGATAGGAATGAGGAATATATTGCTGTCTCTGTCTGTGGCTCTGTTTCTAATCAAAAGTTTAAGTAAAATAATTGCAGGACTCTGGAAATTCACTTAGCCCTCTTTATGCATAAATCCAGACATATCACTATAAAATCTCACTGCTATTAAGTATCTTCAAATCAAATAATTATACAGGTAATGGTTTAGGTGATCTGAATTTAGAATGAATAAATCAATTTTACTTCTTTTTCTATTACATAAGCACAAAGGTATATTTCACTTAGCTCTAAATACACCATATTTAAAACACATAGTATCTAAACATCTTCATTATACATAGATCTACACAAAACCAAAATCATTTCATTACCTAATTACTGAGTTTTAAGACAGAAAGAAATAAGTAGAATTGGTTTTTCAAACCTGTTTTGATGTGAATATCTTCTCGTGTCTTCTGTTTTTTGAAATTCCCTCATGGGTACTGGCTTCACTGGTGAACCCTAGGCCAAAAAAAGAAAAACAGATCAATTTAACACATGTATCCACATGTATCCAGAAAAGTGTAATTACACAGCTCATATTCAACTTGGCATTTAGGGATCTGTATATTACACTAAAAATATTTTAACAGAAACTTCAAATGTGAATTTTCATGTTTAAAAGCATTATAGGCTGTATTACTGCTTTGGTGAAGCACAAAACTGTTCACAATCCAAAAACATTTATTTTAAAAAGAGCAGATTTTCTTCACACTGTATTTTATGAATTATAATGACCACATAGTAATATTTACTAGATGATAAGATGTGAAAGTTGAAAAGGATCTTAGAGATCATCTAGTACAAACTTCCATCTAGAACAGGAATTCCTACCAACCCTACCGTGACTTTTGCTCAGCCTCTCTTGAATATTTCTAGTAATAGGAAGTTCACTGGGGAGATTACATTTCTTTACTTCTTCATCATCATAAATTGTTACTTATGTTAGTCAGACAAATAGTCCTGGGGATGCTGGTGGAATACCAAGATAAAGCAAAAAGTAATTTCTATTTATGGTAAAATATGATATTAATTAAAAGAGAAATAGTGGCAATTTATTTATAAACTGAAGGGTAAAGGTCATTTCAAAAAACATTATCAAAGAAAATTAAACTGGCTTAAGTTATATGGACTATATACTGAAAAGTAAAATTATAAATCAAAGGTAGAGGCTCATGGGATATCACACCACATATTTTGTCAAATGAGAATCTATAAAAATAATATCATCTTACTTCAACACCAAAAATAATCATCAAAATGGGTATTCTGGAAGGGGGAAAAAAAAACTTATCCAAAAAAAAAAACCCCTAAAAATCAAATGTAAAACTATTTATAGTCTATCTCCAAGGAATAGGTACATCACAAATAACTAGAAAATCTTCTTTGGTGACTTACTCCAAAGGGCTAAAGCTGACTCCCGTAAAGTCTGGGCATAATGATCGTATTAAATGAGATACAATTCTAGAATCTTGATGAGAGAATAATTACTCTAATTTCAGTGAATATGACTTTTTAAGTGAACAAAAATCTCTCCTAGTATGTTAACATCAGTGACTTATCACCCTGGTTTTACAATACTGCAATCACCTAAAATTATTGCAAGGGGTACATGAAATTTTCATGACAAAATGAATGTAACATTGGTTTAATTTAAAAAATAAATATGTCATAGTCTATAAATATAAGTCATACCTTATTTATCACAGTATCACTGTGTATGTGACAGGCATTATGATAAAATTAAACAATAGCAGAGTGTTTAAAATCTCAAATTGTTTTTAACAACCCATGTTTAGGTAGTATCCAAGAATATAAAAAAGTATTTCTTCACTGGTTATTAAACCATTTAAAATAATACTGCTTTATTTTTATAGGTGCCAAACTTTAGAAAGCCTTATGACACAGAAGTCATAAAGAGCCTTATGACAGAATCATAAAAACTACTATATATAGTAGGTAGATGGAATCAAAAAACTTATTACAAATTAGCCAATGGATTAAAGAAATGATACTACAATTTTTCATCAGTAGCATAACGTGCATTTTCACTTTTAGTAGAAACACCTCATCTACACAGCCTAATTAACAATAAAATGGTCAAAGAGAAAGACCACAAGAAAAAGGATTCCCTTTTAGATTATAATGTGCATTGTTAACTTAAGCTTTATTGCAAAGTAGTTGCCCTCTGCTCTAGCAGACGTGCTTATAGCCTGAACCACAAGTAGTTTCATTAATCATAGGTACACACTGCTATCTGTAGGCTGCAGGACTTTGATTTACAGTAGTTCACTTTATCTTCTGGTTTCACTTTTCGAGGTTTCAGTCACCCACAGTCAACCATGTTCCAAAAATATTAAACGGATAACTTCAGAAATAAACAATTCATAAGTTTTAAATTGCATGCTGTTCTGATGAAATCTCAAGCTGTCCTGCTCCATCCCACCTGGGCTGTAAAGCGTCTCTTTGTCCAGAGTATCCTGCCTGTTAGTCCGTTAGTAGCCGGCTCAGTTAGTCTCTCTTGGTTAACAGATTGACTGTCGCAGTATAGCAGTGGCTATTTTACTAAATAATGGCCCCAAGTGCAAAAGTAGTGATGTTGGCAATTCGAATATGCCAAAGAGAAGTCATAAAGTGCCTCCTTTAAGTGAAAAGGTGAAAGTTCTTGAATTAATAAGGAAAGAAAAGAAATTGTATGCTGAGGTAAGATCTATAGTAAGAAGAAATCTTCTATCTGTGAAATTGTGAAGGAAAAAGACATACATGCTAGTTTTTTTTTTATATAATGTATTTTAATTAATAGCGTAGTACAGTTTTGTTTTTGTTTTTTTGTTTTGTTTTGCGGTACGCGGGCCTCTCACTGTTGTGGCCTCTCCCGTTGCGGAGCACAGGCTCCGGACGCGCAGGCTCAGTGGCCGTGGCTCACGGGCCCAGCCACTCCGCGGCATGTGGGATCTTCCTGGACCGGGGCACGAACCCTTGTCCCCTGTATCGGCAGGCGGACTCTCAACCACTGCACCACCAGGGAAGCCCTATATGCTAGTTTTGCTGTTGCAGCTCAAACTGCAAAAGTTACAGTCACAGCATGTGATAAATGAATGCTTAGTTAGGATGGAAAAGGCATTAAATTTGTACAATGAAATATTTCGAGAGAAACAACATTCATATAACTTGTTACAGTATATTGTTATAATTTTTCTATTTTATTATTAGTTATTATTCTTAATCTCTTACTGTGACTAATTTATAAATTAAACTTTATCATAGGTATGTATGTATAAGAAAAAAACATAGTACATATAGGGCTCAGTACCATCCGTGGTTTCAGGCAACCATCCACTAGGGGTCTTAGAATGTACACCCTGTGGATATGGAGTGGGGGGAATACTTACTGTACATAACTTTATCCAGCTTTAAATACAAGAATGTCATTTGAACACCAACAAAAAATACTGTGTTCAAAAGCCTTCAGACAGGAAGACCAAGGGTTTTTTTTTTTTTTTTAAAGAATGATAATAACACTCTATAACATGTCCCACTTGAAGTGACTATTCGCTATTTCTAAAAGACTAAATACATCATTCTCCAAAAAGGCCCCAAGTGTTTCTCAAATAATCCCTGCTCAAAGCCTGGGACCAACTCCAGACATTAACATCACACACACTGAAGTGCAGTCATTTTATTATGCTGACTAGATACACTGAAGAATGCTATTTCTACTTGAGACCCTTGGGGAATTGGCAGAGATTTTGCAGTGGGCTGAATGCTCATTTGTTTTCTAAGGCAACTCAATGCTCCACTATAAGAGACATCCAAGAATTTTAATGGCAAACAATTTATATTCTGTGTGACTTCACATAAAAGCGCCAATATAATTAAGCTCATCATAAAAATTCTATGGTTAAGTTTGTATGTTGCCCCAAAAGTCAGCAGTTTGGTTCAGTTCTTAATTACTGATCAAACTATGATTTACCAGTTAATAACAATAAAAAAACAATAAGAACAACAATGAAAAGCATCATATTCCTCTGCATTTTCTTCCAAGGCATAGGATACTCTTAGGACTTCTTTTATTCCTTCTTCAAAATTCTGAAATCTGTATTTTTATTTGAAAAATAAACCTAAACTTTACTTGAGAGTATTGTCTGATTCTAAGAATAAAGCTGAAAAACTCAGTAATAAAATTAGAACTAAATATAATAAAACAAATAATTAATCCTAAACCAACAAATCACTGATATGACAGAAATTTATACTGTCATAAACTGTTTTTACTAGGGGACAGCAAAAAATTTAAGCTTAAGTGTGTATACTACCTCATGAGAGATTCGCCGTTGTTCAATATATGCCATAAACTGTGAACTGAGGCTGTCTGAGTCCAGGCCCTTGGGTGGTCTCACTTCTTCCTCTTCTTCCTCTGCAGTACAGCTGTCAATATAGTCAATCTGATCCAGATCATGTTCCACTGTTCATACGACACATACACACACAGACATCAGAAAAAACATTCAAATTAGATAGCCAACAAAAACAATGAATTGCATTCTTTCCTTTTCTGTAACATTTTCTATTCTGAAACTGGGAGGAATAAGTTTAAATTTAATAAGCCTTTATTATTTAGTCCATGGCCACTCACAAAAATAGGCTAAAGAAAAAATCTTAGTCCTAATTCACTATAAAGAATGCAGTAATTGATGGTAATTATTGGAAAACAGACCTCTAATATTTCTCTTTTCTTTGGACAGCTCTTGACTATTTTAAACAAGACAGTTTGAGTTTGTGAGACAGATAAGAAGAATAATTTTTTAAAATCGGAAAATATATATTCTTTTAGTTTTTTTTTTTTTGCATGTTTTAGGTTTGGGGCTTAATCATACCTCTTTAAAGAGCTGGGAGGCAGAAAACCTAACACAATCAACTCAAAATAAAAGTGAAAAGACAGGAGGAAAGTGGACTTGGTGATAAAGAAGTAGATACTGACGACTGTTCCCTGTCCTGTAACTGTTGTCCATAACTAGAAAAAGATTTATTTTCCTATTTAGAAAATTATTTTCTAGAGGTCAGTATTGCAGATATTTTGTAGCAGTTTGTGGATGGAAGGAAATCATTTGAGGAATTTTTGCTTCTCAAAATGCTCTGGGGTGAGGAGAACATAAATAACATATAGCCACATCATTATTTCTTCTAACACAGTTGGGTGCACCCCATTAATTTGTTTTTAAGTTTAAAAAGTAACTATTTTTAAAAGTCACTTTAAATGGCACACTAGAAAAAAAAAAAAAAAAACTTACTACTAAGACCGTTTCTCCAGAGATGTATTAACTCCCAGCCATTATTGTATGGTGGTCTACAGGCTGCCTAAAAATTGCAGTTGCTGGGAATAGTAAATTTGAAGAAGTCTATTTCTTAATTTAGTTTTCTGACTCAATTATTTCTAAATAATTCCATAACAGCAGTTAATATAAAAATGAATTGACTTACCATAATTATGTAAATAGATAAAAGGCTGAAAAGGTTTTAAGTCTACATCCATGTTAGAAACCAGGTACATAAATGCATTTTTCGAATGTGCTGCAACTTGTGTGACTAAATCAACAGTTCATTTTATAACTATCTCCCAAGAAAGCAGCATCACTTTTTCATACTGTCTAGAGCAGTGCTATCCAAGAGAAATAGAATGTAAGCTATGAAAGTGAACCACACATGTAATTTTAAATTATATAGTAGCCACATAAAAAAGTCAAAAGAAAAGGTGACATTAATTTTAATAATATATTTTACTTTGTTCAATATATTTAAAATATTATTATAACATATAATCAATATAAAGTATTATTGATGTTTTACATTCTCTTTCTCATGCAATGGCTTCAAAATCTGATGTGTGTTTTACATTTATAGTATAGCTCAATTCAGAAAAACCACATTTCAAATGCTCAATAACCACATGTGGCTACTGGCACAGATCTAGAGATTATTTTAAGTCCGAAATGAACCAATGGGAAAGATATCTCATACAAAAGCAAGATTAAAATGAAAAGTACTGAAATGGTAAGTGACAGGAGTAAAAAAAGAATATAAGATGGTAAGGAAAAAAAGGCGGGGCAAACCATTTAATTGAACTCATCATTCAGAGATGAAAGGTCTTCTTAGATAATATAATAGATTTCTGGAAAATCAAAGTCATTTCTCCCTTATAGCTGGCCCTTAAAATTTAAACATTAGGATTTGGTAATTCAAACTAAAGCAATATTGAATGGAATGCTAAAATCAAGAGTCTGCTTCAGAAGCACAAGAAAGCAGAAAGAGCTCCGTTTGTTAATGAACTATAAAAATAAATTTAAAAAAAATTTTTTATTTAAATTACAAAATTTAAAATACCAGAATAAGGAAAACTTGGATTCAGATGCCCATGAAGAGCACAATTCCAGATGAAAGAAAAGGTAGACATCAAGGAATGCACTGAATTCCTAAAAGAGGACAAATAATGACCACAAAGAGAATCTTTAAAAAGGAGAATAGTAGGGCTTCCCTGGTGGCACAGTGGTTGAGAGTCCGCCTGCCGATGTAAGGGACACGGGTTCGTGCCCCGGTCCGGTAAGATCCCACATGCCGCGGAGCAGGTGGGCCCGTGAGCCATGGCCGCTGAGCCTGCGCGTGCGGAGCCTGTGCTCCGCAATGGGAGAGGCCACAACAGTGAGAGGCCCGCGTACCGCAAAAAAAAAAAAAAGAATAGTACTTCAAAGAAGATCATGGTTAAATCAAGATTAAAAAAGATCTATTCCAGGTAAACTGTCTTTAGTAAAGTTTCCTCCCAAAATAAGAATAAGGGAAAAACACTGTATTTTAATTGCAAGTCTGAAACAGAGAAACTGAAATTTAACCCTAATAGAAAACATTTTTTTTCTAATCAGATGGGAAGAGGAGGGAGGTCTTTAAAGAAAGACTGGAAGAAGCTACAGATACACAGATAAAAGGAGTGGATGTGAAAAGGCCACTTAAAAAGTCAGAGAGATTATAAAGACTTTGGATGTCGTCAGGAATCATGTTTACCTCCACCATTTGTTACTATTATACTGCTGCGATTCTCCTGGTACTGGCTTTCTCTTCGCAGTCTTTGTTCTTTAGTAATTTCTGCTACTCGAAGAGGCAGATCTGAAAATTCATCTGTAGGCTTAAATAAATAGCAGAAACATTAAAATAAATCATTTCAAGTTTTAAGACAACATGGTACTTAAAGCACAGATATAATATAAATTCATTAGAACTTACATTTAAGAAGAAATAGCAAAGTAGTTTTACAGATGCATCTAGAGATGCACATATCATCCAACAATATGAATGTACTTAATGCCACTGAAACCACTCTTAAAAATGGTTAAAATGGTAAATTTTATATGTATTTCACCACAATTTTAAAAAAGAATAGGGTATATATGACTCTATATACATACACATATGAATTTAAAGTATTGACATAAATGTATCTGTATTGATATAGCCACAATCATGTACACACCGACCCACGCACAAATACCCAAGCAATTACAAATAACAAATGGGCTGTATTCCAAAATTAATTTGCTTTAGACTCCCAATAAAACAATGTTACAAATGGTACATTACTAGTCTTGCTAAACAAAACCTTAATCATTTAACCTAATTTATAGCTAAAATATTATACCTTAGTAATTTAAAAAGAAGAGAGAAAACATAATGCTGATGATTAAAAGAGAAAAATGAGGGACTTCCCTGGTGGTGCAGTGGTTAAGAATCCACCTGCCAATGCAGGGGACACGGGTTCGATCCCTGGTCTGGGAAGATCCCACATGCTGAGGAGCAACTAAGCCCGTGCACCCTAAAGCCTGCATGTCACAACTACTGAGCCCACATGCTGCAACTACTGAAGCCTGCATGCTGTAGGGTCTGCACACTGCAACTACTGAGCCCGTGTGCTGCAACCACGGAAGCCCGCGCGCCTAGAGCCCGGGCTCTGCAACAAGAGAAGCCACCGCAATGAGAAGCCCATGCACCACAACGAAAACCCAAATACAGCCAAAAAAAAAAGAGAGAGAGAAAAATGATATAATTAGCTGAGAAAGTTACTTATTTATCTTGAGCATGTGGATACTCTTCATTAAGGTTCCCATCTCATTACCCATCAGCCTACAGTTCTACTTTCTCACCTTACAGTACCCTTTCTACCACCTCTGCTCAAGATTATACAGGCCCTCAACGTTCAGGTCTCAGTTGTAACTGGCTCAGTTCCCATTTGACCGTCCAGGATATAAAATTATTTATACAACACAATGAGGTAACAAACATGTAAAACACACATGGTAAAAGATGGTAAAGAAACATAATATCATTTCTGATGGTAGGACTATGTGGGATTTTTACTCCTCCCTTGGCTATTCTGTATTTTATATAACAAGAAATTGAGTCCAGTTAAGACACTTAACAATTTTCATCATTTTATTTTTCCTTAAGTTATAACATGCAGAATAGAAGAAACACTTACTTCATTCCCTGACCATCTCTTATCACCACTGTCCACACTATTGAAACCTGAATCAAGGGCTCCATAGGGGCGACCTGAGTATAATTCTTCATGGCTGCCAAAAAGAAACTTTAGTTGTTAATGTAAAGTTTGAGATTTTAAAAATTAACATTTGAAATAAATCAGATGCAATTTTACTAATAAACATTTTCATGGCATTCAGGGACTTAACTATTCAGAATGAAATGAATATTCGTTTAACTTTTTAATATGAAAAATTCCAAATTCAAAGAAAGTAGATAGAATAGTATAATGAACTCCCATGTACTCATTATCCAGCTCTAAAAATATCCACATTCTGACTTCATCTATTCCTCCAGCCATTCCCAATGCCCCCCTCAATTATTTTTAACAGTACTCTTTTTCTTAAAGTGAAATTTACATACATTTAAATGCACAAACCTTTGACAAATGAAAACATCTTTGTAACATACATACCTATCATGATATAGGACATTTCTACGTTGCCAGAAAATTCCCACACATCCCTTCCCAGTCAACTTCCTTTACCTCACCACTATGTGCTCCTAAGAGGCAACTACCATTCAAATTTTTTTCACCTGAATTAGTATAGAACATCCTCAAAGCTGTCCAAGATCTAATTCCTGGAACCCATAAATATGTTACTTTACATTGCAAATGGGAATTAAGGTTGCAGATAGAAGTAAGGTTGCTAATCAGGGGACCTTAAATTAGGGAGATTTTCCTGAATTATCTGAATGGGCTCGATGTAATCACAAGGTTCCTTAAACATGGAAGAGGAAAATAGAAGAGGAGGATTCAATGCTGGCTTGAAGATGGAGGGAGGGGACCAAGAACCAAGGTAAGAAGACAGCCTCTAGAAGTTGAAAAAGGCAAGGAAATACATCCTACTCAAAACCTACAGAAAAGAATGCAGCTCTGCCATCATCTTAATTTTAGCTCAATGAGACCACGATTTAGACTTCTGACCTACACAACCATAAAATAATAAATCTGTGTTGTTTAGGCCTCTAAGTTTGGGGTGGTAACAATAGAAAAGTAATCCAATTAGTTCTGCTTATTCCAGAATGCATAAAAATGGTATATGTACTCTTTTTCTACTCAGCATCATGTCAGTGAAATTCTTGATGTTTTTAATACCTTGGAGTAGAATGGATGAATTGTATGGTAAGCATAGGTTTAACTTAAAAAACAAAAACAAAAAAACCCTGCCAACTTGTTTTTGAAAGTAGCTGTATCATTTTGCATCCCCACCAGCAATGTACTGGAGTTCCAGCTGCCAACACTGTATTCCCAGTCATTAATTTTAGTTATTATTCTGATGGGTATAAAATGTGGTGTTAATTTGTATTTCTCTGATGACTAGTGATAATTAACATCAGTGATATTTAATACCTTTGTATGTGCTTATTGGCCGTTCATTTATCTTCTTTTGAGAAATGTCTGTTCAAATCTTTTGCCCATTAAAAAATGCAACATCAATAACCTTAAAAATATTTTGCTAAGTAAAAGAGGCCAGACAAAATGCTACATAATGTTCGATTTCATTTCTATGAAATTCTAGAAAATGCAAAACTATACTGACAGAAAGCAGATCAGTGATTGCCTGGGGCTGAGGGTGATAAAAAAATATATATCGTGATTGTGTTGGTAGTTTTGTGACTGTATTCATGTACTAAAACTCACTGAATTGCACATTAAAATGGGTAAATTTTATTACTTGTAAATTTTATCTCAATAAAGCTGTTAAAAAAAATGTGCCAATCCATTTTTCCAAAATGGATGTTCCAGTTTTACTTTTTACATATTGTATTACATAAGCAATATGAGAGCACTGGTTGTTCCACATCCTAACATTTGGTGTTCTCAGTCTTAATTTTATTCCTTCTTGTAGATGTGCAGTGGTATCTCATTACATTTCGATGATGACTAGTGATAAGCACCTTTTTGTGTGCTTATTAGTTATTTATATATCTTTCTTCGTAAAGTCTATTCAAGCCTTTTGTCCATTTTTCAACGGGGTTGTCTTTTTTTTAAATTAACATCTTTATTGGAATAATTGCTTTACAATGCTGTGTTTCTGCTTTATAACAAAGTGAATCCGTTATACATATACATATATTCCCATATCTTTTCCCTCTTGAGTCTCCCTCCCTCCCACCCTCCCTATCCCACCACTCTAGGTAGTCACAAACCACTGAGCTGATCTCCCTGTGCTATGTGGCTGCTTCTCACTAGCTATATATTTTACGTTTGGTAGTGTATATATGTGATGCCACTCTCTCACTTTGTCCCAGCTTACCCTTCCCCCTCCCCATACCCCCAAGTCCATGCTCTAGTAGGTCTGTGTCTTTATTCCCGTCTTACCCATAGGTTCTTCATGACCTTTTTTTTTTTCTTAGATTCCATATATATGTGTTATCATACGGTATTTGCTTTTCTTTCTGACTGACTTCATTCTGTATGACAGACTCTAGGTCCATCCATCACACTACAAATAACTCAATTTCATTTCTTTTTATGGCTTGAGTAATATTCCACTGTATATATGTGCCACATCTTCTTTATCCACTCTTCCGTCGATGGACACTTAGGTTGCTTCCATGTCCTGGCTATTGTAAATAGAGCTGCAAAGAATATTTTGGTACATGACTCTTTTTGAATTATGGTTTTCTCAGGGTATATGCCCAGTAGTGGGATTGCTGGGTCGTATGGTAGTTCTATTTTTAGGTTTTTAAGGAACCTCCATACTGTTCTCCATAGTGGCTGTATCAATTTGCATTCCCAACAACAGTGCAAGAGGGTTCCCTTTTCTCCATACCCTCTCCAGCATTTATTGTTTCTAGATTTTTTGATGATGGCCATTCTGACCGGTGTGAGATGATATCTCATTGTAGTTTTGATTTGCATTTCTCTAATGATTAATGATGTCGAGCATTCTTTCATGTGTTTGTTGGCAATCTGTATATCTTCACTGGAGAAATGTCTATTTAGGTCTTCTGCCCATTTTTGGATTGGGTTGTTTGTTTTTTTGTTATTGAGTTGCATGAGCTGCTTGTAAATTTTGGAGATTAATCCTTTGTCAGTTGCTTCATCTGCAAATATTTTCTGCCATTCTGAGGATTGTCTTTTGGTCTTGTTTATGGTTTCCTTTGCTGTGCAAAAGCTTTGAAGTTTAATTAGGTCCCATTTGTTTATTTTTGTTTTTATTTCCATTTCTCTAGGAGGTGGGTCAAAAAGGATCTTGCTGTGATTTATGTCATAGTGTTCTGCCTATGTTTTCCTCTAAAAGTGCGATAGTGTCTGACCTTACATTTAGGTCTTTAATCCATTTTGAGTTTATTTTTGTGTATGGTGTTAGGGAGTGTTCTAATTTCATACTTTTACAAGTACCTGTCCAGTTTTCCCAGCACCACTTATTGAAGAGGCTGTCTTTTCTCCATTGTATATTCTTGCCTCCGTTATCAAAGATAAGGTGTCCATATGTGCGTGGGTTTATCTCTGGGCTTTCTATCCTGTTCCATTGATCTATATTTGTTTTTGTGCCTGTACCATACTGCCTTGATTACTGTAGCTTTGTAGTATAGTCTGAAGTCAGAGAACCTGATTCCTCCAGCTCTGTTTTTCATTCTCAAGATTGCTTTGGCAATTCAGGTTCTTCTGTGTTGCCATACAAATTGTGAAATTTTTTGTTCTAGTTCTGTGAAAAATGCCAGTGGTAGTTTGACAGGGATTGCATTGAATCTGTAGATTGCTTTGGGTAGTGGAGTCATTTTCACAATGTTGATTCTTCCAATCCAAGAACATGGTATATCTCTCCATCTATTTGTATCATCTTTAATTTCTTTCATCAGTGTCTTAGAATTTTCTGCATACAGGTAGGTTTATTCCTAGATATTTTATTCTTTTTTTGCAATGGTAAATGGGAGTGTTTTCTTAATTTCACTTTCAGATTTTTCATCATTAGTGTATAGGATGCCAGAGATTTCTGTGCATTAATTTTGTATCCTGCTACTTTACCAAATTCATTAATTAGCTCTAGTAGTTTTCTGGTAGCATCTTTAGGATTCTCTATGTATAGTATCGTGTCATCTGCAAACAGTGACAGCTTTACTTCTTCTTTGCCGATTTGGATTCCTTTTATTTTTCTTCTCAGACTGCTGTGGCTAAAACTTCCAAAACTATGTGGAATACTAGTGGTAAGAGTGGGCAACCTTATCTTGTTCCTGATCTTAGTGGAAATGGTTACAATTTTTCAACATTGAGGACGATATTGGCTGTGGGTTTGTCATATATGGCCTTTATTATGTTGAGGAAAGTTCCCTCTATGCCTACTCTCTGCAGGGTTTTTATCATAAATGGGTGTTGAATTTTGTTGAAAGCTTTCTCTGCATCTATTGAGATGATCATATGGTTTTTCTCCTTCAATTTGTTATTATGGTGTATCACGCTGATTGATTTGCATATATTGAAGATTCCTTGCATTCCTGGAATAAACCCCACTTGATCATGGTGTATGATCCTTTTAATGTGCTGTTGGATTCTGTTTGCTAGCATTTTGTTGAGGATTTTTGCATCTATGTTCATCAGTGATATTGGCCTGTAGTTTTCTTTCTTTGTGACATCTTTGTCTGGTTTTGGTATCAGGGTGATGGTGGCCTCATAGAATGAGTTTGGGAGTGTTCCTCCGTCTGCTATATTTTGGAAGAGTTTGAGAAGGATAGGTGTTAACTCTTCTCTAAATGTTTGATAGAATTCTCCTGTGAAGCCATCAGGTCCTGGGTTTTTGTTTGCTGGAAGACTTTTAACCACAGTTTCAATTTTAGTGTTTCTGATTGGCCTGTTCATATTTTCTATTTCTTCCTGGTTCAGTCTTGGCAGATTGTGCATTTCTAAGAATTTGTCCATTTTTTCCAGGTTGTACATTTTATTGGCATAGAGTTGTTTTTAGTAATCTCTCATGATCCTTTGTATTTCTGCAGTGTCAGTTGTTACTTCTCCTTTTTCATTTCTAATTCTATTGATTTGAGCCTTCTCTCTTTTTTTCCTGATGCGTCTGGCTAATGGTTTATCAATTTTGTTTATCTTCTCAAAGAACCAGCTGTTAGTTTTACTGATCTTTGCTATCGTTTCCTTCATTTCTTTTCCATTTATTTCTGATCTGATCTTTATGATTTCTTTCCTTCTGCTAACTTTGGGGTTTTTTTGTTCTTCTTTCTCTAATTGCTTTAGGTGCAAGGTTAGGTTGTTTATTTGAGATGTTTCCTGTTTCTTAAGGTAGGATTGTATTGCTATAAACTTCCCTCTTAGAACTGCTTTTGCTGCATCCCATAGGTTTTGGGTCATCGTGATTTCATTGTCATTTGTTTCTAGGTATTTTTTTATTTCCTCTTTGATTTCTTCAGTGATCTCTTGGTTATTAATGTATTGTTTAGCCTCCATTTGTTTGTATTTTTTACAGATCTTTTCCTGTAATTGATGTCTAGTCTCATAGTGTTGTGGTCGGAAAGGATACTTGATACGATTTCAATTTTCTTAAATTTACCAAGGCTTGATTTGTAACCCAAGATACGATCTATCCCAGAGAATGTTCCATGAGCACTTGAGAAAAATGTGTATTCTGTTGTTTTTGGATGCAATGTCCTATAAATATCAATTAAGTCCATCTTGTTTAATGTATCATTTAAAGCTTGTGTTTCCTTATTTATTTTCATTTTGGATGATCTGTCCATTGGTGAAAGTGGGGTGTTAAAGTCCCCTACTATGATTGTGTTACTGTCTATTTCCCCTTTTATGGCTGTTAGTATTTTCCTTATGTATTGAGGTGCTCCTATGTTGGGTACATAAATATTTACAATTGTTATATCTTCTTCTTGGATCGATCCCTTGATCGTTATGTAGTGTCCTTCTTTGTCTCTTGTAATAGTGTTTATTTTAAAGTCTATTTCGTCTGATATGAGAATTGCTACTCCAGCTTTCTTTTGATTTCCATTTGCATGGAATATCTTTTTCCATCCCCTCACTTTCAGTCTGTATGTGTCCCTAGGTCTGAAGTGGGTCTCTTGTAGACAGCATATATACGGTCTTGTTTTTGTATCCGTTCAGCCAGTCTGTGTCTTTTGGTGGGAGCATTTAATCCATTTACATTTAAGGTAATTATCGATATGTATGTTCCTATTCCCATTTTCTTAATTGTTTTGGGTTTGTTATTGTAAGTCTTTTCCTTCTCTTGTGTTTCTTGCCTAGAGAAGTTCCTTTAGCATTTGTTGTAAAGCTGGTTTGGTGGTGCTGAACTCTCTCAGCTTTTGCTTGTTTGTAAAGGTTTTAATTTCTCCAGCAAATCTGAATGAGATCCTTGCTGGGTAGAGTAATCTTGGTTGCAGGTTTTTCTCCTTCATCACTTTAAATATGTGCTGCCACTCCCTTCTGGCTTGCAGAATTTCTGCTGGAAGATCAGCTGTTAACCTTATGGGGATTCCCTTGTGTGTTATGTGTTGTTTTTCCCTTGCTGCTTTTAATATATTTTCTTTGTATTTAATTTTTGATAGTTTGATTAATATGTGTCTTGGCGTGTTTTTCCTTGGATTTATCCTGTATGGGACTCTCTGTGCTTCCTGGACTTGATTAAGTATTTCCTTTCCCATATTAGGGAAGTTTTCAACTATAATCTCTTCAAATATTTTCTCAGTCCGTTTCTTTTTCTCTTCTTCTTCTGGGACCCTTATAATTCGAATGTTGGTTAATGTTGTCCCAGAGGTTTCTGAGACTGTCCTCAGTTCTTTTCATTCTTTTTTCTTTATTCTGCTCTGCAGTAGTTATTTCCACTATTTTATCTTCCAGGTCACTTATCCGTTCTTCTGCCTCAGTTATTCTGCTATTGATCCCTTCTAGAGTATTTTTAATTTCATTTATTGTGTTGTTCATCATTGCTTGTTTCCTCTTTAGTTCTTCTAGGTCCTTGTTAAATGTTTCTTGCATCTTCTCTATTCTATTTCCAAGATTTTGGATCATCTTTACTATCATTATTCTAAGTTCTTTTTCAGGTAGACTGCCTACTTCCTCTTCATTTGTTATGTCTGGTGGGTTTTTATCTTGCTCCTTCATCTGCTGTGTGTTTTCTGTCTTCTCATTTTGCTTAATTTATTGGGTTTGGGGTCTCCTTTTCGCAGGCTGCAGGTTCGTAGTTCCCGTTGTTTTTGGTGTCTGTCCCCAGTGGCTAAGGTTCGTTCAGTGGGCTGTGTAGGCTTCCTGGTGGAGGGGACTAGTGCCTGTGTTCCGGTGGATGAGGCTGGATCTTGTCTTTCTGGTGGACAGGTCCACGTCTAGTGGTGTGTTTTCGGGTGTCTGTGGTCTTATTATGATTTTAGGCAGCCTCTCTCTAATGGATGGGGCTGTGTTCCTGTCTTGCTAGTTGTTTGGCATAGGGTGTCCAGCACTGTAGCTTGCTGGTCGTTGAGGGAAGCTGGGTCTTGGTGTTGAGATGGAGATCTCTGGGAGATTTTCGCTGTTTGATATTACGTGGAGCTGGGAGGTCTCTTGTGGACCAGTGTCCTGAAGTTGGCTCTCCCACCTCAGAGGCACAGCACTGACTCCTGGCTGGAGCACCAAGAGCCTTTCATGCACACGGCTCAGAATAAAAGGGAGAAAAAATGGAAAGAAAGAAAGAGGATAAAATCAAATCAAATACAGTAGGATAAAATAAAATAAAGTTATTGAAATAAAAATAATTATTATGAAAAAAAAATTAAAACTAAAAAAGTAAAAAAAAAACAAAAAAAAAAACGGATGGACTGAATCCTGGACAAATGGTGAAAGCAAAGCTATACAGACAATATCTCACACAGAAGCACACACATACACACTCACAAAAAGAGGAAAAGGGGAAAGAATAATATATCTTGCTCCCAAAGTCCACCTCCTCAATTTGGGATGATTCGTTGTGTATTCAGGTATTCCACAGATGCAGGGTACAACAAATTGATTGTGGAGCTTTAATCCACTGCTTCTGAGGCTGCTGGGAGAGATTTCCCTTTCTCTTCTTTGTTTGCACAGCTCCCGGGGTTCAGCTTTGGATTTGGCCCCACCTCTGCATGTAGGTCGCCTGAGGGCGTCTGTTCTTCGCTCAGACAGGATGGGGTTAAAGGAGCAGTGGATTCAGGGGCTCTGGCTCACTCAGGCCGGGGGGAGGGAAGGGTACGGATGCGGGGTGAGCCTGTGGCGGCAGAGGCCAGTGTGATGTTTCACCAGCCTGAGGCGCGCCGTGCGTTCTCCCGTGGAAGTTGTCCCTGGATCCCTGGATCACGGGACCCTGGCAGTGGCGGGCTGCACAGGCTCCCGGGAGGGGAGGTGGGAACAGTGACCTATGCTCGCACACAGGCTTCTTGGTGGCTGCAGCAGCAGCCTTAGAATCTCATGCCCGTCTCTGGGGTCCATGCTGATAGCTGCGGCTCGTGCCCGTCTCTGGAGCTCCTTTAAACAGCGCTTTTAATCCCCTCTCCTCATGCACCAGGAAACAAAGAGGGAAGAAAAAGTCTCTTGCCTCTTCGGCAGGTCCAGACTTTTTCTCGGACTCCCTGCCAGCTAGCTGTGGTGCACTAGCCCCCTTCAGGCTGTGTTCACGCCACCAACCCCAGTCCTCTCCCTGCGATCCGAGCGAAGCCCAAGCCTCAGCTCCCAGTCCCCACCCGCCCCGGCGGGTGAGCAGAGAAGCCTCTCGAGCTGGTGAGTGCTGGTCGGCACCGATCCTCTTTGCAGGAATCTCTCTGCTTTGCCCTCCGCACCCCTGTTGCTGTGCTCTCCTCTGCGGCTCCGAAGCTCCCCACCCCGCCACCCACAGTCTCCGCCCGCGAAGGGGCTTCCTAGTGTGTGGAAACCTTTCCTCCTTCACAGCTCCCTCCCACTGGTGCAGGTCCCATCCCTATTCTTTTGTCTCTGTTTTTTCTTTTTTCTTTTGCCCTACCCAGGTACGTGGGGAGTTTCTTGCCTTTTGGGAGGTCTGAGGTCTTCTGCCAGTGCTCAGTATGTGTTCTATAGGAGCAGTTCCACGTGTAGATGTATTTCTAATATATCTGTGGGGAGGAAGGTGATCTCCGCGTCTTACTCTTCCGCCATCTTCTCCCAGATCTGGGTTGTTTGTCTTTTTAACATTAAGTATAAGCAGGTATTCTTTAGATATTCTGGATAGAAGTCTTTTGTCATATACGTATTTTGTAAATATCTTCCCCCAGTCTTTGGTTTGCCTATTTGTTTTCTTAATATTTTCTTTTCATAAATAGATGTATTTAATTTTCATTAAATTTAGTTTATCATTTTTTTAATGGTTATTCGTTTCTGTGTCCTCAGAAATCCTTGCCCACCCCAAGTCACAAAGATATTCTTCTATATTTTCCTCTAAAAGTTTTATAGCTTTAGTTTTTACTTGTTTATAGCTTTAGTTTTTACTTGTTTTTAAACATAGTTTTAAAAGTTAGCTTAATTTGAAGTCTAAAACATGATAAGGACTCTTGTTAAAAATTGGTCTATTAGCATTTCATTTAGTAAGACTGCCTAGGTTGAAAACAACTTTCAATGGTACAAATTTAAAATATGTAGTGTTCTTCTGGTATCGGATTTTTTATTCCATGTATTCTAAGTTTGTGTACATAACTTTAAAAAAATTATTGTGTCATGCTGTCACAATGAATCAGAACCTAAGGTACAGGGAAGGAGCAATGTATTTGGACTTCACAGATAATCCAACCAACTATTAGCTCAAAGAAGTCACTTAACCTTTGTAAAATGAGGTTAAACATTCTTACTCATATGCCTTCACATAAAGTAAAAGGTGTTAAGTAAAAACAAAAGAACAGAAACAAAACCCTATGTGAATGTAAGACATTTTTATAACTTGTCATTTATTTTTACTGATAAAGATCTTACTTTTTATGTATTTAGTAATATACAGACCTATTTGTCCAATGTGCTAAACATGCTCTGATTATAAAGATCCAAAAATATAGGTATTTTCCAGCTATCTAACTCATTTTCCTACCCTCCACTACAAAGATCATTTAGCAAAATAAGTGTCTCAGTATAATTCCAAAATTACTTCTCTCCAAAAAAAAGTAGTGAATTTCCCCCAACTTCTTATCTTGAAAACATTCATATCTACACAAGAGTTGGGAGAGTAATACAATGATATCTATTTGCCCTTCATCTAGATCTCCCAATTGTTAGCATTTAAGTAAAATGTTTTATGTGTACTGTCTACGTGACATGTCTGCTTTTATGCCTGTTTTAGAGTCCAGATCTTAAGGACAGGTACTGTGTGTGTTTTATCACAGCAAAGTCAGGCCAAGGTACCTAATTTTAAAAGCTTTCTGATGAAATATATATTTAAGTCATACTTAAAGAATTCTTTTTTGCAGATGCCAAAAGAAATACATGTATTTCAGGATTTACTGAACAGTACTTTTTAATATTATGTAAAATTTTCAAGTAAAGATTTTCAGATTTCTAGAGGATACTGTTCTATATAATGTATTTTCTGTGAAGTGACCAATCAAGGTAAGCCTAATTTTACTGTGCTATTTTATAAGTGGGCAACATAAAGAGAATAGAATCTTTGCCTTAAGCTATTATTTTATCTTCTTTATTCAGTTACCTTTAGCTTCTCCACATATTTGTTCTTTCTCAGAGATTAGACTGGTAAGATTAAAGTGAGACATAGGTTAACCAACCCTCCAGGTTTGTTCAGGATTTTCCTGGTTTTAGCACTAAAGTCCTATGTCCCAGAAAACTCCTTAGTCACAGGTAAACTAGGACAGATGGTCACCCTATGTATAAATATGGCCTTTGTGAGGCCAGGAAGAGTTGTGCCAGCCAGGCTCCAGCTATGTCCTATTAGAAAGTCCAGTCTCTTTAGTAAACTACCTAGCATAAAATGGATTCAAATGCTTATGTTACTCTGTGTGGCAGGGAGATGAACTGTGAATCAGTATAGTGCAGTAAGGAGTTTAAAATATGGCTTTTTTCAAATAATTTAACAGATCTGGACTGATAACTTGGCACCATCATTTCTTAGCTATGTGACTTTAATTAACCTGTTTTACCTCTTTCAACCTCTGTTTTCTCATAAGTTTAAAAAAAAAAAGATTAACAACACCTATCTCACAGAGTTGCTATAAAGATTACTTGAGAAAATATAAGCTAAGGACCTGCACAAAGCATTAAATAAAAGTTATCATTCTATGAAGAATGTGTTCTTAAGAGAGAGTCACCAAATCTGCTTCATTTGAGTTTAGTTCACCAAACATTTATTGAATGCCAGGCAGTTTTCCAGCTGCTTAGAATATAAATATGAATAAAGGATGGCCACTGCTTTCACAAGCTCAGGCTTGTTGTAGAGAATTAATTCCACTACCGGGGATACAGAGGCAGGACTTTTCTTACCAGTGGCTTAGTTGTTCCTTAGTTTTGGCTCACTGCCACGTCATCATAAATAAATATATTTAGTCTAAAGCTGCTTAAAATCATCACAGCAAAAAAGCATAGTTCACTTTAGATCACTATTTTAAAAAATGTGTGCCATTGTATAAAATAAGAAAGTTATCACAACAGTGCAAATTGCTAAAGGAGTTGGAAACATTTACAACTGAAAATGAGTAAAAACATTTGTGACCTTTATAAAATGATTTAAGAAAGACTGTGTGTTGTTTTTATGCTACACAAAAGTAGTTAGAAAGTTGCAACTAAGGATTGAAATTACCACAGCAGTAACTTGTACTGAATACCTGAAGAGCTACAGGATTAATAAAAATTCTCTTTAGCAAAACAGAACTCTTAGACTAAATTTCTCCAAGATCACAGTAGACAGCTAATAACTCTAATGCCTAATATTCATATAGGGCTTTATGGTCAGCAAAGCACTTTCAAACACAGATCATTTGATCCTCACAACTACTGTTAGAAATATAAACAGGGTTAAAGATCACATTGAAGAAACCAAGGGTCAGAGAGGTTAAGTGAACTGCCTAATAGTACAGAGATCCAGAGCTAGAACTAAGGCCTTCTGACTCCATGACTGCATTTTGAATAAATGCACTGCTAACTACAATGCAGTCTTACTAATCTGTACCTTAGTGAGAAAGACATGAAAGTATGATGTCTCATTTGCTGGTGCATGAGGAGTTGAAGGAAATATTTTTGTTTTTTATATATATATATATATATATATATATACATATATATATATATATATATATAAATAAAGTAACATAACTCTGGAAAAAATGGAAAATGCAGAAGACAGATTAACCTAGGGAGCATAATTAGGGATTATTATAGGGAATGGAATATATTAGATCTATAATTACTAATTCCTTTGGAGAAACATGACATGTTTATGCTATTTAGACTTCCTATTTAGGAAAGGTTTCTCTATTGACTCAAGCCTTCCTGTATCTCTTAGCAAATACACACAAGTCTCTTCCCAGGATTTCTTGATATGTTTTTAAAGTAAAATAATGAAGTTGCTATATTTAAAAAAAAATTAGGCCAAGACTAATTAGTCTTCAAAACGAAGGATAGAGTCACAGAGAGAAATAGGTTCTGCAATTAGCACTGCAGCCCTCAACCAAAGCTCACTGTTCATACAGGTAATGATGCTTCCTCCTTGGTTTCTTCAGGCATACCCTCATATACACATACCCAGTAATCATTATTCATATCTTACACACAAACCTCAAAGGCAACAGTAGCAGTTTAATGTTCCTACTCTGCTATTTCTGGAGAGGAATACTTTTCCTTCCCAAGGATTACTAACTCCAAGGGAGAAAATAAATTAGTATATATATAAAAGAAAACCTACTTTTATTTATTGTACATCTATTTTAAGAGTACAGGAGTAGAAACTTTTAGAAATATTTAAATAGGAAAAACAAAACTTTCTTCTATAAATAAGAAACAAGAGTTCCATATTATAAGTAATGAACTGAGGTAGGAGGAAAAAGAAATGAAAAGGAGATAATGGAGAAAATTTTAAATTCTTGGTATTAGTGGTCTGGGTCTCCTCATATCCACCCCCACTGCCAAAATCCTTCCTCTAAGAGAGGTCTAGATTAGCACATTGTGTAAGACCTAATCCCTACCATCTGGCAAAACCTTTTATGTCCTCCTTAACACCACATATGTGCTTTCAGTCCTCTCAGAGTTAAAAGGGTTTATCTATCTATCTATCTCTCCATCGGCTGTGTTGGGTCTTCGTTGCTATGCGTGGGCTTTCTCCAGTTGCGGCTGAGCCCGTGCACTGCAACTACTGAAGCCTGTGTGCCTAGAGCACCTGCTGCGCAACAAGAGAAGCCACTCCAATGAGAAGCCCCCTTATGCCTCATTCACACAGAATCTTCCTCCCTTTCAGAGTTTATCACTAACTTGAATATGCATCTGCTTTTTTGTTTTGTTTTTGTTTTTTTTTGGCTGTGCCACACAGCTTGCAGGATCTCAGTTCCCTGACCAGGGATCAAACCCAGGCCCCCTGCACTAGAAGTGAGAAGTCCTAACTACTGGACCACCAGGGAATTCCCTATGCATCTGCTTTTTAGTTTTTTTTTCCTTCAAATTATTTTTGTATTTTTAATGCCTGCTTTTAGAAACTCTACCAAAATAGAAGTTTGTTAACTTAACTCTACCAAAATAGAAGTTTGTTAATCTGTTTTAGACTAGGACACTGAGAAGGTTAGGACTGTGCTTTTACGTAAATGTGACAAGTTCCAAGAGAAGGCCTAAAGCGTTCTCTTTTGAGTAAAGTCTATGAATATTACTGCACCTTCACTGAGACATCAATTTTGCCTGTTAAAAGGCTTTTTGAATTTAATTCCTGCTACTTAAGATTGTTCCATTGGTTGGGAATGCCAAAAAGTAACTTTGTAAAAGTCAGGTGTTATATGTAGCTGAGGGATTCACAGACTTAAAAGATCGTGAAGTGACATTAAAGGTCATCAAATCCAACCCCTTCACTCCCTCTGGGAAAAATGAAGCCCAAAAAGTTTGAATGACTTGCCTTAAGTCACAGAGCTAGTTAACAGGAGAGCCAAAGTTAGTATTCAAGTCATTTAGACCAGTAGTTTTCAACTGGGGACCCCTCAGAGGATATTTGGCAATTACTGGAGACAGTTTTGTTTGTCACTTTGGAAGGTGCTACAGATGCCAGGGATGCTGTTAAACACCTTCCAATGTATAGGACAGCTCACCACAAAGAATTGTCTAGTTCAAAATATCAACAGTGCTGAGGCTGAGAAACCCTGACTTAGGACTACACTTTGTCACATCTATGTAATCAACTTTTACTTAATATAAGCATTCTGAGAAAAATTGTGTCAGACTAGGATATTTCCCTTTGGTCAAACAAAGAGTCAGGTAAATTTAAAGGTTCAGTTTATTTGATTCTCTGTGAGATGGAATATAATAATGAAAGAATACAACATACTCACCAGGAGCCAAAACCCATGGGTCTTCTATCATAATCTGGCAGATCTGGAGCAATCTTACAAGCCTGTATGTTCAGGTATTTAAATATGTGGATTTTGCCTTTTATACATATCTAAACAAAGTAACATATAAATACAACCAAATTATTACTCATCTGAAATATATGTGTCCCCTAGCATTTTAAAATAAAAACACATTTTTACTTAATGTATATTGGAAATAGAAGGCATTTCTATCAAGTATATACAGTAATATTAAAAAATGTACTGATTATAACATTATATCATTTGTTACTTTAGGCGTTTAAGTGATATAAATGTAGGTTTTTGTTTTCTAGTCACTAATAAGTTTCAGTAACATATAAAATAAATAATTTATGATTATAAACACTGTTAGAATACCAAGTAAACTTATATTGATTGGTTAGGCATAGTCAGGGATTTAAAGCATTGCTCCCCATGGATTATATTGGTAACTTTTGTTTTTAGGAATCCAACAATCATGCACAATTACGTTTTCAATCTTACTTCCTGTAAGAGAGAAAAGCAGGAAATGATTAAAAAAGTTATATACACTTCTGTTGCTACCTACTGACTTCCGTCCCACAGTCAACACACAAATTCTTTAGGATTATGAGGCCTTTCTATAGTTATGAAGTTTACTCATAAAGTTTAACAGTTGCCATACAGAGGCTTGTACAAGACCATCAATTAATTGCAGAGTAAGGAAAGCTACAGTGAAAAATATAAGCTGGTCAACACTTTTTAGACTACAGAATGTCTAGAATCTATTTGTAAAGCTACCTTATAATATCTTTATTAAGTAGTTTCATTTCAGTCACTGATAAACAAATGACCAAACTGACTAAACGAGGAACTTAAGATTTTAGAAAATAGGAAAGTACAAAAACAATGGTCATGAGAGATACATTGATGATCTTTAGTTCTGTAAGCTGAGTATTTTGTCTTTAGCATTTACATTGTCTACATTTAAGTTTTACTAGAAAGAAATAACTCAAATTTTATTAGAAAAAAACTTTAAGACTCCTTCAAATTAAAAAGAAGTCAATTTAGTGAAAGGAAAAACATTTTTGGAATATTACCTATCTTCCATCCCATTTATTCAAGGCTTCTAAAGAATACATATGAGTTGTGAATTTATTTTAAAAGAACTTAATTTCTAAAAAAAAAGATAAATACATATAACTTATAACTTTTAAACTTCATCTTTTGTCAAAAAAGTTCATAACATACTTCAAGTCAACTATGGTTTACCTGTGCAGGAGGAGATTGTAGTGGATTATTATCTAGGGTGATCATCTGTAGGTGCCTGAGATTCCGATAACAAACAGGGATTGTTGTAATTTTATTGCAGGAAAAGTCTAACCGTATCAAAGGCAACTCTGCTAGCTCTGCAGGGAGATAAGGTGGAAATAAACAGTTAATGATAATTTCAAAACTAGACAACTTTTTTCAGGAGCTTCTAGCTAAATATAATGGATTTAACATAAGTATTCACTTCCATTCTTTCTTAGTGATTAACTGATATACAGCAAAGTGGCATAAAATGAAATCTAGTTGCTTAGGGATGGTAATATTAATGAAAAGCAAACTATTTGACCCCTTATAGAACAACAGAAAGTCTTAGAAACTAGGTCTGATACCACAGAAAGGTGTGAATAACACAAGGATTACATGATAATCTGTATAAAGAACAGGTTAGATGCCTAGATCTTCAATCCCAACTCATGCAGCTAGGTAACTACTCCTTTCCAATCATGACAGGAGCTGAATTGAAAGGCTCTGAACTCAAGGACCGCAGGCACAATGGAAAGTCAGGATGAGTTCCCTGCTGAAAATGGAGGATTTAAGTAAAAGTCTACAAACTTGACCACAAGACCTTAGCACTTTCCTCCCCAACCTTACCCCATCCCCAGCTCCTGACTGGCAGTAGTTAGGAACATACACAACACTGTAGAAGAAGGAAAACATCTTTCTCTGGAGAAACTATATTGTTCCATATAAAAGGCCTGTAGATATTGATAGGGAGTTTCCCCCAATAAAATATCCAGCTTACTGCTTAACTACTATTATACAATTCCTGCTCAGTATACTTGGAATTTCTAATTAGCTCTATACAGACAGTACATGATCCACAGACAATTAGAAGAGCCTCCAACATGTAAGACAGAAATCAAAACACGCAAGCCAATCGATAAAAAGAGCTCTGAAAAAATAGGTAATATATAGAAAATAAAAGAAAACTTTTAAAAATTAGAATTGGGCTTCCCTGGTGGCACAGTGGTTGAGAGTCTGCCTGCCGATGCAGGAGACACGGGTTGTGCCCCAGTCCGGGAAGATACCACATGCTGCGGAGCGGCTGGGCCCGTGAGCCATGGCCGCTGAGCCTGCGCATCTGGAGCCTGTGCTCCGCAACGGGAGAGGCCACAACAGTGAGAGGCCCGCGGACCACACACACACAAAAAAAACTAGAATTAATGTCTCTAATTTCAGAGAGATAAAATACTAAATTACTGAAACAAGAAAGGAATGTTTTTTTAAAAAATCAGAGAAAGGGCTTCCCTGGTGGCGCAGTGGTTGAGAGTCCGCCTGCCGATGCAGGGAACATGGGTTCGTGCCCCGGGCCGGGAAGATCCCACATGCCGCGGAACGGCTGTGCCCGTGAGCCATGGCCGCTGAGCCTGCGTGTCCAGAGCCTGTTGCTCCGCAGCGGGAGAGGCCACAACAGTGAGAGGCCCGCGTTCCGCAAATAAATAAATAAATAAATAAAAATAAAAAATCTGAGAAAAACAAGGGTTCTTAGAGATGAAAAATACGATGGCAGAAATTAAAAATTCAGAAGAATGGTTAGAGTATAAACGGTTGGAACTGTTTACCACCTGGTTAAACAAAATGATGAAGAAATGGACAATAAAAAAGATAAGAAAACCATAGGATCAATTAAAGGAGTCCAATATCTAATTCACAAAAATTCTAGAAAGAGAAAACAGAGAAATCGGAAGATAGGAAATTATCAAAAAAGAGATATAAGACAATTTCTTATATCTTATATCAAAGGATGTAAATCGAAGGATGTGAATCTCTGGTTTAGAACGAAGGATGTGAATCTCTGGTTTAGATAGAAGGATCTATCTAAACGAAGGATGTGAATCTCTGGTTTAGATAGAAGCCCACCAAGTATCTATTTTATTGAATTAAAACAACTCATACTATGGCACATCATCATAAAACTTCAGAGCGGTAGGGAAAAAAAAGGGAAGACCTTAAAATATTCCAGAGGAAAAAACTGGTAACAAACAATGGACTGGAATTAGGAATGGCATCAAATTTTCCACCATTTTTTTTTTTTTTTTGGGCCGTGCCATGCAGCATGTGGGATCTTAGTGCCCTGACCAGGGATTGAACCCATGCCTCCTGCAGTGTTAAGTCTTAACCCCTGCACTGCCAGGGAAGTCCTTCAACCATTAATTTTTAAAATTGAAAGCTAAAAGCGAAAAAAGACTTGAAAATCATTTGACACAATAATTTTCAACCGAGAATTTATAACCAAATTATTAATCAACAGTGAGCACAGAATAGATATTTCTTTTCAAGTGAAATCTCAAAAAATGTTTTCCTATGACATGTTCTCAGGAAATTACTAGAAGATGCCCTT
The DNA here is from genome assembly GCF_949987515.2 of Delphinus delphis. Lineage (NCBI taxonomy): Eukaryota > Metazoa > Chordata > Mammalia > Artiodactyla > Delphinidae > Delphinus > Delphinus delphis. The sequence continues at coordinate 71,279,416 of NC_082686.1, forward strand.
TTAGCAAAACAAGGGAGTAAAGTAAGAAAGGATTATTTGTCAGTTATACCTCAATAAGGCTGAAATTAAAAAAAAAAAAAAAGTAAGAAAGAAGACATGAAGTCCAGGAATAAGAGGAATAAGAGTTCAGCAAAGAAGAAGAAAAGCTAGGCAGAAAATAACAGAGAACAACCAGTCCAGACTGGAAGAGAAAGAAAAAAGGTTCAATGAGGGAGATATTCAGGGGAAAAAAAGAAAGATACATAATCTGATTGGTTTGACTAATAAGGCTGCTGGAAAAAGAGGGAGGAATTAGCCACAGGTACATAAAAAGCTAAGTAAATTTTTTTAAAAAGGACTTACTAACTCTAGAAAAACAACAATAAAAACAAAATGTCAAAGTTGATAAATCCAGCAATAGCTGTAAAAGCAGATCACTTAGAAATGTGTCAGCAAATAGTAGTGGAAAGAGTCAAAGGACTTGAAGGTATATGCTTCTGGCCATTGAAACTGGAGAGAGGAATGACTGAGGCAGGAGAATGCTATTATTTATTTTAAGCTTTTTATTACTATTTGACTTTTTGAATAATGTATTTGATAAAAATTAAAATTAATTTAAAATCAAAATGACAATATAACAAAAGATGTAATATCTTTATCTACCAAACTGTAATATGTTAGAGATCACCAAGGAACATGAACTTCCACACTAACTTGTGTGGGTGTTGGATGAAGCTTTCCTGTCATCTCAGTTTAACTGAGTATGCTGAGATTACAAGATTAGTCTACAAAAAAAATTTGAAACTATCTGTGTGACAATTTTCTTGGTAATATGCATTCAAAATAAAATAGAGAAATAAATTAGATGATAAAACTATCAGACTGCAATCATCATCTGAAATCCCGGATTTTCATTTTCACCAAAACCTCAATTGTTTTGATTATTTAATTTCATATTAAGCCAGTATTATTGTATTAGTAAGCCTTTAAAGATCAACCACAGTAGGTGGGTCCTGAGTAGAGGGGTAATCCTGATAGAAATTTTGAGTTATATGTCAGTCATGATTTTGGTCGGTCCTGCTAATGGCCTGCATTCCCCCTGCTGAGGTGGTAGAAGGCAGAACCAGGAGGAAATGAGGAAGGCTCTGAAGATAAAAGGTATAAAGGTTACTGGACAAGCCTACTGAGGGGAAAGATATGCAGGATTTTGGGTAGTATGGTTGCAGTAAATGTATAAAAGTGGAATGAAAATCACTTTCTGAGACGCTTACTCGGGATCAAAAAATGTCAAAGCTACACACACTAGTATATTAGAACTCAGTATCATACAGGATCAAATTGGTATAAACATCTGGATTCTACAATGCAGCAAAAGCATCATTAGTTAATTCAATATTTACTGTACATTAAAAGTCGTATTTTGTAGAAGAACCTAGATAATCGCTGTCACGAAAACATCTTCTAAAGATTCCTTATCTTTGAGACAGACATTCTGAAATGTTTATAGATGAATTTTTGGAAGTTGTTTCAAGTTAATGTAGAGGACAGAGCAAGAGAAAGAGGACGGGAGTAGAGCTGAAACAAGAACTTCCATGAGCTAATGACTGATGTAGCTGGGTGATTCATTGCTCTCATTTAGATATGAAATTTTACATAATAAAATTAAAGAAATATATACTCTGATTTAATAAAATAATGATTTTCACCATTTTCACTTTCTCTTGTAGCTTTCTCTTTCATGAATTTATATTTTTGAACGATTGATCAATTATACCTAATTAATTTGTTTAATCATTTTTATCATTCAAATACATGTACTAGAACTTATAGTCAGCCTAAGACGACCAGTCTCCTAGTGCAGTCTCTCACTCCATTCATTATTCATTTTACACATCACCTCCACACAGTTAATTAGCCTCTATCTGAACATTTCCAGTGAAGGATAAAATTATTAAATTCAAATCAAGTCCATTTTAAGTCAGTCAGTGCTAACTGCAGGAATATTTTCATTATACTAAACTATCCCCTTATCAAAAACATGTTATGTTTCTCCTAAGTAGTTATGCCAACTGAAATTTCCAGTGATCTTACCCTGAGTTATTGATTATATCAGTTAACAGGATCTAAAATTACAATCACTGTTAAATAGTTATTGGAGCTCTTCACTGAAGAGTCTAGCTTTTAAAATCCACAACGGAACAGATAGCACATATTAAAGAAACCATTACATTTCAAATACTGGCTGTAACTTTTATACATTTTTGAAGTGCCCATCAGTCTGAGAGATCTTTAAAATAAAAAGGCAAGAAACAAAACAAAACAAAAAAAACTATTTCACAATTTCTTACCTTCAGGCAAACGTACTAAGTGATTTCTTCTTACATTAAGGTCTCGCAAGGCCTCCAAATTACCAATTTGGGAAGGGATTGTTTGAATTTCATTGCAGCTCACATCCTATTTCAAAAAGATACAAAGTAAAGAATTGTACTAATATTACAAACTTGCATGCTTTAAACTATCTGTAAAATGAGGTTGGACAAGATAATACCCCTCTTGTTGTAAAAAATACTATGATTCTGTGTCCAAGAATAATCCCATAGTTTGCAATAGCATTTAATTTTTAAAATGTATAGGCTTTTGACAGACTCTATACACTGTATATAGATCTACATTAATTTTGTGAGCAGAACTAAAATTAAATGACTTAAGATGTGGACAGGAGGCCTAGAATATCAGATCAAATGAAAATGTTGGTGAAAAGGTTAAAAAAAAAGGTATTAAAACAGATCTTTAGGACAATATTTTTATTTTATATTGTTCTAAAGAAACTAGAAGAAAAAACAAAACTATGATAAAAATTATAATGATAAAATTATTTGAAAGGAAATCCCATTCTCAAAATACAAGTTCAACTATTCAAGAATATAAAATAAAAATGCACTGAAGATGACTCAAATCATTCTTTATCAAACTGAACATGAGGGAAAAATAATAAAGTACATATAACTCAAAGGCTATGGAAAAAGTAGATACTATTCTATTAGCAGCTCATCAACCTGATTCTAATACATATATTAGGTAGGCCTTCTGGTATCTTGGCAAATAGCTTGATTCCACTGGTTCTGAAAAGAGACTGACTCCAAGGTTCCAAGATTGATAATTTCAGGATTCCATAATTCTGAGACAAGCCAGAATTTGTAAACCCATGCATAGCAACAAGAAGCTGTCTAGGTTAATAAAAGCTCTAAGATGCCACAGTAACACTTAAAATTCCTCCAATATATAAATAAAAAGAAAATACTGAGACTTGTTATTAGAAAAGACCACTTACAAAAACTTCAATAAGCTTCAGACATTATTTTTAAATTTTCCCAAAATATTCTCAGAAAGAAATAATACTATTTTTACCTTTCCTACCCATTCATGATTGAAGTAGAATCAGAAGCTAGACTTCTTAGCCCAATGCTCTAGGTATCAAAGCTAAAAGGGTTCTAAAAGAAGTCAAGGGATCACTGGTTAAGAATCCACCTGCCAGTGTATGGGACATGGGTTCGAGCCCTGGTCCAGGAAGATCCCACATGCCACGAAGCAACTAAGCCCGTGCACCACAACTACTGAGCCTGTGCTCTAGAGCCCGCAAGCCACAACTACTGAAGCCTGCATGCCTAGAGCCCATGCTCCACAACAAGAGACTGCACTGCAATGAAGAGTAGCCCCTGCTTGCTGCAACTAGAGAAAGCCCGTGTGCAGCAACAAAGACCCAATGCAGCCAAAAAATAAATAAATAAAGAAGTCGAAAGGATAGGAAGATTGAGTCTGAACCAGAAGGGAATAGCAATCTATAATATCTCTCTCAGAAAATATGTATGTTGAAAGACAGCACTTTACTTCCACTAAAAAAAAAAATGAAGGGAAAAAAAAGGAAAAGAAGCAATAAGGATGCTGCAGAAAGACCCACGAGGGAATCAGGAGCATTACGATTATTAATTTTTACTCTGCCACAAGCTGTTTTTTATGACTGAAGTAACAACTCACTTCTTTCATAGAAAGCTAAAAGCACCTTCTGTGAGACATATCTATCTTTAAAGCATTTAGGATTCAATAACTAGAAACAGAAAGTTTAAATAGTGGTCTAGTATCTAGACTCTAAATTTAATATATTTGTGAGTTCTTATATGTGACCTTTTATATTCATAATCCACCTGAAAAAAAAAAAGTGACCCAACATGTGGTCCAATTAGACTTTTATGTGTACAGTCAGTTGTCCCTCAGTATCTGCAAGGGATTGGCTCCGAGGATACCAAAATCCATGGATGCTCGAGTGTCATACAAAATGGTGCATAATTTGCATATAACCTACATACATCCTCCTGTATGCTTTCAACCATCTCTAGATTACTTATAATACCTGATACAAGGTAAACACTATGTAAATAATTGTCACACACGGCAAATTCAAATTTTCCTTTTTAGAGACTTCTGGAAAAAAAATTTTATTTCTTTTTTTTTGGCCATGCTGCATGGCTTGTGGGATCTTAGTTCCCCGACCAGGGATCGAACCCACGCCCTTGGCAGTGAAAGTGCAGAGTTCTAACCACTGGACCACCATGGAATTCCCAGAAAATTTTTTAAAAAAATATTTTTGATTCACCGTTGGTTGAATCCACAGATGCAGAACCTACAAAAACAGAAGGCCAACTGTATTTATTTTTTGTTTATGATGTACATACATCTTTGTTAATAAACCTACATGGAATTGTACTCCCAAATCTCAATGGACATAATTGTATTTGACCATTTCAGAAATAGGAATCATAGGTTCTGGAGTTAAGGTAGACTGGTTTCAAATTCTACTTCAGTTATGGAACCTTTGGAACCTTTGGCAAATTACTTAACCTATCTTGAGTGCTGGTTTCCTCAGCTATAATATGATGATAACAACTCATAATGTTATTGTGGTGATTAAATAAGAAAAGTCTTATTCCCATGCCCAGAACAAAAGCACTCAAGAATAACAAGAAGTGGTAGGTGAAGGTTAAGCTTCTTAGAAAATATAAAGAATAGCTCACTTTAGAGTGGGAGCTAGGTTCTAAAGATAGCCTATAAGGTAGAAAAGTAAACCTGACCTTTGTACTGCCCATTCCCTATAGGCACTAACCAAAAATCAGAATATTGATGCTATTAACAAGATTTAATTTAAAAAATTCAAACCCTTTATTAAATTATGTCTCAAAAGTTTAATAACATAGAAATCACTTAATATTCATTAGAACCTGATTAGACTTTGATAAGACTTGTACTTTCAGTTCTTTCCTAATTCTGTGTTGAAGCACTTGAGAGCTCATCAATCAGTAAAACTTCATTATCAGTACTTGAAAATAACTCAAAAACACAAAAGAGTATGTGTGTGTGTGTGTGTGTGTGTGTGTGTGTGTGTATATATATACACACACACACACACACACACATATATACAAAACAACCAAAAAATGAAATATTAACTTACAAGTTCTGTTAAATGTCTGAGATGTCCAATTTCTTCTGGAAGTGAGACCAATTTGTTATTACTAGCAATTAAGACTTTCAATGGTAAATCACACAAGTGTACTGGCAATGTTGATAGCTGGTTTCGACTAAATGGGTAAGTAGAAAAAGAGAAAAGTCAGAGTCCACCACTCAAGGAAAAAAACTGCCATCTTTCTCATTCTATACTAAGTATACTAACAAAGTTAAGTCTTGCAAGGAACAAACAGGATATTAGATTTGAGTTCAAGTCTTCATTTCCTCACTTGTCAGCTTTTGTGTTTTTAGGCACAACATTTAATTTATCTGCATCCTACACAGATTCCTCATCTGTAAATCACAGGGCTTACAGGACTCTTGCACCACAAAACTCCTTTGTAAATAATGAAGTGCCATATAAACAAAACATATTATTATTTTATTAAATTTATATAGGAAAAAATGATTTTAAAATAGGGTAGATAACTAACATCCTCTCCTCTTCCTTCCAAAGAGTTATATACAAAGTGTCTGTAATTTACTTCCCTCATCATTACATTATTATAACCAAATGTACATAAACGACCCAAATATAATTCTATGGGAAATAAGGGACAGATTGTGATTTCAAATATATCATATTAACTGAAGGATAGGTAAGGAATTTTTATTTATACAAAAATATACAAATCAGAACTGAAAGTAAAAAACACATCTATCATTAGGATAAAAATAAGTTAAAATTTTACTTATGCAGATTTAACATCTTAATCCTTAGTAACAATTGCCCCCCCCTTTTCAAGATCTTTGATGATTTTACTAACACAGATCATAAGCCTTTAAAACTTTTAAAATCTAATAATTAGACATTCACATACAAAACTGTCTACTAGTGCTACTTTGATCATGGGAAAAAACTGAGAGAATAAATATCCGAGAGGGAAAATGAGTTTCAGAAATATATAAACTGTGCATTAAAATGATTACATATAAAAATATTTCCAAAGGATATTTAATGAGAAGGGGAAAAACTCATTTAAAAATTTGACTAAAAGCCTACAAAAAAGTAAAAGTTCACCTATAATTATATAACTCAGACACAACATTTTGATGAATTTCCTTTACTTTTCTACATTTGTTTATCTTCTCCAGTCAACATTTATAACTTTTATAATGAAATAAAATAACAAAAGAATTCTTGTAAGATGTGAAAAAATGGAGTAGGTGAGTTGAATAAATGCATTTATATATTCAGAACTTAGTACACAAAAATACGTAATCACAAAAACCAAACAAAGTAATTTCAGATGTACTATTCTCATTTGATGAAGCTTACTTGAAAATGTAATCGGAAAACCACTGCTACAAGACTGCTCCAAGTCTATTAGGCTAATGTCTCTTAGAGTTTGTTAATTATTACAAACACAAAGACAAAGGGAGAAACTAGAGGGATATAGAAAATACTGCTAATTTAGTCTAAGAATATGTCGAGATACTGCTGATATAAACAGACAATATAAATTTTTTTTTAATTATTATTTTTATTTTTTGGCTGCTTGGCATGTGGGATCTTAGTTTCCCAACCAGGGATTGAACCCGTGCCCTCTGCAGTGGAAGCATGGAGTCCTAACCACTGGACCGCCACGGAATTCCCCAGATAATGTAAATTTTAGTGAAAGGGAAGAGGAAAATTGAAAAGATCACACAAAACTAAAAATTAAAAAGAAAAAATCCTTACCTAATATTTAAGAACGTTAGAGCTTGCAAGTTTAGAATTGCCTCTGGTATATACCGAATACAATTTTGGTATAAATTGAGATTCTCAAGAGAAACGAAGTGACATGCTTCTATGGGAATTTCTGAGAGGCGATTTCGTGACAGATCTGAAAGAAAAAATAAATTAAGTTTAAAATCAATCCTTGGAACTTATTTTACTGAAATTTTAATTAAAAAAGCAGGTTTCATAATTGTTTGAATTTCCTAGAGCTCCTATTGTGGAGACTGGTCCAGATTAAATATTCAAATATTAAATGATTGAATAAACCATTTTAACATATGCCTCTATACCTGTTGCTGGGAAACGCTGATTCCTTTTGGGTCTCTACACATACTAAAAAATAAAACCATTATTCTTTGCAAGGAACATAAATTGCAAGGAATACCAGCTTAAAAATTACATCACAGATCATGCTAAGTACCAAATATCCTAGAAAACAAATGGATCCGTAAAATCCACCTTCCCAAAAGCTCAGACAACATTCTAAGGTTTTCAGAAAAGCGAAGCAAAACGAAACAAAAAAAAATATTGCCCCTTTCTTTACAGAGCAGCTAGGCCCGTGAGCCATGGCCGCTGAGCCTGCGCGTCCGGAGCCGGTGCTCCGCAACGGGAGAGGCCGCAACAGTGAGAGGCCGCAAAAACAAAAAAGTATCACTGTCATGTCAAAAGCACTCAGGAACCATCTTTGCTCCCACTGGCTAAAGATGAGATAATCTGAGCTTCAATAACGATAATAATTGCAGCGAAAAACAATAATAATAATTGCAGCGAATTGAAATCTATCACATATTACTGAATTTATCCTCCCCAAAAGATGATAAAGAACCAATTAATTACCTTGTAAGCTGATAAAGGGGGGGGGGAAGCAAACATTTACCTTGCCTTCCCTATGTGAACTGTATCACTGAGTAACCAAATAGATAAAGGGAAGCATCTTTATATAAGTGTTCTAGCTATAAATGAAAAATAATGCTAGAATATAGCATTTTGCAACTCTCAATGAATTAATGGATCCAGAATTGAGTATTAATGACTGTTATCTTTACAAAAAGATAATCAGAAAGTATATGCCCCCCATTAGAAGAACAGAACATCATTTATGGTCTTGCCAAAGGGACAGAACCTGAGTCAAATCAAGCTTTTCCATCAGCTGCAAACTTTCAGAAAATGAAGAGGACAAAGATGTATGCTGAAATACAGTCACTCTATCATTAACCATTTAGATTTAATTAAATACACTGTGAGATTCATTTGATCTCTACTGTTTTCTCTCTTCTTCTGCCTCTTAAATTCTCTGTTGAGAATTATTTGGTGAGAATCCTTTAACTTTCCCTAGATGGAGGATCTGAATTCCTGCACATCTGCAAGTACCTTGCTTTCACCATAACAAGTGAATGATATTTCAGCTAGGTATATATAGACAATTCTTTTCTTGGTAATCTGTAGACGTTATTTTACTATCTTCTAGTTTCCAGTGTCACACTGAGTAGTCCAGCACATATATGATTATTTTTCCTTTGTAAGCAGCTTGTTCTTTGTCTCCCTCCACCCTTAAATTAACACTCTGGTCCAGAACTCAGTTGGTTCTTTCAATCCTTCTTTAAACCAGAGAAATTCTCCTCTATTATACCTTTAGTTGTTGCATCTCCTCCATTTGCTCCTTCTCCTTCTTTATATTTTTTTTCTGTTTTGATATACTCTTCCACTTAATGTTCCAAACCACGAATCTGAGTCTCAACAGTAATCATTCTCTCCTTAAATTAATATATAGAAAAGTTTTTCCCCTCACTTTTTAATTCTTTCATGCTATGATTAGAAGCATGTCACCCTGTTTCTCTTGAGAATCTCAGGATAATTTAGTTTTGTTTTGTTTTGTTTTAATTGAAGCATAGTTGATTTACAATGTTGTGTTAGTTTCTGGTGAATAGAAAAGTGATTCATAAAACTTGATATATATATACTTTTTCAGATTCTTTTCCATTAGAGTTTGTTACAGGATATTGAATATAGTTCCCTGTGCTATATAGTAAGACCTTGCTGTTCGTATCTGCTAATCTCAAACTCCTAATTTATCCCTTCCCTCCCCTTTCTCCTTCGGTAACCATAAGTTTGTTTTCTACATTTGTGAGTCTGTTTCTGTTTTGTAAGCAAGTTCATTTGTATCACTTTTTTAGATTCCACATATAAGTGATATCATATGATATTTGTCTTTCTCTGTCTTACTTCACTTAGTATGATAATCTCTAGGTCCATCCATGTTGTTGCAATGGCATTATTTCATTCTTTTTTACGGCCGAGTAATATTCCACTGTGTGTGTGTGTGTGTGTGTGTGTGTGTACACACACACACGCACACATACATACATACACACACACCACATCTTTATCCAGTCATCTGTCAATAGACATTTATGTTGCTTCCATGTCTTGGCTATTATAAATAGTGTTGCTATGCACACTGGAGTGCATGCATGTATCTTTTCGAATTAGAGTTTTCTCTGGATATATGCCCAGGAGCGGGATTACTGGAACATTCTGTTTTATTTGTTAAACTTGTCATCTATCTCTTCGAATAGTTCTATTTCATTGAAGTCACTTCTTCTAGATGTAATCCGTGTTCATCCTCTCTGGCTGCTGGAGTTCCTTTAAATGAATTATCTTCCTTTGCCAATTCATGGCTTGCCTCATCTTTGGAGCTCAGATCAAGCTGCTAGAGTACCATGAATGGCATTCAACATCAAAACAGTGGAAGCAAGCTCCATGATGCACTGGAACTAAGCTTCCCCTCTGGGGCACAGTTCTTCCTGAGAACTCAAAAGTTTTGATAACTGCCATAGGTTTTTGTCTCTTATTTTCATTTGGATCCCAGTATATCCCCCAGACTCACATATTCCCTACAGGTCCCACCAGCCTGTGAGCCTCCAAGTTGCTTCACTCTGAAGTAGTAGTTAGTAATTGAAGTTGGGAAAGACCACCATCTTACCAAAATGCCTCCCCATATTGTATTCATTAGGAAAAAGTTAAAGCCCAGGTAACAGAGGGCATCAAATATTTACAAATAAAAATTTCCTACAGGGCTTCTCTGGTGGCGCAGTGGTTGAGAATCTGCCTGCCAATGCAGGGGACACGGGTTTGAGCCCTGGTCTGGGAAGATCCCACATGCCGCAGAGCAACTGGGCCCGTGAGCCACAATTACTGAGCCTGCGCGTCTGGAGCCTGTGCTCCGCAACAAGAGAGGCCGTGATAGTAAGAGGCCCATGCACCGCAATGAAGAGTGGCCCCTGCTTGCCACAACTAAAGAAAGCTGTCGCACAGAAATGAAGACCCAACACAGCCATAAATAAATAAATAAATAAATTTAAATCATATGGGCTTCTAAGAAGACCTCTGCTTAAAAAAAAAAGATGCAGCTGTAAACTGTCACCCACGCTTGCTGCCCTCCCTTAAAAAAAAAAAATTTCCTACAGAATCACATGGTAAATAACTTATTTAATACAAAATACAACAAAAATTATTTTATAAATTCCTATTTAAATTGTTAGTATGATTTTAAAAACTGAAGAAATGAAAGAAATTAATTTCAATTACAAACTGCTCCTTAGGGACTTCCCTGGTGGCACAGTGGTTGAGAATCTGCTTGCCAATGCACGGGACACGGGTTTGATCTCTGGTCTGGGAAGATCCCACATGCCAAGGAGCAACTAAGCCTGTGCGCCACAACTACTGAGCCTGTGCGCCACAACTACTGAGCCTGTGCGCCACAACTACTGAGCCTGTGCACCACAACTACTGAGCCTGTGTGCCACAACTACTGAAGCCCAGGTGCCTAGAGCCCGTGCTCCACAAGCGAAGCCACCGCAATGAGAAGCCTACGCACCGCAATGAAGAGTAGCCCCCACTCGCCGCAACTAGAGAAAGCCCACACACAGCAACGAACATCCAATGAGGCCAAAAATAAATAATAAAATAAAATAAATAAATTTATTAAAAAAAAAGTGTCAGCAGAACTTCATTCTTTCTGGAGCTTCTAGGAGAAAATCTGTCTTCTTTTTCCCAGCTTCTAGAGTCTGTCCACATTCTTTGGCTCATAGCCCCATTCCTCCATGTTCAAGTCAGCAATATCAGGTGGAGTCCTTCTGATGCTGCCATCTCTGTGGGTCTCCTTCTTCTGCCTCCTTCTTCCACTTTTAAGGATCCTTTGATTTGCTCATCTCTCCCTGCTCCCAAATAATCAACGATAATCTTCCTATTTGAAGAACAGCTGATGAACAACCTTAATTCCCCTTTGCCATGTAGTGCAACATATTCATAGGTTATAGGGATTAGGATGTAGACTAATCCCTACACCCTACATCCTAAGGTGGGGGGAACATAATTCTGCCTAGCACACCTCTCAACTTTCTAAAAGTAAAAGCATACTTTATGTGTTTTCTTTTGTGACCTTCTCTCAACATTTGAGATTCATTCATGTAGTTGCATACTGCAGTAGTTCCTTCATTTTCACTGTCTTCATACTATTCTATATGAACGTGCTACAATTTATTTACTCATTCTACTACTGATGAACATTTCGATTACACACTGAACTAGGAGAGAAAATGCTGTGTAATAAGATTTATGTATCATCAACTTCAAAAGAGCATGCCAAATTGTTTTCCAAAGAGGTTGTACCAATTTACACATTTACCAGCAATGTACAAAGAGTTCTTGTGGCTTCATATCCTTGCTAATACTTGTTATTGAGATGTTTTAATATTTATTATGTTTTAAAGATTTTTATACAGTGGCATTTCATTGTGATTTTCATTTCCCTGATTATTAATGAGGTACAACAGCTTTTCATATGTTTATTAGCCATCTAGATTTCTCTTTTTGTAAAGTACCAGCTCAAGTCTTTTGGTTTGTTGGACATCTTTATAAATTCTGAATATGAGACTGTTATCAGTTATATGTGTTGCAAATATGTTCTCCCACTCTGTAGTTTGAAGTTTCACAGTCTTTGTGGTGTCTTCTGATGAAAGTCTTTAATTTTAATACAGTAAAATGTTTCATTAATCCTTTCCTTTATGGTTAGTGGTATTTGCAGTTTTAAAAGAAATCCTTCCCTACTCCAAGGTCACAAAGATATTCTTTTCTAAAGGTTTTAGAGTCTGACATTTAATCTACCAGGAATTTATTTTCTAGTATGATGTGAGGCAGGAGGCCAATTTCATGTTTTCCTACAGGGATACCCATTTATCCCAGTGACAGTTATTGAAAAGATCATCACCTCCCCCCCCCCAACTATTTCCCTATAACACCTGTCATATATCAGGTGCCTACATTTGTATGGGCCTGTTTGGGGGCTTCTCTAATCTGTTCCATTGCAGTACTTATATATTCTTATGTCAATATTACACAATCTTAATTACTATAGCTTACAATGATTCCTGAAATCTAGTAGAGTGATGTACTCCTACATCACTTCTAGTAGGACAGGTATTCCTTCCTTTTTGTAGTTCTTCAAGTGTGTCTTGGCTTTCTAGGTCCTTTGCATTTCCTTGTAAGTTTTAGAATGAGCCTGTTATATCTCATAAAAACACTTGTTCGAACTTTTACTGAGATTGCACTGAATCAAACATCAATTTGGGAAAAAATGACACCTTTACTTGATTTATTCACAGGTCTTTATGATTTTATAAATGATATATATTTTTCAAGTTTTATTTTCTAACCATTAGTTACTCATAGAAATAAAATTGATTTCAATATATTGATTTTGTATCTGGCAACTTTGATAAATCTTTTTATTAGTCTATAAAATTTATCTGTAGATTCATTTGGATAGCTCCAAATCCACGATTACCTAGTTCTGTGAATAATGAAAGCTTGTTTCTTCCTTTCTGATATGTACGTACGTACGTACGTATGTACGTACGTACGTACCTATCTATCTATCTATCTATCTACCATCTAATTCCCTTACAGTGCTGGCTAGGACCTCTAGTATAATGTTGAATAAAAGCAGTAATTGAAGGTATTCTTGTCTTGTTCCCAATTTCAAAGGTTTTCTGTAGATATTGTTTATCAGATTAAGGAAATTCCTTTCTATTCCTAGTTTGCTAGGAGTTTTTTATCAGTAACAAATGTCATATTTATCAATCTCTTTTTCTCCATCTATTGAGATGATCATAGGATTTTAATCTTTTACTACATTAATATTGAATTTTACTCTTTATTCCACTATTATTTATTCCATTTGTGTAGAACTGATTTTTTCCTTATTAAAACTTTATTCTATCAGTATGATATTAAATTTACTTTCTAATGTTAAATCTTGTATTCCTGGGATAAAATAAATTTAGTCATGATGTATTAGTTTGGGGGTATTCCCTCTTTTTCTATTGACTGAAAGGATTTATACAGCTTTCAAATGATTTCATTTTAAAAGCTTCTTAGAATTCACTGGTGAAGCCACCTGGGCCTACGTTTTCCCTAAAGGAAGATTTTTCACTATTGACTGAATTTCTTTAATATTAATAAGACTATTAAAGTTTTATATATATTTTCTTGAACCAGTTTTCAGTTATTACAGTCTAGGAGTTTGCTATTTTCATCAGAATTTTCCATTTTATTAGCATAAAGTTGTTCATAATATCTTCTTTATTTTTTTAATGTTTATAGCATCTGTGGGGATGGCTCTATTTTCATTTCTGACTTCGGTTTTTGTACCTTATTTCTTTCTTGAGCAATCTCATCAGAGATTTGAAAATATCATTAGTGTTTTCAAAGTATCCATTCTGGCTTTGTTAACCCTATTCATTGTACAGTTTTTATTTTGTTAATTTCTGTTCTTACCTTTATCATCTTCCTTTCATTGGGGGAGAGGGGTTGTGCTATTCTTTTCCTAATTTATAGAGATGGAGGCTTAGCTCAATAATTTTTAGACTTATTTCTTTCCAAAAATATGCACTTAAAGCTTTTATAAAATTCCCTTTAAGTGCTGCCTTAGCTGTATCTCATGAGCCTTTATATATACATTTTTTAATTAGAATATTCAATTAGAAAATATTTCCTAATTTCCGTTATGATTTCATCTCATTCTGTTAGAAATGAATTCCTTAATTTCTGAACATATAATGATATTCTACTTATCTTTTTTGTTAATGATTTCTAACAACTGTATATGGTAAAAGAACATGCTTTATGTGATTTCAATCCTCTCGTTTATTTTCTTTACGGTCCAGCACATGGTCCATTTTTATACATATTCCATGTGAGTCTGACAAGAATATTTATTCTACATTGGCATAATGTTCTAGTTATGTCTACTAGGTCACATTTGTTTAACTGCATTGTTCAAGGCTCGTCCTTACTGATTTTTTTTTGGTCAGTTTTTTCTATCAACTGCTGAGAGAGAGGGGTATATTAGTCTTTCATTTTTATTGCTATGTGGAGAGGGGTATATTAGTCTTTCATTTTTATTGCTATGTATCTATTTCTCTCTTTAATTCTTTAACCCTTTCTTTATGTATTTTGGACTTTTGTTATTAGGTACCTACAAAATTTTAAATTATTATTATTATTATCAATTTTTTTTTTTGGCCATGCCGTGTGGCATGTGGGATCTTAGTTCCCCCACCAGGGATCAAATCCGTGCCCCCTGCAGTGGAAGCATGGAGTCTTAACCACTGGACCGCCAGGGAAGTCCCCCAAATTTTAAATTATTACCTTCCTGATAAATCAAACTTTTTATAATTCTTAAGTTACTTCTTCCATTCCCAGTACTGTAATTTGCTTTGAGATCTCTTCTTTTGGTTGGTTTGGTGGACTTACTTTAATGTGACTCCCATGATCCCTTTTTACACCCTTGTATAATACCCCCTCCTCCACTTGAGTGTAGGTGGGACTTCAAAAGTAACTAACTTTCTCCTAACCAATAGAATACTGCAAAGATGATGTGATGTCATTCCTGTGGTTAGGACTGTCTATCTGATCTGTCCTATCTCTGTTGCCAAATTTGAAGAAATAAGCTGCTGTGAATTCTACAGTTGCAAGGAAATAAATTCTGCCAACAACCTGAGGGAGACTGGAAGCAGATCCTTCCCCCGTCACACCTCGAGATGAGGACTCAGGCCTGATCAACACCTTGACTGAAGCCTTGCAGCAGACTAGTCTAATTGCCTAGACTCCTGATTCAAAGAAACCATGAAGTTCCTTAAGCTGCTAAGTTTGTGTAACTTGTTATACAGCATAGAAAACTAACACAGTCAATATTTCTACAGAGTACCTTTTCCTATTCTTTAATTTCGACCTTTCTGGATCATTACACTTTGAATGTGTTTCTTATAAACAGCACATAGGTAGATTTTGCTTTCTTTTCATTGTCTGACAATCTTAATCTTTTAACTGAAGCACTCTATATTTAACATAATTACCCAATATATTTGGACTTTTTAAAAGGTCATGTTATTTATAACAAATGTAGTTCATTGCCCTTTGAATATCTATGCTCTTTCCTTCCTTCTTACTATCAGAATCTCAATTGTGTTGAAAACAGCAAAGGGCTCAGCTAGACCACTGACTGATATTTCCAATTTTATTAATCATTAAAGTTCAAACAAAGGAAATAAAGACTGATATAAAATTTAACCATATTTGTCCTGGTAACTAAATTGATGTAGGAAATTCTCATTTATAGCCAGTGTCCTGAGTTTGTATGTAAACTGAATGCTTTGAAACTACCTCATGTTTTTCCATAGAGGGAAAAAAGACTTTTTAGCTGTTGAGGGCTAACTTCACACACAATGCCAATGCCAATGCCAATGTTATATATTTGCAAATATATTCTTTTTCCAGTATTTCCTATCTCAGTACATGATGCTTTTGTCTATCCAGTTGCTTAAGTCAGAATTCTGGAAGCATCCTGACACCTTTCTTTTTTTCCCCTAATCTAATTCTATTAACAAACATTGTCAGTTTCTTGGTCCAAATATATCTTGGGCCTCTCTGTTTCTCTTCATCTCTTTGTCACTGCCTCTTAGAATTGTTCTAAGAATCAAATCAAACAATGCACGGAAAATTACTTCATATACTGTAAAATGCAAAGAGGCACACACGCATAAAGCCAGTTTCAAAAGGCTGACAGCCATACAGCAAAAACAAATAACACCCATCCCCCTAATTTCAGGGTATTGTACTCTGCAATAAAATATTACAGAGTACAATACAATAATTTATGATCTTTGGTCACCAAAAAGAATATTGCTTTCAGTATACTCTACTTTTAAAAGGCAAAGAAGGTAGAAAACATTTATTTAAAGATTTACATTAAAATGTTTAAAATAGTTTCCTTATCTTTCAGTGAGGTTAAATAAGCAGAGAGGTTACTGTATCTTTGTGTCACTAGAGTAAACTTGCTTTCACACATACAGATAAGACTAGTTATTGCCACACAAGCCCCCTAAATTTCCATCTCTGTGTCAGTGTAGTCAGTTGTAGGCTGTTTTCCAGATTGCAAGCTCAACTGAGATTTGCCAAGTATTGTAACCAGCCACAAACTGGATAATAAGCAACTATGCAATTAAGCTATTAAGTTACTTCTATGTATCATATCCTGAATGTGGCCTTGGTCTTGCACCAGCCATTATCTTTTCTGCTAATGCTAGTAATATGAGCCAACAACTATACCACTCTGGCATAGCCCTTGGATGTATTATTCAGTTGAACAAAGCAGAAAAAGCCTATTTTGGCCTGATAAAAATATGAGAAAAATTTTCGCTAGAAAATGTACCATGGAAGTTTCAATTAACTAAAAGAAATATTTCAGTGGAAAAAGTTTTAAGACATTTTGTTTGCAATCAAATGCCTGATTATTTTCCTAATTTACAAAAAAGTTACCCTCAAAGTTAAACTCATCTCAGATCTAGTTTAAGTTTAAAAATAATATGTCTAAAGAGAAAAGTCTAAAAAAATAGTAAAAAGAATCTTTAATATTAATGGGGGGTGCACAAGAATGATCACTCTAGATTCACATAGCAAATATTCACTGAGTAGGGACTATGTCTGTTTTGTTCAACCCTGTATAGTTGGCACTTAGTAGTGCCATAGTACATAGCACATAGTAGGTACTCAATAAAATATTTATTTAAAAAAAAGATCAAATAAATGAATGAAACAAAAACTCCAGAATCAGAAATGAGTAAGAATCCTGTCCTCCATCTT
The DNA here is from genome assembly GCF_949987515.2 of Delphinus delphis. Taxonomy (NCBI): domain Eukaryota; kingdom Metazoa; phylum Chordata; class Mammalia; order Artiodactyla; family Delphinidae; genus Delphinus; species Delphinus delphis. The sequence goes on from NC_082686.1 coordinate 71,296,877, forward strand.
ATACAGCTTCATCTATGGTAAGACTAATAACGTAATTAATATACTGATAAAGGACCAAATCACAATTTTACCTTTATGATTTTTTAAAAAATACTACATAACTTGGATTGAAAATTTATTTCCAAAAAAGAAAGCGTTAGATAAAATGAATCGAAGCCAACTCTTGAGGGAAAAACTATTATGTGTATCAAACCATAGATAAGTATTTATAATTAAAAAAAAGCTGAGATAGGTTACAACCATAAGAAAGAGTGGTTAAGGTATATAAAAAATGACATCGGGAGGCTTCCCTGGTGGCGCAGTGGTTAGGAATCTGCCTGTCAATGCAGGGGACACGGGTTCGAGTCCTGGTCTGGGAAGATCCCACATGCCACGGAGCAACTAAGCCCATGCACCGCAACTACTGAGCCTGCGCTCTAGAGCCTGCGAGCCACAACTACTGAGCCTGTGTGCCACAACTACTGAAGCCCGTGCTCCTAGAGCCCGTGCTCTGCAACAGGAGGGGCCACCACAATGAGAAGCCTGTGCACCACAACAAAGAATAGCCCTCACTCACCACAACTAGAGAAAGCCCGTGCACAGCAATGAAGACCCAACGCAAAAATCAAAAAAATAAATTTATTAAAAACAAAAATGACATTGAAACTTTTTTCCATTTTGAAGTACAAAATGTTTTTAATTTATACCTTCCTATTTTAAAAAAATAGATGTACATTGATTTATTGACTTGTTTGCTGCATAGACTCATGGATTTTCATTTTATTCAATGTTATAATCCATTATGACCCAGACCTGATTAGGAGATCTCCCCTTTAAACTAGCTCCTATAGCTTTTTGATATGCCATCTTCATTTTTTTTCACATTTCGTTTTTTTTTTAAATTTTATTTATTTATTTTTTGGCTGCACTGGGTCTTTGGTGCTGTGCATGGGCTTTCTCTAGTTGTGGTGAGTGGGGGCTACTCTTCATTGCAGTGCATGGGCTTCTCATTGCAGTGGCTTTTCTTTGTTGCAGAGCATGGGCTCTAGGCATGTGGGCTTCAGTAGTTGTGGCATGCGGGCTCAGCAGTTTTGGCTCACGGGCTCTAGAGCGCAGGTTCAGTAGTTGCGGTACACGGGCTTAGTTGCCCAGCGGCATGTGGGATCTTTCCGGACCAGGGCTTGAACCCATGTCCCCTGCATTGGCAGGCGGATTCTTAACCACTGAGACACCAGGGAAGTCCCTAGCATTTCCTTATATTCTGACACAGCAAGATGTTCCAGGCTTATCTTGCAACTTCTGTGCCCCAGTTCTAGAATCAGCTATTTTTCACCCTCGTGTAACAGCAACATCTGTAGCATTAGATTTGTGGGGTAGGGGGCAAAAGGGAAAACCACCAATCCCAAGGGAAGTTTCAGAATTAATAACCGTTGGGTTTTTTTTGTAAGCCACTAAGCTTTGTAGCCGTCTGTTATACAGCAACTGAAAAACAAAACAGAAATTGGTACCTGGAAGTGGTGTGTAACAATAAAACATCTGGCACTGGCTTAAAATAAGGCAGCAGGCAGTGGCCCTAAGGGGCCTCCCAGTGCCTGTTAGTGGAGGCTGGAGGGCAGTGGAAAAAAAAATGCTATTGAAGGCTGGAGAAAAGGGCACCCTAGTTCTGCTCTGGCAGAACAATTAAAGAAAACTATAACCTGCCATATCATGATAGGTACAGAGGTTATCTAAAGGATTTAAATCACCATAAATACATGTGGCTATCTGTAGTGAAACATGTTAGTTGAAGAGGTATATGACAATAAAGATCACTAAGTATTAATCTTAAATCTTGATAAGAAAGGGCATATATATATTTACACACATACATATGTGTATATATTCCTGTAATTTTCTAATTAAATTTTTCTCCCCTCACTTATTTTTACATATCATTCAAATGTATTACATATTTTTCCTTTTCAAATAATGCAGAGAAGATTAAAAAAGTCAACCAACTTAAAAGACTCTCTTTGCTCACACAGGAAAGAACATGAATTTCTGCCTAGAATAGATTCTGGTTTTAGATAATATTGGAAAATAAACTCAATTTTAGAGTTTACAAAGACCATCCTTAAAAGTGTTATCCAATTCTCATAATATTTTCTTTCATCTTGAAATATGGCTCATTACATACCCTGCCAATAAAAGTTTTCAAAACTACACCCCAAAACAATGCAATTTAGAGAAAAACTATTATCTTAAATGAGACCTAAGATATAGCCAGACTTCAGCCCTAGCTCTACCATTTATTATATATATCTTAAGCTCTAGAACATTTCAGAATCTTTTTCTCTAACACTTTCACTGAGATGTTTTCAATTATTTTACTTTTTTTTTTTTTCAGGTAAGAAGCATGTTAAAAGGTACTTTTTTCTTAAGTCTATTTCTCCCATTAACTGCTCAATAACTTTATGATTTTATGAATTAGCAGTAGTTGATTCCTACTTTCGGGGGACAAACCTGGAGCCCAAAGATGACAGTAATGTAGCTTCTTAAACTTGAAAAAAGTTTTTGGGAAACACTTATTTAACTGATGTGACATTTTCCTCCCAGCTAACTTTCTGACTTCCTATTTCTGTTTGAGGCTGTGAAGGTCACAAGGTCCAGAAAAATAATATAATTATTTTACTAATATGATATTGCTCACTCCTCATAAGCTGGCAAAAAGAAAAAAAAAAAAACCCTAATTCTTTATAACACAAAAACTTGTCAATAACTTAAATAATTTTATAAATTAAATCTCTTAAAAGAAAATAATTATAAATATCTAAGTAGTGTTTCTGTGTTTAGTTCAACAAATTCATTCTTTGCTCTTAAAGAAGTCTGCTCAATTTTGCCCCTTCTTTCAGATACAGTCAAACTGTTACAATCACCATTCTTCTTCTTTTTTTTTTTTTTTTTGCGGTACGCGGGCCTCTCACTGTTGTGGCCTCTCCTGTTGCGGAGCACAGGCTCTGGACGCGCAGGCTTAGCGGCCATGGCTCACGGGCCCAGCCGCTCCACGGCATGTGGGATCTTCCCGGACCGGGGCACGAACCCGTGTCCCCTGCATCGGCAGGCGGACTCTCAACCGCTGTGCCACCAGGGAAGCCCAATCACCATTCTTGATTCTCCTTAGTGCTGCAGGAGGCACCCTTCTTTTTTTTCAGACCAGTGTCTGACTTTTATAATAAGGTGCCTGAGATCATTTCCTTTGACCCATCAGATCTAATATCGTACTCTCCTCTACCTGTCTATTCTTCTCCCTATTCTCATGTAAGCTATCAGAAGAAAAAATGTGGTGACATTTCCATTAAAAGGAACCACCTATTTGAATCACACCCAAAATAAGTTAAATTCATTCAACCAATTAATGCAAATATTTTAAATTAAAACTTAAATAACTGTACTTATTCATTTCTACTGACATATAGTGTTCTTCAGTGTTTCCAGCTCTTATGCATGTGCAGGTTACCTAAAGCACACAGGAAAAAGGGGCCAAATCTCTCATTTAAAAAAATAGATGTTTTAGCCATTGTGTATTGCTTATTATCATAAATGTACATATATAGTGAGACATCTTTAGGATGTTTGCTCAGCTCACAATGTTCTTAATTTCTCCCTTTCATCCACAGGGGCTGGCTCTCCTTCCCTCCCAGCTTTTCAGAGTCATATATACCAGTAACATCTACCCTGGGAACCCTCTCAAAGGAAGTAACACTGAACTCCAGGGCTCTCCTCATTCTTGATACCCTGGTAAACTCCTGCCCCTCCTTTAAGAGCCATCTCAAGCATAATCTCATACTTCCCTTGACTTGTCTAGGCACTCAAAGGATTTGCCCACTGTGTTTCTATTACTCTAGTGTAGCAATTATCACACAGCAGGGTAATTCTTCATTAGATTTTAAGTTCCTTGAGACCAAGAGCTTTGTGTCTTTAGCATCTAACACAATATCTGACTTATTAAAAGGTCAAGTTTATTTGCTAGAATTAAGTTAATTCAGTGTGCCAACACTGTATATATCATGCTGATCAACTCTCTAATCAGCTATTTTTAAATTAAAAATTAATTATTTCTGAATAAACAAAGTTTGGTAGATAATTAATTAATTAATCTTGAAAATGCGGGCTCCATGAAGGAAATCATAAGAAAAGATCCTTAATAGCAGTAGAGGAAATATAGGAGAGATACCTACAGACCAGGTCAGATTACACCCACACCACCACCAATCCTCTGCAACATGAATTAAAAATAAAATGGGTAAATCAATGATAGAATAATATCCAGAATGAATATTATACACACACACACACACACACACACACATATATATATATCTAACACTCAACACCAAAAAACAAACAACCCAATTAAAAAATGGGCAAAGGACTTGAACAGACATTTTTCCGGAGAAGATATACAAATGGCTAAAAGGAACATGGAAAAACACTCAACATCACTAATCACTAAGGAAATGCAAATCAAAACCACAATGAGATACCACTTCATATCAATGAGGATGGCCATTATTTTTTTTTTTTAAATAAATTTTATTTATTTATTTTTTACTGCGTGGGGTCTTTGTTGCTGTGCGTGGGCTTTCTCTAGTTGCGTCGAGCAGGGGCTATTCTTTGTTGCAGTGCGAGGGGTTCTCATTGCGGTGGCTTCTCTTGTTGCAGAGTATGGACTCTAGGTGCGCGGGCTTCAGTAGTTGTGGCGCATGGACTTAGTTGCTCCGCAGCATATGGAATCTTCCCCAACCAGGGCTCGAACCTGTGTCCCCTGCATTGGCAGGCAGATTCTTAACCACTGTGCCACCAGGGAAGCCCGAGGATGGCCATTATTAAAAGCGAAAGCCAGAAAATAACAAGAGTTGGTGAGGATATAGAATAATGGAACCCCTGTGCATTGCTGGTGAGAATGTAAAGTGGTACAATTGCTATAGAAAACAGTAGAGTGGTTCTTCAAAAAATTAAACATGAAATTATGTTTATGATCCAACAACTACACTTCTGAGTATATACCCAAAAGAACTGAAAGTAGGGACTCGAACAGGTATTTGTCTACCAATATTACAGCTACGTTATTCACAATAGGCAAAAGGTGGAAACAACCCAATGAACAGTCCAAACGTCCATTAACAGATGAATGGATAAACAAAATGTGGTATATGTATAAAACAAAATACTCTTCAGCCTTAAAAAGTAATGAAATTCTGATACATGCTACAACACGGATGAACCTTGAAAACACTATGTTAAGTGAAACAAACCAGACACAAAAGGATAAATATTGTATGATTCCACTTATATGAGACACCTAGAATACTCAAATTCAGAGACAGAAAGTAGAATGGTTACCGGTCGTAGAGAGAAGAGGTAATGGAGAGATACTGTTTAATATAGTTTCACTCTGGGATGATGAAAAGGTTATGCAGATGGATACAGTGGTGATGGTTGCACAACAATGTGAATCTACTCAATGCCACTGAACAGTACGCTTAAAAATGATTTAAATGGTAAATTTTGTTACCTATATTTTATCACAATAAAAAATGTATAGTACTCAAAGTAGAAAATAAATGTAATCTGCCTCTTTTTAGTGATATGTACGTTAAAAATCTTCCTCCAAAATTACGGACTTTTCTAAAAGCCGTTTCTTATACCTTGGCAATAAACCAAATAATACAGAAATTAAAAAAACAAAAATTCAAAGTATTCTGGGGACTTCCCTGGTGGTCCAATGGTAAAGAACCCACCTTACAATGCAGGGGGCGCAGGTTCAATTCCTGGTCAGGGAACTAAGATACCACATGCCATGGGGCAACTAGGCCCATGTGCTGTAACTACTGAGCTTGCACACCTCAACTGGAGAGCCTGCATACCACAAGACTACAGAGCTCATGCACTCTGGAACCCACACGCCACAACTACAGGGCCCATGAGCCCTGGAGCCTGCACATCACAACTAGAGAGAGAAAACCCGCACGCCACAACTAGAGAGAAGCCCGTGCGTTGCAACAGAAGATCCTGCATGCCTCAGTGAAGATCCCGTGTGCCGCAACTAAGACCCGGAGCAGCCAAAAATAAAGAAAAATAAATAATAAATAAATCTTAAAAAAAAACCCAAAACTACAGAAAGTATTCTGTAATCCCAAATCTCAAAAAGTTAGCTTCATAACTGTGTAAAAAAAAATGTAAATTGTTTATTATCTCTTTCCTTCCTAACTCCATTTCTCTTTCCCAGGGAAAAAAAAAGTGTTTGATATTTCATTCTATTCAGCTTTGTAATTATAACAGTAGAACTTATTTCTTTAAATCTCTAAAGCTAAGCCAGTCCAAACACAAATTAATGTTTTCAACTGTATGGCATTTATTAAGAAATGCTAGTAGTTAAAAGTCTTATGTTCTTCTAATAACTCCTTCAGGCCATCCCACGCAATGACATCATCCTTACCAAATAAAGCCCATTATGCAATACCCACATATACAGTACTATCACTTTGTATGAGAACAGTCACTGTTGTGAATGTTAAAAGGGCCTGAGATTATGACAAATATTCTGTATAAGAGATTTTTAACACTAAGCTATACAAGCTTCAGAAGAATATTATAGGGATAATATCCTTTAACACATAAAGAAATGGTAAATACAAATTATTATAAGTTTCTAAAATACACATTCAATATGAAATAATACAGTAAGAAATAAAAACTAAAATTCTTAAGGAAGATCAAGTCCCTAAAGAATTATATAAAAGTAATAACTTAAAATATGATTTGGTAACTATTTAACAAATCCCAATGATACTGTTTAGGGTGCTTCCCACAGGCTAACAAATACCAAGGAGAAAGAACATAAACATTTGCCCATTAAATGAAGATACTGTGATGGCTGATAAAAGTTTGTTACACTTTTTAAACTTTCTCTTTAAATTTGCTCCAAAATTTTAAATCCAAAAAACACTCTATATTTAGTTATTTCCTTTATGCTTTCAACCACTATGCCATTGACATGAAAATTTTGTTGAGAATGCAATAAAAATCATTTTATTTTAGCTATTAATTATACAACCCAGAAAGGTCAGAAATGAGAATACTAGATCTAATGCTTTTCATTTTAAAGTCATATTACTTATATATGGATATTCTTTTTAAATTGTTTTTAACTAAAGGTAGTAAATTTATATAATTTTAAATGCCAATCAGTGACTTCTGCTTCCAGGAAGATGAAGCAGATGTACTTCTCCGTATTACTAAACTAAAAACCCTGGCAATCACATCTAAAACAAACATAAGATTCTAGGGCTTCCCTGGTGGTGCAGTGGTTGAGAGTCCGTCTGCCGATGCAGGGGGGCACGGGTTTGTGCCCCGGCCCGGGAAGATCCCACATGCCACGGAGCAGCTGGGCCCGTGAGCCATGGCCGCTGAGCCTGCGCGTCTGGGGCCTGTGCTCCGCAACGGGAGAGGCCACAACAGTAAGAGGCCCGCATACCTCAAAAAAAAAAAAAACCCAAAAAACATAAGATTCTAAAGGGTTAAAACAAGACAACTAAGGACTTCAAGACCCAAGGAATGACATGGTGATCAGTTCCCTGGGTTTTCTTTTTGCCTCATGTATCCTAGACTTGGAGCTGACATCTCCAAGTTGGCAATCCAGAAACACCAATGGGAAGAGACAAAAACAAACAAACAAACCAACAAAAGCCTGCTTTCTCTGTCCAAAGGACCAGGAAAGGGGCAACTTAACAAGACAGAAAACTTTTAGACAGTAACCACTCTACTTCAGCCAAACATCTCACAAAAAAATTGTGGCCTCATCCCACCCATGGAACAAAGGCTAACTGGGAGCCTAAACTTCCACCCTTGCAGAACTGTAACTTAACATTTTAGTGGCTCCCCACCAGTCTCCACTGGTGTGGTGTCAAAGAGGGTCAAGGAAGGAGCCGGGACTTATATGCCTACTAGAAGGTAATGTGGCCCCACTCCCCATCATGTGGGATCAGTGGAGACATTATGGGGAGCCTGGACTTCCACCTCTAACCAGCAGTAACGAGGAGCCCTCTGCCTTCCTGCTGGCGTGAGGTCAGAGGAGGACTAGGAGAGTCAGGACTCTGACCACTGCCCACCTGTTGGAGAGGCAGAAAGAAAAAAACAAATGGTCTGTCATAAGATTGCTCTTCCTTTTCAGAAAGCAAGGACCTTGAAGAAATCTCTTGATTCCTTAGAGGCAGAAAATAATGGGAAGTGTATAGGGTATGTAGCAAAAACTTCAAGGACTGAAAAAATTTCAAAATCTCAACACGATGCTAATTTTAATTTCTTCATTAGAGTATAAAAATTCAGACCACCATGAATGGTGTCATTACTAAGAAAAAAAGATTAGGCACGTTTTAAGAGGGAGTGCCACTGACCTATCTGACTTCTGAGTGAAGCAAATACTTTAATAAGATCCAATCTCTATAATTAACAATCCCCAAAGTCAAAAGCAATGTGAACTAGAAGGGCCCAGGAATTCAATAATAGGGATGTTGATAATCAGCAAAAATGAAGTAGACTGTTAAAAATAAGTAGAGAAAATCCATTAATGTCTTATTTTTGTTTATAACATTGGAATTCATACTGAATGATGACCACCTGATATGACTAATTCAGGGAATACATATTTTTTAATGAAAGTTATGAATGTGACTATCACAACTTATTTTCCTTATTTTTACTTTCACACAGCAGCATTTACAGAGATGCCAAAATGAGCCTTATTATGAGGCAGATCTTGGTTTTAATCAGTTATAAAATTGAAAGTATAGATTATGATCAAAACAGTCAAATTTTTAGATGATACAGTGGTATCTTTTTATGTTTCTCTCTAGCACCTTAAAAGTTAAAACTTCATAAACTCTTTGAACAAATTTATTATAATCTCATCACAACAAACTTTAACTGCAGCATGTCTGGCCTTCCCTAAAATTAGGAAATCTGGCCATGGTACTATAAAGAATTTCTTTACAATAAGGTTTAATTTGTTGTTAATAGAAGATCACCAGGTTAAATGAATGCACTGTCAAATCTTTTTAACATAGTAACATGCTACTAGAAAAAAAAATTGTTAGAAGTAACTTGTTTTCCCATCTTAAAATATATGACTATTAATATAAGACTTGCATATATAAACCTGAAAAGGTAAAATATAGAAATCTAAGAGTTTCTATGTATTCCAAAACCTAAGGGTTTCTATATATTATTCCTTTTTCATTAAAAGATTAATGCCTATTTTTTTTTGTTGTAGTTATACAGATTGACCAATTGTCCAGATTAAAATACTGAGACCAGTAACTTGTTACTAGTACAAGTGAGAAAGGGAAGAATTCCTAATAAACTGCTAATATTTTTAAAGTGTATGGGGTTTAATTTTTGATCTCTATTGAAATGTTTAAACCTACTTCCAGGCCCATATTTATACTTAATTTCACAGAAACGTCTTATTAGGTATATTATATCCTCAACAAATATCATAAAATGAAAATATTCAGTTGACTGTTTATTCAAAAATTTTTGACAATTTCAGTGTAATGAAAGAATTTCAACTTTGAATTTATAATTTACTACGGTGGGGTTAATTTCTGTCAGTACTTGAGATGTATCATCAGCCTTCTTTCACAATGGAATCCCTTTACTGACTTAGTATTTACTTTGAACATGTATTTGTCTTTCTTTTTTTAAGTGCTTAGCCTAAATTTATTTTTAAAAGCATGAAATAGCACTTGTTTAAAACTTAACATTCTTGTAAAATTCTCTGCAAAATGTATGCAGAATTTAAATTATGGCCAAGTGTATTATCATTACCCTATTTAAAATTTTAATCAGCTTTCCAGAAATGGTTTCTTCATAGTGTAATTGTTAAATCAAATTGAGGATTTACTGGTAAAAATAACAGGTTATTTTATTCACCAAAAGGATGAAGACAAAGTGATACTCAAACAACCTTTTTATTCTCCAGTTCAGTCATTCCATAAAACCAATTATAGTCTTAATGCAGTTTTTAAATATCGTACTGGCAATCTTTTTCTTTTTCAGGTGTGCAAAATTAGAACTTTATTTCTCTTTAACTGAACTTAACACTTGTTGTGGATTGAATTTTGTCTTTCCAAAAAGATATGTTACAGTTCTAATCCCCCAGTACCTCAGAATATGACCTTATTTGAAGACAGGCTCTTTACAGAGGGAATCAAGTTGAAATGAGGTCGTTAGGGTGAATCCTAATCCAATTGATCCATGTTGTTACCTCAAGGGGAAAATTGGACACTGACATGCACTCTCTGGGAAAACACCACATGCCAATGAAGGCAGAGATCAAAGTGATGCTTCTAAAGCTAAGGAACACTAAAGACTGCCAGCAAACCAGCAGAAGCTAGGGCAGAGGCATGGAACAGTTTCTCTCTTGACCCTCAGAAGGAAGCAACCATGTTGATACCTTGATCCTGGACTTCTTCGCACTGGTAATCTTCTATACTTTAGCTCACTAATGATGACCAAAGTTTCCTAGCCTCCTACTGGATAGCAATTTGGTCTCATTGTTAATACTTGAATGTTCAAATCCCAAACTTTTATTTTACAGAATATGTGTAAAATTGCTAAATACCGATTTTATGTAAATGCTTTTGTTGATCATTATTTCTTCACAACTTAAAACAAGATGTTTCTAGCAACTGTCTGAGATTTTTTTTTTTTTTTTTTTTTTTTGCGGTACGCGGGCCTCTTACTGTTGTGGCCTCTCCCGTTGCGGAGCACAGGCTCCGGAAGCGCAGGCTCAGCGGCCATGGCTCACGGGCCCAGCTGCTCTGCGGCATGTGGGATCTTCCCGGACCGGGGCGCGAACCCATGTCCCCTGCCTCAGCAGGCGGACTCTCAACCACTGCGCCACCAGGGAAGCCCTGAGATTTTTTTTTTACTATCTCAAGAGGCTCCCCCTAACCCCAAATTAGTACTTAACTTTTAATTACTGACAAGAGCAATGCCATCTATTTTTAGCACAACTAAATCTAGGTAAATGGATTTTTAGTTTTCATTGCAACACTCTATATTTTCATTTAAACTATGATACAGTTGCCCCTTTACTCTCCTGCTTGGAATGCTGTCTCCCAACACATTTTAAAGAAGAGAACTAATTCAAAAATAACCAACTACATACTTTGCTTATTAATATGAAAGGCTATTTAGAGCAAAAACAAATTTTGTTTTAGAAATGGCCAAGTTTTAAAAAAGCAGCAACTATTTCTGCATTCTCATAAAGTCTTTTAGATGAGCTTGACAATCATCAGCTTTTGAAACGTGAATTCCTATTGCCAGAGTAAAGGTCTCATTTCTATAACACCATGATACATTGAATTTTTTCCAGCCCTTCTATCCACCCTCTGTCCACTGCCTGGAGAGGCTCCAGGGCAGTCAGTTTGGAACTGATCACTGAATAAACCAAAAAAAAAAAAGTCTTACTGGAAAAGCTATCAAGGATGCTGAAGTCTAAGAAGGCCTACACACCATGCTTTACCACTTTGCATACATATTACCCAGGAAAAGCAATAATGTATACTGAATGATTTGGAAAAATAGCTCCCCCCGCCATTTTTGTTTTCCACATATCCTAGGAGTGTGGGATGCTGAAAAATGTATGTAGGTTGATAAAATTTTGGTACATATTTCTAAAGCTGGGCTATGATAAAAATATTAAAGAAATTTAACAAGAAGGGTGAAAAATTAAATCAAACTTAGAACTCTAATTTAACTTAGTTAAGAGAATTATCTTTGTAGTCTGGAGACCTGGGTTCTAATCTTCTTTTGTTGGTGACATATGCTGCACTGGGATGATAAAGTCACCTTATTTTGAAATGTGAAAATTGTGTAATGAAAAAGGATGAGAACTCTGTTTTTTGAAAAAGGACATTGTATATATTTTACAAATATAATTATTAATGATAGAAAATTTGCAGCCAAACATAATATTTTTATTTGATAGCTTCTTACTTTAAGTAATATAAAATCTAAAGATAACTAAAATAAAGAATTTCTCCAGAAATTTTAAAAGAAATCCTTAAAATGATAATCTAAAAAGTCAAAGTAAAATGAAACTTTTAAAGTACAATCAGAAGGAAACTAAATCATACATTAAAAAAATGACTTCAACAAAAAACTCTGGGAAAACATGATACCAATTACCAGTAGTAACCAATCAACCATCTTTATCTTCTATATTGGGAGCCACATGTCCGTTTAGAACCATGGCAGTACAATGTATCAATTTAATCCTGTTATATATATTTTATGACTCCATAATGAAATGTAAAATAAAACTGAAAAAATTGAAAACATTTTGTAACAAACTGGGGTTGGTTTATTTTAGATTCAATATATATTTAAAAAAACAATATATATTTTAAAAAACTAGGGACTTCCCTGGTGGTCCAATGGTTAAGACTCCGTGCTCTCAATGCAGGGGGCCCAGGTTTGACCCCTGGTTGGGGAACTAGATCCCGCATGCCACAACTAAGAGATCCCGCATGCTGCAACTAAAAAGATCCCGCATGCTGCAATGAATATCTTGCAAGTGGCAATGAATATCCAGCGCGCCACAAATAAGACCTGGTGCAGCCAAATAAATATTAAAACAAACAAAGAAACACGGGGAAAAAAACCTATATCCATTCCTAAAAGAGTGCCTGAGACATAGGCACAAAATACATTCTTATCAAATAAATATGGCACTGAATTAAACAGGGGAAAGAAAGGAGAAAAAGAAAGGAAGCTAACTTTTGCTGAGCACATATAAGCACTAGAACATTTGTTAATTGTTCCATATGGCTATAATCTTGTTTAATCCACAAAAATATCCTTACAGAGGCAGGCATTGTCCTGATGAGGAAACTGCCATTAGGAAGGTTAGGAAACATGCCTATGGGTCACACAAAGTTAGTAAGTGAATGAATTGAAATTCAAACCTAGATATCTCTGAATTCAAAGCCCATGCATAAATATACTTACACAAAACATTATCATACTATAAATTACTATTTTAAAATGCTGAAAAACAGGCATACGATTAATAGGCAACACCATTAAGCTAGTGAAAATCAGGATTTTTAAAGAGATACCATTTAATACATAAAAGATATCATACAGCACCATTAAATTACTTCTTCAGACAGAGACTCTTACTAAATATTACCTTTAAGATCCATAGGGATTATAGATTATATAACTACAGTATACTTATACCCTGCTGTGTCACTGGACTGGATTTTCCTTCACATCTTAAAATAGGAAGGCTGAAAATTATAACGGGAAGCGATAGGGGTTACTTTTCTAAGTCTTACTCATGCTCCCTGGCCTGCTTTTCAGTATCTGTTGGAATTTTTATTCCTTTACATTGGGGGGGAAGGGATTATTATAAATTTTAAGAGGTATTTAATAAAACTTTTAATAAAATGTTTTTATATTGTGATCAAAGCTTTACTCCTCCCCCACCACTCAATGGTTTCTAAAAAGCAAAAGGCAGTTTTCCAGTTTTAACAATAAGTATGGTGGGGGAATGATATAACAAAGTTTCCATATAGCAGGAAGCAATGCACTAGGACTTCCTATGCAGAGTTGTAACCACAAAGATTTTAAAATATTGGCCCTTCAAAATTGGAACTTTAGAATTTAGATAAATTCTTTAGTTTGTGAACTGTTAAAAATAACTGATGCTCTGAATTTAATAGAGAAGTTTTAGAAATAATTATATAATTACTATGAGATTTTCTATGTTCCATGGCAATGCCTATCAAACTTTAGCATGCATCAGGTTGACGTGGAGGGTACGTTATGACACAGATTGCAAGGCCCTATCCCAAGAATTTCTGATACTATAGGTCTGGGGTGAGACACAATAATATGTATTTCTAACAATTTCCCATGTGATGCTGTTGCTGCTAGTCTAGGAACCACACTTTGACAACCGGCGCTCTATGGGAAGCTAGGGTAAATCCAACAGACTTGTGTATTGGTAGAGCAGGGCTAGGATTTCTAGTCCAAGACAATAATTTGAATGTTTACAACTAAGAGCAATATGATTTTTCTTCTTTCTATTTTCTCAGAGAAGCTAAATGATTGGTATTCTGTAATTATCTCTGTTTCTGTGTTTGTCCGCATTTGGAAAATATACTAAGAAACTTGAACACTATATTACTATGAAGTTGCAACTGCGATATATTTATGCTGCTGTAAGGTTTCTTCCTCCAGAAGAAACTGGAGGAAGAAATAACTCAAACTTTTGATACGTACTCTAAGGATAATAGTTGATACGTACTCTAATGATAATAGTAACACAACAAGTTAAAGAAAAATGGAAAGTTCTGAGTCATACCAAGAACCCTGGCAAAGCAAAAAATTATCTTTTTGACAAGGCAGCATAATGTAAGACAGCAAAGAATATACTGTATTCCGCAAAAACCATCACTTGCTGAGGCACAGAATACATGAAATAATTCAATACTATTTATTCTTGATCATAATATTATTTTACATTGAACTTAAGTAATGGTTGTTAAATTACTTAGTATGTTAGTTTAAATACATTTTGCTAGAAAGTCATTACGCATATGAAATATTCCTTTGTTTAAAGAAAGAAAATAAATCTTTGGTGAAATTGGTCCTGATTAATCTACTGGATACACATAGGAAATCAGACTAACTACACTGAGGACACTAAGGAAGTTAAATTCAGGAGCCTTCAAAAATATGGGTTCAGTGGCACCATATACATGAGATTTATTGAAAATGAGCAGTCACAAGGTGACATTTAAATGTCAATATTTCTGAAGCTTTTGATAGTACTTTCACTCAAAATATAGCTTGGTATAACAATATATAGTAACATGGTACATAAAATATGACTATACTGGTATGAAGGAAAGGAAAAGCTGGTAACTCAGATTAGAACATAAGTGAGACTCAACTGAAGAGCTTTAATACTAGAGTAAGAAAAGAATTTGGTCAAATAGGAGTTAAAATTATCCACATTCATGACTTTGAAAGGTTCCTACTCCTTCACATAAAGTATCTAAGTTGTTCCTGATGCCATCCTGTCTGGTATCAGCTGTCATGTGAAATGATTTTAAAAGGAGGCTCCAGTAGACAGATCGTAATCTTGTATCCTATTGCTCACTAGAAGGAACCAAGACTGCTTAAAGATAACAAATGCTTTATTTGGGGGAAGGGGGGAAACAAGATGGATCTAGAAAATCTTTTTGTTCTTGGAATGCAATTTTCAAGTTCTCAGCAGCAATGCTGGGATGGGGAAAGGCTTGCTCAAGAGGAGGGCTCCCACATGGGAAGGGTTTAGGCAGTGACATGCGAGTATGGAACACAACAGATAGAGCCAGTTATAAACTTCTTGAATCTCTAAGAAATCCTTAAGTCCAGAAGGATCCTAAAAAGCAGAGATAACATAAAGGGTGCTGTGAAGAAATCTATACCTATTATGAAAAACTGTCTTTCTTTTGTGACAAAAGGAGAGGATAATCAAGATACAGATTCTATAGAAAGTAAGTCTTTAAGCTGTGTTTGTCATTATGTTATGTTGGAAAATAAAGAAGTGTTTACAAATTGCAAGCACTATGATAAGACAGCAAAATTAATAAACTTATGCTGGTTGCTGTTGATCTGACCTCAAGAATATTGTTTCTATTGTTACTAAATAGTGTCTTCATAAGCAAGATAAACAACTGAACCAGTAATAATTAGGCTTCTAAAAGCAAATACGAGAAACAAATATCCAATGAGAAATAAAAACTTGCTTACGGTATAACAATTTTGGGTAGAAAGCCCCAATCCTCATAATAGAAGTGGGGACCAAAAAACACAAGAAGATTGAGCTGTGGACACAGGTTGGGGTTTCTGCACAAGCTGGCATCCTTACTACACCTATAGGATGACATACTAAGGCTTTTTTTTACCTTTTGAGCATAACTTTGGCAGTGGCCCAGCTGAGCCAAGGCACAGTCCAAAAGGACTTGTTAACATCACATTTAATTCTAGCCATATACATATCCATGATATGTCCAGATCATGAGCATATCATATCCTGGAACAAAGTAACTGGTGGCATAACTTTCTTCTTTGCCTAGTGCACCTTTCCCCTTTTTTTTTTTAACAGACTGGTGTTGAGGGTGCTCAATTTGGTTGACCTCTGTGGCATGGGGTTAGAATAACTGGGGTCAACTACTTACTAAGCTCAGAGACCCTCTGGGAAAAGAAGAGCAACCTCAATTACCTGATTACCTGTAGAGCAGTGCTTCTCAAAACTGTAATGTTCTCATAAGCACCTGGGGGTCTTATTAAGATGCAGACTCTATTTCTGGGATGGAGCCTGAAATTCTGCATTTCTCATAAAATCCTAAGTCAGGGGTCCCCAACCCCCGGGCTGCGGACCAGTACTGGTCTGTGACCTGTTAGGAATCAGGCTGCACAGCAGGAGGCGAGTAGCGAGCAAACAAAGGTTCATCTGCCGCTCCCCATGGTTCCCCATGGCTCACATTACCACCTAAACCACCCCCCCCCACACCCCCACACCCCATCCCCCGGTCTATGGAAAAATTGTCTTCCATGAAACTGGTCCCTGGTGCCAAAAAGGTTGGGGACCACGGTCCTAAGTGATGCCACACTGCTGGCCCATAAACCACACTCTGAATAACAAAACTTTATAGACCCATAGATCATACTTGAAAATTTCAAAAGAAGATACTATGTAATAATAGTACCCTAGGAAAAGCAAGTCATAACAAAAAGAGTAATTATGACTTTGAATAGTATTTGTCAACCAAGAAAACAGAAAAACTTGTGTTACTGAAACCAAATAACAACCAAGAATTTTTCAATCCACATATGCAAGAGGCTCTGCAAACCTCAAGTAGGACACATAAGGAAAGCCACATCAGGGACTTCCCTGGTGGTCCAGTGGTTAAGAATCCGCCTTCCGATGCAGGGGATGCAAGTTCGATTTCTGATTGGGGAACTAAGATCCCACATGCTGCGGGGCAACTAAGCCCGCGCACCGCAACTACTGAGCCTGCACACTCTACAGCCCACGTGCCACAACTAGAGAGAAGCCCCCATTCCACAATGAAGAGCCTGTGCGCGGCAACGAAAGATCCCGCGTGCTGCGACTAAAGACCCAACGCAGCCAAATAAATATTAAAAAAAAAAGAAAGCCACATCATAATCAAGCTGCAGAAAATCAAAGACGAAGGGAAAACAATCTTAAAAGCAGTCAGAGAAGAAACATCTTCTTACTCCCAAAGTAACATTGCCCCTACCCTACTCAACCCCACCCCTTCAAATCCATGGGAGCAGCTCAGCCCACTTCATATACACAATGGTTTGTTTTATACATGCTATAAAAGGAATCTCTCGTCATCTATAGCATCGCTTCAAGAAATTCCTTAAGTCTCTGTCTTCTAATATCCTTCCTTTTCAAGAGGTCACAGCTCTCTACCCTTGGGTTCCATACTTCAGACGGTCTCTTATTTCCCATATTGCCTCAAAGTAGGGCCTAGAGTGCTTTCGGATATTTAACATTAAATTCCCTTTCTCCAGGACTTCCCTGGTGGATCAGTGGTTAAGAATCTGCCTACCAATGCAGGGGACACGGGTTCAAGCCCTGGTCCAGGAAGATCCCACATACCGCGGAGCAACTAAGCCCGTGCGCCACAACTACTGAGCCTGTGCTCTAGAGACCGCGAGCCACAACTACTGAAGCCCGCACGCCTAGAGCCCGTGCTCCGCAACAAGAGAAGCCCATGCAATGAGAAGACTGCTCGCCGCAACTAGAGAAAGGCTGCGCGCAGTAACGAAAACCCAACACAGCCAAAAATTAAAAAAAAAAAAAAAATTCCCTTTCTCCTACTGAAAGATCATGAAGAGGCTAATCACTGTCTGAATCACAGCAGTCTTCAAAGGAGGAATGTGAGCCTACTAGCCAGGGGCTACATCAAATGATCCACTGGAGTGTGGAAGAAAAACATTAGAACTTTTATTTCTATTTATGCTTAAGTTCTCCTTTAAATTTTATGTTTCATGTCTATTTTATAATACATATAATTTTAGTATATTAGTACATGCACATAATATATAAATAAACATTTGTTGTCAAAAATTTCTTACTATGGGGCGAAAATGACAATAGAATACTGTCCCTAGGTACTGGGATTTGGGACACAGCAGACAATTGAAAGGACAGGAGGTAGGCAACACTGTTCATCCTTCTTCTGAAATTAATGCAGCCTTCAGATCTTAAAAAGACACTGAGGGTACTCTCAGAATTAAAAAAAAAAAAAAAGGAAAACTGAAGGTACCCCTTGAAAAGAGTCAATTAATAATCTTTTCCTCCTCTCCCAACTGAACCAAGCAATAGAACATTTAGTTGTAGAAAAGTTACACTAATTACAATCGGTAAACTACCTATTGTCACATCACATATATTGCTTACTGTGCATTATGATAATTATACACTCCACTAAAGGCCTGACTGGTTACCTGATTTTAGTATTAAATACAACTTGTAGTTAGACACATATGCCATTTTTTTAGGCTGCCCAGGATCTAAACACTATTCCTTTTCTGAAACAGAGTTCTTACCTCAACAGAAGCTGAAAAATGCCACACAGTATGCTTGCTTTCCCAAACTCTCTTGCAGCTAGAGGCACAGGCACATGATCTAGGTTCCCCCAAGTAGACACATCCTCCCCTAACCTTGAACTGAAAGCAGAATGGAAACAATACATCCCAATTTTCACAGGTAGTGGTGGCAAATGCTCCAGTGCTGGTATAGAGTTATCCATTATCATTCACTGGTGCTAGTGGTGCAAGTTGAGGTATCTGTCCCCAGGTGGCAATGCTTGTGGTGTCTTCACAGGATAAGTTCTGGCACATGATTTTGGGCATTATTCCTGGTTACTTATCCTTCCAGCCTGGTTCTCCAGTCCTCCCAGAGATTTCGTGGGCTACTCATAACCACAGCTGGTTTCTGCTGCTCGTAACTAAGACCCTGACTAACCATACATGCTCAATTTTCATAGTTTATTTCTTCATGTAAATTGGTTATCTATTTGTAACAACACAGTTCTTCAGTGACACTACCTTTAAAACAAATAAACCAACCTTTCAAGTGTTTATTCTACATCAAAGTACCCAGTTTTGCAAAATAAAGTCTGTATTTTATACTTAAAAAAATTTGTTTTCAATTGAATAAAATCTTTGGCTTACCTAATCAAGATATCTTTAGGAAGTGAAAAATTACTATTTTCCTAAATGAATTTTAGAGTAAAGTAGCAGAGTCTATAGAAGAATTTCTTAAGTGGTAGCTCTTAGGCCAACTGCACCTAGAACTAACAGGTTGCTTGTTAAAAATGCAGCTTAATGGACCCCACCCCAGGTCTCCTGAATCAAGACTCTCTAGGGTCTGGACTCAGGAATGTACATGTTTTTAAAATTGCAATGGGGGATTTTATGCACACGGAAGTTTGAGTATGGTCTGTCACTTGATAATAGATGACCAGAAATCACAATGTTATTGATCTAGAAAAAGGATCACATATTTACCAGGCTAAGAGTCTCCTTGGATATCTGAGCCTTACAAAAACTTGTAATTATCGAAGTTATAAATACTGAATATACATGGACAGCCTACTTCACTGTAAGGAGTTTAAAATTTGTTTTACTTCTTTTATTACCAAATCAAGGTCCTATTTTGAAAATTTTCAAACACCTAAAAATTCTCAATTGCTACTGGTTATATTTTGGGGTACTTACTCTTAGCACATGTATCAATAACATCATCACTCTTATCCTCTAGACACCAATTAAAGACGGTCTGAATTCCTGACTTTTGACATAAAAGGGAAGTATATTCACTGGTATTATGCTTTAGAATGTTTTGATTGAATCCTACTGTATCATTGAAGCGCCAAGGGTCCTCATTAAACCCAGTCACACAGTAGTCAGTTGTCACTCTTTCCTAAACTAAGAAACAGAATAGGCTCTTCATTTCCTGTTTTTGCCCTCTCATTCACTCACCCTCCCATCCATCCATCCACGCATCCAAACAATAAACACTCAAAGGATATTTGGTATTGTACTAAGTGATGTACAATAAAAAGAAAGTGAGACAGAACCGTCTATGGTGGGAAGAATCCTAAATTGGCCCCCAAGATCTCCCACCCTAATCCCTGGGACTGTTAATATGAAATATACACTGATTACATTCCTTATGTGGCAGAAGGGATTTTGCAGATATGATTAAGTAATTACTAATCAACTGACTCTGAATTAAACAAAAGAGAGATAATCTGGCTAGACCCAATCTCATCAAATAAGTCCTCTGGCTGATAGCAGAAGTCAGAGATTCCAAGCAGGACATACCACTGTTGGCTTGAAGGTGGAGGCGGCCATGTTGTAGGAATGTGGATAGCTTCCAGAACCTCAGAGCAGCCCCGAAACAACCAGCAAGGAAATGGGGACCTCAATTTTATAACTGCAAGGAACTGAATTCTGCCAATATCTGAATGATCCGGGAAATTCTTCCCCTAAGACTCCAGATGAGAGTTCAGCCTGGCCAACACATTGATTTTGGTCTTGTAAGACCATGAGTAGATAACTCAGCTAAGTCCAGTCTTCTGACCTAAAGAGATGTAAGGTAATAAATGAATGTTGTTTTAAGCTGCTAAGTCTATAATGATTTTTTTATTCAGCAAGAGAAAACTAATATACCTTCTTTAAGAAGCTCCCAATCTAGTATGAAAAAATACAATATTGTTCATTGTGACAGTAAAAAATACTGTTCTTTGTGAAGCAAGAAAAGTGCCTGACTGGGGAAGGGGGATGGTAAAGAGAGGAGATGGAAAAAGAGAAGGTAAAAAAGAAGAGGTGCTATGAGTAATACACGAGTTAAGAATGAATAAGTAAGCCTAAATAAAGAAGTACATGAAAAAAGTAAATAAACCATAAATATACAATTTTTAACATAAGTATACAGTGAACAACCATATAGGTGATGAATGTAGGTTAAAGAAGAGAGTATTTTCGGGCTTCCCTGGTGGCACAGTGGTTAAGAATCTGCCTGCCAATGCAGGGGACACAGGTTCAAGCCCTGGTCGCGGAAGATCCCACGTGCCGCAGAGCAACTAACCCCGTGCGCCACAACTACTGAGCCTGTGCTCTAGGGAGCCCATGAGCCACAATTACTGAGCCCACGAGCCACAACTACTGAAGCCCACGTGCCACAACTACTGAAGCCCACGTGCCTAGAACCCGTGCTCTGCAACAAGAGAAGCCATCACAAATGAGAAGCCCGTGTACCACAACGAAGAGTAGTCCTCGTTAGCTGCAACTAGAGAAAAGCCCTCATGCAGCAACAAAAACCCAATGCAGCCAAAAATAAATTTATAATAAAAAAAAGCAACAAGTAAATGGCATAGAAAAAATAATGTTATAAAGGAAAAAAAAAGAATATTTTCAGTACTTCAGAAATACACGCACCTTTAACCCACTGCCTCCTTTCCTCTAACGTTTTCCCTTTCACCTACAAGTAACCATTATCCTAACTTTTATGGCAATCATTTCCTTGCACTTTTAGTTTTAGCACTTATGAATGATTATGCTTGTTTTTGAACTTTATTTAAATATATTTGTGCTGCATATATAGTGTCATATACTTCACTTGCTCAACATGTTTCCAAGGTTCATCTATGTAATTACATGCAGTTGTAGCTTATTCATTTTCACTGCTGTGAAATCACATAAATATACCATAACTGATTTACCCATTCTATTGATGATCATTTGGGTTGTTTCTATTTTGTCAAATACGAACAATGTTATGAACATTCTTATACATATGTCCTGGTGTACTTCTACAAGTTTCTCTGGGGTATGTACCTCAGAGCCTGGAATTTCTGGCTTACAAAGTATGTGTATTTTCAACTTTACTAAGTATGTTTCAACTCCCACTGGCACTGTATGAGTGCCCCCAATTCTCTATAGTCGGCCCTCAGTAACTGTGGGTTCTGCATCTGCAGATTCAACCAACCTCGGATTGAAAATATTTGGGGAAAAAATTCCAGAAAGTTCCAAAAAGCAAAACTTGAATCTGCTATGCACCAGCGACTATTTACACAGCATTTACATTGTATTAAATCTTACAAGTAACCTAGAGATGAATTAAAGTATATGGGAGAATGTGCATAGGTTATATACAAATACTATGCCTTCTTTATATAAGAGAATTGAGCATCCGTAGATTTTGGTATCTGTGGAGGGTCCTGGAACCATTCCCCTGAGGATACTGAGGGACAACTCCACTTTCTTTCTAGTACTTGGTACTGTCAATCTGTGAGAAGTACCTCAGTTTGGTTTTATTTTCCATTCCCTTGATTACTAATGAGATTGAGCAGGTTTTCACATATTTATCGGTCATTTGTAATTCCTCTTTAGTGAAGTACCAGTTGAAGTGTTTTCTCAGTTTTCTATTGTGTTATCTTCTTGTTTGTAGAAATTCTATACATATTCTGGATAGCATTTGTTTTTTGTATTTATTAGAAATCTCTTACTCTGTGGCTTATATTTTCACTCTCTATGATTGTAGGTCATTTTTAAAAACCCGTTTTTAATGAAAAAACTCAATTACCTAGTTTTTGTAAGAAATATGTTTAACCAGTTAAAATCCTTGGTTTAACATTTCCTTCAAATAATAAAAATCTACAAATTTACAGGAGCAAGGGAGAAAGTTAAAAGTAAGGAAATGCCTTAAATTTTTAGGACTGGTTTCATGATTCTAAAATTAGTAGCATTGCATTTGATATCACTGGCTACCTTAGGAACTCAAAATAATGTTCCTTTTGTGAATTACCATATTAACCATATATTTTCTTCCGAGCTTCAGTGGAATAACTGCTTCATAAATGAACTGAAAAAATAATGAACACGTATGTTACTACTTAAAAGTCCTATTTCACGTTATAATATGCGATAATATTAACCATCTAGCCCCCAAATACAGCCACGGTAAAAGGAAATGAACCCTAGGAAACAAATCCTTGGCCCCAACACTGCTGCCATTCTTCTAGTCTCAACATTGATTTTGTGATGATCTATAACACATCTTCTCACCCCTCCTAAAGGCACCATCCTACTATTTACCCTTCCTATTTAAAAAACAATGCCAGTACAGTTGAGGTCAGATTTTTCCCCAAAGATAAATTTAAATCTTATTTCAGATGGCTTTATACCCAACAGCCATGATCTTCCTCATGGTCTCTGCTTCTCTTTATAAAACATGTGTCTGTTGCGGGAGGGGAGGGGAGTGGGGGTGGGGAAGGACACAAGTAATCTTTTTAAGTCTCTTCCATTGTGTCAGTACAATATAAAAATTGTGCTGTTCCACAAGCAGAAGAGAAAGGAAGAAGCATGTGGATGAGACTATATTAGAGCTTTAGGATTTCTCATTCCAAACAGGAGGTAAAGCTATAAGAGGGGAGTTATAAATGTTGTTTCCTGAGATGTGTTCTTAGCATCCCACATTGCAATTCAATATGCGTATTTCCACAGAAACCTTGTTATAAAGAGTAGTAGTATATACAATATTATATCTATACTTGTGGAACTAGCATACTGGGGGTGGTGGGGGGAGAGGTGGATTACAGAAAACAACAGAATAACATTATAGAAACTTATTTGGTTTGGTCTTCCTTAATGGTGGGTAATTTGAAGCCACAGATTTGTATTAAAACAAGCATGAACATATAATATAGGGTAGAATTCTTAATAAAATTCCAAGCCTTCAAATTTCAAGTTCCCTATTAAGGCAACTTCAAGTTCTATACCCCAGATCTTCTCTGAGATTAGAGGTACTTCAATAAAAATTTGTGTCATTAACACACACTCTTCATAGACAGAGAGAGAGAGAGAGAGAGACATGTGGGAGATCACGGTTTTTAGGTATAAAGAGGTATGAAATGTGAGTTAAGCTGACTTTCGTGTTTAGAAAAAAATTACTTTTTTTGTGGGTGGCCTATAAACCTAGTTGAATTACATACAATATGCAACACTGTTTCTATGAGTAACTGCTTTTGTAATTTTGTTTGTAAATTATGTTTACTTAACATTTTAAAAGTTGCATATAATTTGTTAGAACAATTTCACTTCTAGGAATTTATCCAATAAGAGATAATAATGAGAGATGTAAGCAAAGAGTTATATATATAAAGTGTTCATAGTATTATTTATAACAATAAAAAATTAGAAATAGTCTAAATGCCCAATAAAAGGGATCTGGTTAAGTACAAAGATACAATTAAATACTCTGCAACCATTACAAGTCTATGATAAGAAAATGTTAATAGATATGACAATATTTCTAATATACTATGAAGTGGAAATAAGCAAACCACAAAAAGCGGATACCAGGTTTTTCAATATATACATACATGCATTAAAAAAAAAACTTGGAAGAATATGTCAAAATGTTCACAGTGATTTATCTATGCAGTAGTATTATTCCTTTTTTCCTTTCTCTACCTTGTGTATTTTGTTTTTCTAAATTTTCTATAATAAATATGTATTACTCTTACAATTACAAAGGAATTCAAATTAAATATACAGGAGTTTATATACTTGCACAAAGAGCTTCTGATTGTTTGTCATCAGCTGGTTCTATGACAAAAGGACATAGAAAAAAATAGAATATTTTCCCCTTGTATTTATATACTACTTTCTTATTGTAGTAAAAATTACACTCCTCAAGATGCACTGAATACAGAACAAGGAGATATTATCTCTCATCTATCAGACGGACACAGATCAAAAAGAATAAAATCAGTGGGTGCAAAGTAAAGACAACTCATGTACTACTGGTATAAATCCAAGCTGAACAACCCTTTTGGAAGCACAATTTTACAATCTGTATTAAAAAAACCCTAAAACTATGCATCTTTTAACCAATCAGTTATATTTCTAGGAATTTATCCTAAGGAAATAATTAAACAAGTCTGCAAAGACATACGCACTAAGTTACTCTCAGCAATATCATTTGTAATGGTGAGAGTCTAAACAATCCCGAAGTGTGTCACGAGGGTCAATTAAAAGACAGTATATCTATAGTGGACTACTATTAAAAATTATGCTACAGATCTATATTTTCTGATATTGTATCTCATGTAGTGAAAAAATATTAGATGATAAAACAGCCTTTGTATGATCCCATTTTTAGTTTTTAAAAAGTGAGAATGTGTGTGTGTGTGTGTATATATATATATATATATATTTTTTTTTTTTTTTTTTTTTTTTTTTTTTTGGCTGTACGCGGGCCTCTCACTGTTGTGGCCTCTCCCGTTGCGGAGCACAGGCTCCGGACGCGCAGGCTCAGCGGCCATGGCTCATGGGCCCAGCCGCTCCGCGGCATGTGAGATCTTCCCGGACCGGGGCACGAACCCGTGGTCCCCTGCATTGGCAGGTGGACTCTCAACCACTGCGCCACCAGGGAAGCCCCGAGAATGTATATTTCATGAAGAAAAAGTTTGAAGACTTCAAACCAGGCTTCATTACCAGTTGTCTCTGGTAAGTGGAATTACAAATGATCTTTAGTGTCTTCTTTATAACTTTTTGTACTACAATGAGCATGTACAACTCTTAATATCGGAAGGAATGATTTTTAAGTATACTAAATTGAAAGTCTGATTAATCAAATAAAATTAGCTTTGGTGTTTTCTACTCTTCTCTTATTGCTAAGGCTCTTAGAAGCTTCCTGATTTGAACACATAATACTCAGTGGATGATAAATGTGTCAGATATATAGTTAATGCCCCTATTAACAAAGATGACATGCTTTAACAGCAGCCTTTAACAAGATATTTCTAAAAGAAAAAATTATATAGCCCCTCCCAGCCCTGAGATGCTAGCAAAGATCTTGTAATTATGATTGAGCCCCCATTTGCTGCTACCTCCTCCCTTTGCCTCTGGCCTTCTCAAACATATTTAGGTGTTTTCATTTCTAGTGACCATGGTGGCTTATTGTATTCACGGATATAGAAAGACACTGCCCAAAGAAGTATGACTTATAAAATAAATAATGCAGAAGAAAATTTCAATTCTATTCAGGGCAGTATGCCCCAACATCACTGTCCAATATAACTTTCTGTGATGAAAAAATTCTATTATTTGTGCTGTCCAACATAACAGACAATAGGTCTGTCTAATGTGCTGTCCAATATGACACATGTGGCTACTAAGCACCTGAAATGTGGCTAGTACAACTAAGGAACCAAATTTTTTTTTAATTTTTAAAAATTTATTTTATTTATTTATTTATTTTTGGCTACGTTGGGTCTTCATTGTTGCGCACAGGCTTTCTCTAGTTGTGGTGAGCGGGGGCTATTCTTCGTTGCGGTGCGCGGGCTTCTCATTGCAGAGCGTGGGCTCTAGGTGCGTGGGCTTCAGTGGTTGTAGCACGCAGGCTCAGTAGTTGTGGCTCACGGGCTCTAGAGCGCAGGCTCAGTAGTTGTGGCACACGGGCTTAGTTGCCCTGCGGCACGTGGGATCTTCCTGGACCAGGGCCTGATCCCATGTCTCCTGCATTGGCAGCCAGATTCTTAACCACTGCGCCACCAGGGAAGCCCAGGAACAAAATTTTTAAATTTTAACTTATTTTAATTTTAATAACCACTTACGGCTAGTAGCTACCATATTGGACAGCACTGTTGTAGAAAAATTCACGGTACATATACTGTGGTTGATACAAAATATACATAAATAAGGATCCAAGAAAAATATGATTTCCACTTAAGACCTGGCATTCCAATGCATACTTCCAAGACTAACAAAACCATAATTTTGTGGTTTACAGATTACTTTTTTGAAAAATTAAATGGCCTTCAGGCACTCCTCATTCTTCTTTACATGGGAAATAAGTACCCAGTTCTTTTTTTCTGCCCCCACCCCCACCCCCCGCAATTCTTTAAAGCCTTAACGCTCACGGCTTCAATAAGACTGTGTTACCCTGGCTCACCCACTACATCTCAATTTGTTTCCTTTTTTTGTGTAATCTTAGTCTTCCCCGTCTGCCATCAACCACAGGCTTTTTCCCAAAGCTGAATCCTTGGTTCCTTGTTTTCGATCTTCCATTCAGAAAAGATTTCTTACACCTTCGACTATGACCCTATTTGCCTTCTGTAAAACAGCACCACTTCACTACATATAATCTTAAACGAAGTCTTAATCTTTGAGACTGCTTCTCATCTGTAAAATAACTTACGATGGTTACTACGGTTCCTTTGGCTTTAGGATTCTCCTAATTCTAGTACAGGCCTGGTTACAAAACTTTGTTTATGGTTTTTTCTCAGGCTGATTCCTCTTCTTGCCTTTTTAAATGCTGGTGTACCCCATGGTTACCAGTGACCCTCTTTCTCCAAGAATCAGATAAACTCTTCATTATGACTGTCTCAAATTTATGCTATAGTTCTAACTTCACTCTTAAAAGTTCCAGATTTACATTTCTATTTGCTGCTAAAGATTAACTAGATGCGCTACCAGACACTTAAAGTTATCAGGCAAACTAAAGAAACTGTGTAGCAAACTTCTTTGTCAGTGGCTTAGTTATCAAAAACAGAAGTTTCAGGATCAGATGTATCTGAATTTGAATCCCAGTTCTGTCATTTATTAGCTGTGTAACCTTGATCAGATTAATCTCAAGTCTACATTTTTTCATATGTAAAATGGGGTTAAAACTAGTACTTACAACTCATGGTTTTTGTATGTGCATTTTATATATACAGCTTAGTGCAATACCTGGAATATGCTAACAGCTCAATAAATGTTCACTATTATTATTATCAGTAGCATTACCACCTTCCTAGTCCTACAGGTTTAATAGCTCAGTCAACTTGATGCATTCTGTCTCTTTAAAAAAAATAAATTCAGTCAGCATTTGTACACTTTTATTTTCCAATGTGATCTCTGTTTTTCATTCCTGAATTGTTATTGCAGCCGGCCAAACAAATTACTAGATTTTTAATGCTTACAGGTTAGAGTCTCTTCTTGTTTTTGTTTCCACTGTATCATCTAGCATAATGCCTTACACATAAAGTTTTGCTATTATTAGACAATTCAAATAATCTTTATATCTATTTATTCTATTTCATTAGATCCCTTAAGTTCTTTGAGGACAGGGAGTGTCTTGGTCCTCTTTGTATAGCTACACCTGAAAATCCCTTAGTCAATAAATGTTTGTTGAATGAATGACTGTTGACTACTCTCCCTCTCTCCAAACCTATCATCAATCTAGCTGCCTCAAATGCAAAAGGTAGCTCTCATATTCTCTAATCCAACCATTTATTCTGATCAAGCTGACCTCCCCACAACTTCATCAAGAGCAGTCTCACTGTACCAGTCAGGACTCCTATTTTGTTTCAAAAAGTCTACTCAGAATAAGCAATAAAAGAATTTTATTAGCTTGCATAATTTGAAAGTCCAAGGATACCGCTAACTTAAGGCCTGGCTATTGATCCAAAAGTTCAAAGGTTACCATCAGAACTTGGCCTCACTCTTTCCATCTTTTGGCTCTGCTTTCAATTTATTGGCAAGCTCCAGGTTCACATTCTATTCTCTCAGCAACCCCAGAGTTCAAAGCATGCCTCTTTCTCAATAGTTCCAATAAAAAATTAACTCTCTCATGTGCTGACAGGAAAATGTGCCTATCTCTGAACCATCACTGTTGCCAGAGGAATGGACTACATTGACTGGCTAACCCTGAATTATGTGCACATCCTTGTGTCGGGGTGGGACCCATTCCACTGCCTGGAATGGCCTTCCTTCTCATTTCTGCCTCCCCAAATCCAAGCTACAACCTTTCTGCCCCCAAAAGTCTTTCATGATTTCTTTTAAGATTTTCCTTGTTCACTGGATCAAGTAACTCATTCCCAAATAAATATTTCCCTTTTTCTAAAGATCTACCTTTTAAAACAAACAGGAGGGGAAAACCTCAAAAAAATGCTGCATGATGAATTCTAATCATGTCAAGTTATAAATGGTATGGGTAATATGTGCTGTTTCTTAAAATGTAAGGACAGCAGCTCTACCAGATACATTCTATACATTAGGAAAGAACAGACCGTGTGGCAAGCTTAATATAACATTCAAATAATTTTTTTGGCTTTAAATTTTCTATAGGGCCCAAACAAAACATTTTAGCTAACAAAAGTTGGGTCTGAATTCAAAGTACCCTGTGTAACAGGTAGTCTATGGTTTTGGAGTTACCTCAAACAGGATTTCAGTTAGGCTCAAATCCCGGCTAACAACACCTTCCTTGGCCTTTAGCTACAGGTCTTTGAGCAAATTATCTTTCTCTCCCAACCTTGGTTTCACTATCTGTAAAAACAGGAATGGTAATATCTATCTGTACGTAAAAAGGCCGTGTGGCTTGGTGGAGAGAAAAGAGTAAGATGGAACCGGGCTGAAATTCTGCCACTAATATTATTTATATGATTCTCTCTGAGTGACTCATCTGTAAATTCTGAGTGATTC
Organism: Delphinus delphis; assembly: GCF_949987515.2. Lineage (NCBI taxonomy): Eukaryota > Metazoa > Chordata > Mammalia > Artiodactyla > Delphinidae > Delphinus > Delphinus delphis. Next base: position 71,326,478 of record NC_082686.1, read on the forward strand.
CTCATGTGTAAATGAGGGATAATAATATTTAATCCATTGGTTGTTAAGCATTTAACAAGGCAATGTATTTTAAACACCTACCAATGAATAGTAAACAGTGAAAACTCAATCAATGATGTTATCCACATCAAATCACCTCTTTAAAATAATTCAGAGAATATTTCAGTATTTTTGTACTCACCAAGGTCTGCCAAAAATTTCTTACACTTAATAAGTGATATTTCTAACATGCTAGAAATTAATCTAGTCTAATAGGTTATAAAGTACCTTGTAATCTTTTTCTTCCCCTCTACACTTTTTCTGGCCAGATAAAATGTCAGCCAACAAAAAATCTGGTTTATAAAGAAACTATTAAAGTAATAAAAATAAGTGTGGATAATAACAAATTAAAAATTCAGGGCATAGTAAGGAAAAAATTCATTGAGATTACTTATTATTCTTCATAAATGCCTTTGGGTTTTGTTAGTTAAAAAAATATTTCTTAAAGGCGAAACACACTGGTCCTAGAACTATTTAAAAGCAGGTAAGATAGTGAGCCAGATAAACTCCTGTGATCAACGTATTCTTTAACTCCACGCTTAATGTACTAATACTGAAATGACTCATGCCCATATGAAATCACTATGCTATCCATCTCCTGAACAGTCATATGCCATACAGCCATCTCCTGAACAGAATCGCGAAATCTGGGGTATGAATGACAATTTTAGATGTTGTCTCTCAGAATACATGCAAAAGCCAAGTGGCTGCTCATATTTACATCAGCAAGAAAATTTAATTGTAATGTCGTTCACTAAAAAATACAAACTATATTCAGTACAACTGTTTCCAAAAAGATTAAACAAATAGGTATTTGATTCCTTCCATTTTACACTAGAGCAAAAGTTTCTTTGGAAAGAATAGTTTCTTGAAGTAGTGTAACAGTTTTGCTTATCTTTCTAAAATAAGTGAATCATATGTAATACTTAGCAATCTTTAATGAGTGCACAAACATAGAGGTTAACACCTTAGGAAAGGTATATGAAAATAATTACATCATACCACACTATATATAAGGGGATTGACTGTTTTTAATCTACTCCCCGAGAAAGCTATATTTTAAACACAAGAGAAACATATTATGTTGAACACCTCAGTAACCAGACATTGTTCTCTACAACTAAGAAAACCAAATACTACCTAATTTATTTTCTTTTCTGTGTTAAAAAAATATGTATAAGGCAAACTGATGTTTGTTTTTAAAAAGCATTAAATACAGATACGGTAGGCAACCTATGCATCTTTTCTAAACAGTTTTCTTCCTTCAACTTTTTTTAAGGGGGCCTGAGGAAAGAGGAAAGGAGTGAGAGTCTGAAGGTGGGCTCTCGTTATTTTTGCAAGTACATTTGGTAAGTCACCTAGACGAAGGGGAGAAAGAAAAGTTAAAGCGTTGGGGTTCACACTAAAAACAACAACTCTGGGAAAAAAACGCCTATGCGGGAGTCATGCTTTCCTGACAATGCAGCGACCAATGCGACTCCGATTAAGAGCGTGCTACAAACCTAAATCTTAGTAAAGTCAATTTGGCATCCCCAATACGAAAGGGCCTGCAAAAACCGGGGCGGAGCAAGGGTCTACCTCAGCAGCGGCACAAGTTAATTTTCTAAGAGAGTAAAACACTCCCCATCAGTCCCCTATGGCCCTCTTTCTCAAGAGATGCTGCTGTCCGCTTCGCCCCAGGCTCGGGGTCTGGCCCGCAGGCCCCAGGGCTGGGTGGGTTGGGGCAGTCGGCTTCTCCTCGGTACCTGGGTCCAGACCAGGAGTAATGGGACCAGTTAACGTAACGACCCGCGATTCTCCGCATCGGCTGCGGCGGCCTCCGACCGCGCCCCGGGCCTCCTGTTGGCAGTGATACCCCCCACCCCACTCACCCGCCCGGGTGGTGTCCGTCAGGTCGTGGTTGGCCGCTCCCCGGGGAAACTCCCTCAGTTTCCGGCCGCTCAGGCTCAGCACCCCGGTTACCGCCGCCTCCTCCAGCGCTCGGTCGAGGGAGCGGCTCCATGAGCCCGGGCCAGGACCTGGGCCTGCCCCGGAGTTCGGGCCGCAGTTAACAACGGAGAGGTTACCTCCCGACGCTACTGGGCCAGAGTACTCTGCAGCAGTAGCCACAGCGACCAAGCCCGCGGCCGCCATTTCCCAGCCGACAACTCTCCGGCCCGCCGGCTCAGCGCATGCGCGGCCAGATGATGGGTGGGCGGGGAAAGGGGCTTACAGACCCCGGACGGGTCCCTTGATGGGCAGGGCTTCAGTGCAGCCCCGCACATCCAGGCGCTGGCCTCCGCCCACGTGAGGTTTCCAAGGGAAATTAAAACGGAACTCACAAATCTGGAGCAGCTCCCTACTCTAGGCTCCCAGCAGCCTTTCTAACATGCCTCAACAAAAAATCTTCCAGACAACTGTTCTCACCAGAATTTCTCTACCTTCCTTCCTCAACACTGGAGGATTAGAGTAAATATTAAGGCTTAACACCGTTGCTGCCAGAAACTTTGGCAGTGAGAGGAGAAACGTTCGACTTCTGTCATTCTATAAGCCAAATGATCCTAATGGAGACTTGTGGATTTATTATTATTGCCTGAGGGAAAAAGAAGTGTTAACCTGGGTCCCAAACTTCATAATTCTCATTGAAAGGGTTGTATAAACCTTCTTCCTTGTACAAAATAGCTTCTTAAGGAAAATAAAACAAACACCCTAAATAGTACCTGTTCTTTAAGCAAAATTTTGTTGAACAAAGCTGGGTGAACGGCATTGAAGTCTAAAATTTTAGTTTGGAACCAGAATTAAGGAAGAGAAAATGATCTGATCATAATCTACATGTGGGAAATATAGAACTGAAGTTTTTTTTTTAATCATTCAGTTACTGAAGAAGTAGAAAATACCACTCCATTTGATTAAAAAATTTAAAAAAATTTTTTGCCCACGCCACGTGGCTTGCAGGATTTTAGCTCCTCGATCAGGGATTGAACCCGCACCCTCTGCAGTGAAACAGTGGAGTCCTAACCACTGGACCACCAGGGAATTCCCACCACTTCATTTTAAACCAATTAGACCTTACATATACTGCAACCAGTCTTCAGCATATTCTTGTTTCTTTCACACATTTAGGCCATTCCTGCTAAATGATGTAAATTTCTCCTACAATCAACTAGTATTTTCTGTGGGAAATAGACTGTCAGTTTTTCCTAGATTATTATGTAATTATAAAATCCAGACAAATAAGCCAATTAGAGATTAAAACCACAAAAAGGGCTAAGTTGAAGTGGTGGGTATTAGCCATCAGAATTCAGAGAAAAGCAATCTTGTACGTCGAATGAGGTTTTGAAACAAACCTGAAGAAAGGCTGGAAGGTGAGAGCAATACTCTAAATTTAAAGGAATATCAGCATGAACACATCCAGGTATGATTTATAATGGTTCTTGTGGAGAACATTGCCACAGGCCAAATAGTTCATGTCAGAGAGTGAAAGAAAATAAGGTTAGAGAGATCCTGTCCATTATTCAAGGTCGGGCTCTTCAATGAAACCTTGATTAGCACTTACCCAACTCCTACATGGAAAAGATTGTAAAAATGTTTAATCTCGGTGCCAAAGCTGATTAATATTGGTTGCTCGGAGAGTTGTTCTGTGAAATTTTTTTTTTAATTAATTAATTTTTGGCTGCGTTGGGTCTTTGTTGCTGTGCGTGGGCTTTCTCTAGTTGTGGCGAGCAGGGGCTACTCTTTGTTGCCATGTGCAGGCTTCTCATTGCGGTGGCTTCTCTTGTTGTGGAGCACAGGCTCTAGGCGCATGGGCTTCAGTAGTTGTGGCATGCGGGCTCAGCAGTTGTGGCTCACGTGCTCTAGAGCACAGGTCTCAGTAGTTGTGGCGCACAGGGTTAGTTGCTCCGCGGCATGTGAGATCTTCTGGATCAGGGCTCGAACCCGTGTCCCCTGCATTGGCGGGCAGATTCTTAACCACGGCGCCACCAGGGAAGCCCTGTTCTGTGAATTCTTGATACTCTGCTCTAGTTTCCTTATCGACAAGTTCCTCATTCAATGTCTCTTATGAACATGGTCATCCCTGGCAAGTAACATTTATCCAATGCATGAGTTGGTTTCTGTTATTCTGGACTCCTAAAATTGTTCTTTTACTCTTAGAAAGACTTTAGGCTATTTAAAGAGCAGGTCCTCATTTTATATTTTTTTAGAGCTATTTCAACCACAATAATTAAAAGCATAACCATATATTCCATATTAATGTTACAATGCTATAGAAAGTTGCCAGATATTTAAAATGCACAGATGTCATCTATATTTGATTACCTATTACCTTCCACATTTACACCAAATTCTTCTGACAAATTCTCTATAATATGGCCTCATTCTTCCTATCTACCTGCACATCTCATTGTAATTACAACATACCATGCTAATCCTGGTCTCTGAACTTCTGACCATGTTTATAGACTTTTGTCACTTTGTCTAGCCAATTAGATTTTAAGGTCCTTAATATGTTTAACTCTATATAATTATCTTCCATATCCTAGACTGAGTGTATCAATAGGAGTTTATGTGCTAATACAGCAGAGGAGGTTAGGAGAAAAAAGAATTACAATTTTTGAGAACAGGGTCTCATTAAGGCCAAAATATCTGTGGACATTAAGTGTGTAGATATTTGAAGGCCAAAACAGAGGCCTGTGGATACAAGAAAAATGAAGATGCTATATATATACTATTATTAATATATGAGAAATAGTCCTACATAAAGGCTGGAAGAAAAGATAGATCAAGAAGTTAATTTTGAGCCTTCTAAGGATTTGTAGTTTCATCTACAAAGTAAAGGTAGAATATGAGGGAATTCTCATCCTACTCCCTCAATATTCTACATAAAGCAAGGGACAAGATCGTCTTGTGAGAATGAGGTAAAGGAAATGGAGTCATTGTAGGGCATTCACCAGAGTCTAGTGATGAATAAAAGAAGTGATGAGAAACAGCTGCAAAAGGGCTGTGAGGGGGGTTTCCCTGGTGGCGCAGTGGTTGAGAGTCCGCCTGCCGATGCAGGGGACACGGGTTCGTGCCCCGGTCCGGGAAGATCCCACATGCCGCAGAGCGGCTGGGCCCGTGAGCCATGGCCGCTGAGCCTGCGCGTCCGGAGCCTGTACTCTGCAACGGGAGAGGCCACAACAGTGAGAGGCCCGCGTACCGCAAAAAAAAAAAGGGCTGTGAGCAAAAGGGATACAAGGATTTATAACTTATTCCACTACTGCTCTGTGGTCTGGAAGCAGGAGATGAAAAAATAGGCAATGGGGGTTACTGAATGTTAGGAATAATATAGAGAACTTCCCTGCTTCTTCTTGTGTATTTTACAGGCTGAAAGTTTACTCATTGAACACTAGAGACAAGAGTTTCACTCCAATCTCAGTAACTCTCTCCAGCTCTGCATCTCCCATCATGCAGAAATAAAGTCCTTTCCCTACCTTCACTCACTAGAAATATATTATGGCTACTCCTTTAAGGTCTCACTTTATAAACTCAAAGCAGTAGGATTAAAATCTTGGTCAATCCCATTCTCTTCAAATATAAAGCACAGAAACTGGTTTGTTGAATATATTCAATAAATGTTTGGTCTTACCCTTTCTGACTCCTTTAATAAGAATCACTAATAGTTGACTTTTTAAAACTTTATACAAGAAAGTTTAGACAATGTGATTTTCTTCTTAGAGGAAAACAGAAGTGGAAGTAGAAATTAAACACATACACACTAGGGAAACAGTTTTCCTATTCATCTTTAAACAATAGTAAACCTCATCCAAATACATTGAGAAAAAGGAATTTCAGTTCCAGAATGGTATCACATTTCCTTGTTTTATCAAGCTTTTAGCTGAATAGATTTCAGATAGAAAGTAAACTGTAATGGCAGGGAAAAAAAGAAACATTCGAAGCCAACAATTTATAAACAAATCTTTAAATCCCTATTAATGGTCTGCAATAGTCCAAAATTCTTGTTGTAAATGCTTTGGGTTTTTTGTTATCATTTCTAAAAAGGGGCTAACTCCAAACTGATTATGCAAAAAGAACCTGATTTTAAGGAAAGCTTAAATCACATGCTTCATTTTTTTTACAGTGGCAAAAAACAAGTAATCATGTAATTCTGATGAAACTTTGAAGGTAGACTGATCACAAATAAAGGAATCATTTTCTGCTCTAATACTGCCTGCATTCAGAATGTATGGTATTCATTCTCTGTAGTGCAAAGTCAGCTATTTCCTCTCCTCTTATCTCCTTAGAGTAATATAAATCAGAACAAAAGTTACCCTGACACTGTGTATGCTGTGTGAATTACAAAGCTATTGACAGCAAAATATGATATACGTATCTATTATAACAAAAAATAACCACTGGGCAATAAAGTCTAAGTTTCTTCATACTTAGAAGTGTTTTCGGTACGCGGGCCTCTCATTGTTGTGGCCTCTCCCGTTGCGGAGCACAGGCTCCGGACGCGCAGGCTCCGCGGCATGTGGGATCTTCCCGGACCGGGGCACGAACCCGTGTCCCCTGCATCGGCAGGTGGACTCTCAACCGCTGCGCCACCAGGGAAGCCCAGAAGTATTTTATGATTATAATTAATCATATAATTTATAATTAAAATTGTGGCAAAGTTTATGCCTATTAGAAAAAAATACATAATGTTTGATTAGGAGCACTGGCCTTTTCTAATAGGTCTACCTAACTGGAATACCAAAGTGATGAAATCTCATAATCATCACTGGCGAGTGTATTTACTTACAGTGCTACAAAGGCTAAAGCATGGCTACTACCAATTCTTAGGTATCTGACAAGCCGCACACAATTCCACTACTTTCTGTGGGTGTTCAATTCACAGGAAGTTTATTATGAACTGATAATTAAAAGATCTGAGCTTAAAAAGTGACTCTACCACACACAAGTCTTGAAAAGTTGGGTCTCACTGAACGAAGATGTAAAAAGAGGGGTTAAGCTGGATGATCTCTAAAGGCTCATTCAGCCTAATATACTGCATTCTAAGTAAATTCAATTCTCTATTCTAACTCCTCCTGGCTACTTCCTATTGGAGCTATGAATGAAATAGTCAAAAGGTAGTCAGTGGGAGGTCAATATGAGTCTAGATTGATTTACCAATTTAATTGGTAGGTAGCTTTTCAAACGCTAAAAATTATAGTCATTACAAACTTCTTTGTAACACAGAACAATCTAAAAACCACAACTCAATCTTTATAGCTAAGAATAAACCATGTAAGACCTGTAATATTTTATTTGTTAAAAATGAACAGCTTCAGAATAAATCTAAATGCAACTTTTCCAAAAAATGCCAAAAAGTACAGTGTAAAGCATCTCCTTATTAAATATAAACTTTCATTTTGTGATGCACTGCATCAATGTTTTGGATACACCTTGATGCAAAGGGAAATTTAAGTTGCATCCTGTTAAAAAAACAAAAAAAAGCTTTAAGAACTGAAAAAGGATAATTATAACCACATTCCAAGAAGGGAAAATTTTCCTCCAAAAAAGCATATTCTTTTGTTTATATACATGTTAGCACTCAAGAATTTTAATTTGGCTGTAACAAAGGCAAGATTCTGTATTTAAAAAGAAAATGAATTACAGATGCATGAAGAGCAAAAGTTTAATATACCAAAGACACTTTGTTTGATACACTTAATATCAATATTTGGGGCAATTTTTAAGATTAAAAAAAGGCATTAATAATAGCTCTGTACAATAATATTTAAAATAACAAGAAAACAAAAACATCTTTATACCATATTTTCACAAACTGTTCTAAAGACAGCAAACTCGTGCTCAGTTGTTTTTCCTTTGCTTCAAAATAAGTTACCAGTAATTCTCAACCAGTCTAAAATGTATTGTTCATAGATCGAATCTAAGCATTCATACTTGCAAAAACGTTTTGCACTGAGTCCTCAGCCTATGGAGAGACTACAGTTTACTTTCAAATTGTATGACTGGCTTCCAATAATCCCTTATCAGTAGACTTACACGCAAAATACCAGATATTAAGGATCAGATTTAATTCTTTGGTATAAGCAGGAAACTGTTATTGATAGCTTTCCGTGGCTAGCATAAACCAAGTAACCCAAGGAGCATGAGAGACAACAATGAAGTCTAGTACACACCGCAAAGCAGGCAGGAGCCATGACTTAATGTTTCGTGTTTTTTTAACAGGGAAAATCAACACTAATAATACACTGTTTGGAAACTAACACCTACTTAGAGGTTTCAACATTATAGCAAAACAAAAAGTTAAGCTTCAAAATGACCAAACTTGTAACGTGTAGTCTATTTTGCTGCGTTTTGGCATTATACCCTAACTTATAATTTACAACCATCTAAGGACGTTTAGCACTAGCTTGGCACAACGAACTAACTCCTCCTAATCCTCCAGAGTGTGGGGGGAAAACCCTCTTCTCACCCTAAATACCTGAACTTTATACAAGAAATCAGAAGCAAAGGTACAAAACAAGGTTATAATGTAACTCTATTATCATTTTGCACTTTTACCTGGTGACATATACATTTTTATTTTTAGAGCTGTATACTGTTTAATTTAGCAAACTTAAAGTTTAACTTCTCTAAAAAGAAGTCTAGGGCTTTATGGCTAATTTTACTATCAAAATATTTAAGGGACTCAATCCATTTTAAAATTATAATTATTCTAAATATCATTTGAAGAATTCTTTGTGGACACTAGACTCAAGACTACACTAAATCCAAACAGTATACCTGTGACCTAGGTTTTAAAGTTTCTCTCCTCAGTTACCTGTCTTCCACCTGCTACTTCCTCTCATGCTTTCTTCATTTCCTAAACACAAATTATCAGATTTTTACACTAGACTTTCCTCAGAGGAGGCTCTCTATCAGATAACCTTGTAAACACCCATTTATAGCTTTCAAACACTAAAAACACTAACATTTTAAACTGAGCCTATGCCTAGAGTCACATTTCTTGTTAAAAGTTCAGCATTAAGGATTTACTTAATCCTTAATTTACTTAATCCTTAAACTCTGGAGGATTAACCTAACATTTGAAAAATGAACCAAGTTCAGATATTCCCATAAACCTTAAACCCCCAAACTGGAATTCTAATAATTTTTTTATATCCCTAATGAAGAAAAGTCAATTGCACTTATTACATCAACACTATTAAAGAATAAGTGACAGCAACAAAGGGACCTACTTCAAATCCTGAAGACCAAGATTTACCATGGCAAAGTGTAAAACAATGGGCAAAGGTGATGAGATCCTAAATACCACTATCATAAAAATAATCAATTTCTATCTTTCCGCCTTCTTTCTGCTGCATGAGAAACCAAAGAAGTCAAATAGAGAATTGTTCTGTCTGGGCCAACCATGAAATCTTTAAGAACATATAGGTATAGTCCCTGTTTTTCTTTCAGGGCATTATTTATACATGTTAAAAAAAAACAACAACTTCAAAAATAAAAAATAAGAGTTATTTAGCCTTGTGAATATTTTGAAATAAAGTTTCTTGAATTTCTGTGATGCACTCTTCAAAGAATTCGATTTTTAAAAGAGTCATCACTCAAAAGTCCCTTTGACATGGGACCTATCCCACAGTTACAAAGCGGCTTCCTCCTTTGTTGAAAGTGAGAGTGGCTCTTTGTTCCTTCAGGATCCCAAATCGCTCATTTAAAGTCATCCCTGTCTAGAGAAAACGAAACAAAACAAAAATTAACAACTTGACTGTAAGCCACATTTGCTTTGGAAAAATAATGTGATCATAATGGTGATTCATAGTAAAAACAGCTAACATTTCCTGAATATTTATATGTATGAACTCCTTTAATTCTAACAAACACCATATGAAATAGGTGAATTTAGTGAAGTTTAGAGACGTTAGTTAAGTTGCCTACTTGCAGCTTTAGAATTGAAACTGACTCAGAAACCCTATCTCCTAACCATTATAATATTATGTACTATATAAAACACATACGCTGTAATGCTTACAAGTATATACCCAAAGATTTCTCTATTTGAATTATTTTTAGGGTCTGCAAACACTGCCACCAACTCTAGTGATGCCTCTGATAAAAGTTATTTAGATTTGTGAATATTTTGAAACAAATTTTCTTTAATTTCTGAGTTCATTACAAATACTTAAATCAAATTCAAATCAAAATCTGGTTTTGATTAATAGCAGAAAAAGCACCCCAATTATACTTCATTTCTGAAAGGAAAGTAACAAGTGACAAAATAAAATAAAAATCAGCAAAATAAATTTGGTCGAATTTCCTTCCATACAGAAATTCTTATCTTCAGTTCCAAAGATTCTTATGTCAATGACAAAATGCAACAAATAAAAATTCTCAGCAAATTACAAATAGAAGGGAACTTCCTCAATCTGATAAAAACAACCTACTGCTAACATCATGCTTAATGGTGAAAAACTTAATGCTTTCTCCTCAAGCCTGGGAACAAGGCAAGCAAACATGCTCTCAACACAGAACTGAAGGTCTTAGCCATTATAATAAAGAAGAAAAAGAAAAGGTTTAAAGACTGGAAAGAAACTCTAAAATCCTAAGTAATCTATAAAATTACTAAAAGTAGTAAGTGAATTTTAGCAAGATTACGAGATACAAGGTTAATACAAAAACTGTCAAAACCATGGTGAGATATACCACTTCACCTGCATCTGAATGTCTAAAATCAAATGATAGATAATAACAAATGTTGGCAAGGACATGGAAATATTTAGAACCCTCTTACATGCTGGTAGGAATGGTTCTGCAGCTACTTCTCCAGAAAACAATCTGGTACTTCCTCAAAGGTTAAACACAGAATTACAATATGAACTAGCAATCCACTCTTAGGTATTTACCAAGGAGAAATAAAAACATATACTCATATACAAACACACAAATGTATGTGAATGTACAGGTTTTTGTGTGAGCATATGTACATGAATGTTCAGAGGAGCATTATTCACAATAGACAAAGAATGGAAACAATCCAAATGTCCATCAACTGATAAATAAATAAAACACAGTATATCCATATGGTGGAATGTTATTCAGTAATAAAAAAAAACACAACTGATATTCATTATGGATAAACCATGAAAAAAGCCCATCACAAAAGTTCACATATTATATGATCCCATTCACATGAGATGTCTGAAATAGGCAAATCTAGAGACAGAAAACAGATAGACCAGTGGTTTCCATGGGGTTGTGGAGCATTAGGATATCCTATTTAATTCATTATACAACATTTGTTTTGTTAATTAAAATGTTTTCAGTGAACAGCCCAGAGAAATACAGGGAAAAAAAATTTACCTGTTTTCCAACACTATTTATGTCAAATTGAAGGGGGACACCTTTAGGAACTTTCTTTACATCAGATTGCTCCCGTTTTGTCAAGAATGAGGGCACAGCAGTACGAGTTAATCGTGGTTTCTGAGTTCTACCAGAAAAAAATTAAAAAGAGACCAGTTTAACAATCAAAAGAAGAAAAATAAATCATTTGGTACATAAGACATCTTGACTTGTACACATGTTCAAATGTATGAAGGCTATTTTACATTCTCAAAAGAAAAAAAAACGCAAAAACCTGGTTCTTTTTATTTTTTAAAGTATAGTTATTTACAATATTGTGTTAGTTTCAGGTATAGAGCATAGTGATTCAGTATTTGCAGATTATATTCCATTATACGTTGTTACAAGATAATGGGTATAATTCCCTGTGCTACATAGTAAATCCTCATTGCTTATCTATTTTATATATAGTAATTTGTACATTAATCCCAAACATCTAATTTTTTCCTTCTCCTTTCTCTCTCCCCTTTTGAGTCTGTTTCTGCATTGTATATACATTCATTTGTATTATTTTTTTATAATAGATTCCACATATAAATGATATCATATAGTATTTGTCTTTCTCTGACTTATTTCTCTAAGCATAACATTCTCTAGGTCCATCCAGGTTGCTGCAAATAACAGCATTTCATTCTTTTTTATGGCTAATATTCCATTGTATACATATATACATACATACATACATGTATGTAGATATATATACATACATACATATATATATATATATATATATATATACACACCACATCTTCTTTATCCATTCATGTCTTGACTACTGTAAATAGTGCTGTTATGAACATTGGGATGCACATATCTTTTTGATTTAGTGTTTTCGTTTTTTCCAGCTATCTACCCAGGAGTGGAACTGCTGGATATGGTAGTTCTATTTTTAGTTTTTTTTTTTTTAATTTAGTTTATTTTTGGCTGCATCGGGTCTTAGTTGCAACATGTGGGATCTTCACTGCGGCACATGGGATCTTTCGTTGCAGTGTGTGGGCTTCTCTCTCTAGTTGTGGTGCATGGGCTCCAGAGTGGGTGAGCTTTCTAGTTGCGGCATGTGGGCTCTCTAGTTGTGGCTCACGTGCTCAGCAGTTGCAGTGTGCTCGGGCTTAGTTGCCCCACAGCATGTGGGATCTTAGTTCCCTGACCAGGGATCGAACCCACGTCCCCTGCATTGGAAGGCAGATTCTTAACCACTGGCCCACCAGGGAAGTCCCTATTTTTAGTTTTTAAGAAACCTCTATACTGTTTTCCACAGTGGATGCACCAATTTACATTCTCACCAACAATATCCCAACCGTTTCCTTTTCTCCACATCCTTCCCGACATTTGTTATTTGTAGACTTTTTGATGACAGCCATTCTGACAGGTGAAGTGATACCTCACTGTAGTTCTGATTTGCATCTAACAATTAGCACTGCTGAGCATCTTTTCATGTGCCTGCTAGCCATCTGTATACCTTCTTTGGAAAAATGTCTACTCAGGTCTTCTGCCCACCTTTTGACTGGATTGTTTGTTTTCTTGGTATTGAGTTGTATGAACTATTTGTATATTTTGAATATTAACCTGTTGTCAGTCACATCATTTGCAAATATTTTCTTGCATTCTGTAGGTTGTCTTTTGATTTTGTTGATGGCTTCCTTTGCTGTGCAAAAGCTTTTAAGTTAAACTAGGTCCCATTTGTTTATTTTTGTTCTTATTTATTTAGGCTTGGAAGACTGATCCAAGAAAATACTGCGATGATTTATGTCAGGGTGTTTTCCCTTTTTTCTCTTCTAGGAGTTTTATTGTTTCATGTCTTAAATTTAGGTCTTTAGACCATTATGTGTGTTTTTTTTTAAACATCTTTATTAGAGTATAATTGCTTTACAATGGTGTGTTAGTTTCTGCGTTATAACAAAGTGAATCAGCTATGCATATACATATATCCCCTTATGTCCTCCATCTTGCGTCTCCCTCCCAGCCTCCCTATCCCACCCCTCTAGGTGGACACAAAGCACAGAGCTGATCTCCCTGTGCTATGTGGCTGCTTCCCACTAGCCATCTATTTTACATTTGGTAGTATATATATATCAATGCCACTCTCTCACTTCATCCCAGCTTACCCTTCCCCCTCCCCATGTTCTCCAGTCCATTCTCTAGGTCTGCATCTTTATTCCTGCCCTGCCCCTAGGTTCTTCAGAACCACTTTTTTTTTTTTAAGATTCCATATATATGTGTTAGCATACGATATTTGTTTTTCTCTTTCTGACTTACTTCACTCTGTATGACAGTCTCTAGGTCCAACCACCTCACTACAAATAACTCAATTTCGTTTCTTTTTATGGCTGAGTAATATTCCATTGTATGTATGTGCCACATCTTCTTTATCCATTCACCTGTCGATGGACATTTAGGTGGCTTCCATGTCCTGGCTATTGTAAATAGAGCTGCAATGAACATTGTGGCACATGACTCTTTTGGAATTATGGTTTTCTCAGGGTATATGCCCAGTAGTGGGATTGCTGGGTCATATGGTAGTTCTATTTTTAGTTTTTTAAGGAACCTCCATACTGTTCTCCATAGTGGCTGTAACAATTTACATTCCCACCAATAGTGCAAGAGGGTTTCCTTTTCTCCACACCCTCTCCAGCATTTATTGTTTGTAGATTTTTTGATGATGGCCATTCTGACTGGTGTGAGGTGATACCTCATTGTAGTTTTGATTTGCATCTCTCTAATGATTAGTGATCTTGAGCATCCTTTCATGTGTTTGTTGGCAACCTGTATATCTTCTTTGGAGAAATGTCTATTTAGGTCTTCTAGCCATTTTTGGATTGGGCTGTTTTTTTCATATTGAGCTGCATGAGCTGCTTGTATATTTTGGACATTAATCCTTTGTCAGTTGCTTTGTTTGCAAATACTTTCTCCCATTCTGAGGGTTGTCCTTCGGTCTTGTTTATGGTTTCATTTGCTGTGCAAAAGCTTTTAAGTTTAAGTAGGTCCCATCTGTTTACTTTTGTTCTTATTTCTTTTGGCTTGGGAGACTGATCCAAGAAAATACTGCTATGATTTATGTCAGGGTGTTTCCCCTTTTTTCTCTTCTAGGATTTTTATTGTTTCCTGTCTTACATTTAGGTCTTTAGACCATTATGAGTTTATTTTTGTATATGGTGTGAGGGAATGTTCTAATTTCATTGTTTTACATGTGGCTGTCCAGTTTTCCCAGCACCACTTGTTGAAAAGACTGTCTTTTCTCCATTGCACATTCTTACCTCCTTTCTCATAGATTAATGGACCATAGGTACATGGCTTTTATTTCTCTCTATTCTGATCCATTGATCTATGTGTCCTTTTTTGTGCCAATATCATGCTGTTTTGACTATTGTAGTATAGTCTGAAGTCTGGTAGGGTCATACCTCCAACTTTGTTCTTTTTTCCTCAGCAGGTGCTTTGGTAATTTGGGGTCTTTCGGGGTTCCATATAAATTTTAAGATTGTTTGTTTTAGTTCTGTGAAAAATGTCCTGGGTATTTTGATAGGGATTGCATTAAACCTGTAGATTGCTTTTGGTAATATGGTCATTTTAATAATATTAATTCTTCCAATCCAAGAGCATGGGATTATCTTTCCATTTCTTTGAATAATCTTCAATTTCCTTCATCAACATTTTATAGTTTTCAGCATATAGGTCCTTCACCTCCTTGGTTAAGTTTAGTCCTAGGTATTTTTAAAATGTAATTTTAAATGGGATTTTTTTTTTTCTTTAACTTTCTCTTTCTGCTTTTCATTATAGTGTATAGAAACACAACAGATTTCTGAATATTGATCTTGTATCCCGCAACCTTGCTGAATTCAAAAAAATACTTGGTTCTTGACTGACTAATCTAGAGACTAAAATTTATAAATCGCTCACAGAATACCTCTGTAAGTAGAACTACAAACTTTTCAACAATTTGGAAGGATTGGCGATTTCCAAGTCTTGATCTTCTACTAAAATAAAGCAACCTCTAAAATCGTAGAGAATCATCCTAGGTTTTCACTTCAATCATTAAAATGGCTAGATAGTTAAAAACAAAACTCCATAAACCTAGAAAGTTGAAAAAAAATTTTATTATTTTATTTTATTTTTACAATATGTTCATCACATCTCACAGAACTGATTTCATAACCTACTAATGGGTCACACACATAATGTGAAAAATATCAACACAGAGATATTTTCCTCTGCTGTGTTAGAAGCCTGAGTACGTCTGCAAGAATTTCCAAGAAACTAGCCAATCTGCTAGACTACTGGCTGATACAGGACTTTAAATTTTAAGTATAGAGCTTAGATTTTCATTCCTGATACTTTTTGATGTGAAAAATTTAAGAGTGCCAGTTATGGTCTGGTCTATGGCTAGGTCAACTATCAGGCTGAATTTGATGATATGGTTTTAGAACTTTCTTGAAATGCATCCTTGACCTCCGGCCCTGTGCTTTAAGTCTCACATCTTGCCTGTCAAATCGGGGTTCAGTTCACCCCCCATCCCTAGGCAACATCACTTCCGGCTTCAACCTAGAAAGTTTATAATGCAATACATATAATGGAATGGTTAACTAAATTAAGGTCATCTAGATAAAAGAATACATTATGAAGCCTTTAAAAAGAAGGTAGATCTGTATGTAATGAAAAGTAAAGAAGTCCAAAGCATACTGGGGGGAGGGGGAGAAGGGAGCAAGTATGCATGGTATTATCTCATTTATGATTATACACAAGAAATAGATGTACATAGTATGTTATATGGGCACCAATTTTTAAATAAAAATATGAAATTGTTAAAAGTGGTTACTTTGGGGCTGTAGAACCAGGAATCAGGGAGCTTTTACTTTTAACTTTTTTTGTTATTTTTGATTTTTTTGTTTGTTGTTTTTGGGGGCCATGCTGTGCAGCTTGAGGGATCTTAGTTCTCCACCTGACCAAGGATTGAACCTGGGCCTCAGCAGTGAAAGCGCCTGCCGAGCCCTAACCTCTGGACCACTAGGGAATCCCCTACCTTTAATTTTATATTACACTATTTCCACTTTATACCACAAGTATTACTTTTACCCTTGTCTCAGTTTATCCTAACATAACCATCATACTCTGAAGAAAAGTCAAATATTTCTCTATTATCTTATAGAGAGAAGTTATAATTTTTGCAAAATCTAAAAAAGACTTACACTGGGCACTGCACTGCTCCTGGATTATCAATGGATACAGTCAAAATTCCTCCATTTGTGGTGGAAGTCCGCCACCTAGTTTCAAAAAACCAAAAGTTTCATTAAAATGACAGTTTATGTATCCTATAGTGTATTCCACATTAAAACATACATTTTAAAGTAGCCATTACTTTTTCTTAGTTTTTTAGGATATACAGACACCTGGGCCCCACCATGATATAATTAATCAGCATCCTGGGTGTAAGAACTAGACACCTGAATTTATTAAATATTTTTCAGTGTAACAAATATATGCACATAAAAAAATCAAATAATACAGAAAGGCTTCTAATAAGAAACAACAGTCCTTTACCCCACTATTCTCCCTTTCTGCTCCCCAGAGGCAGCACTTTTAACCTTTCCTGTTTTTCCTGCTTGCTAGTTACTTCCAGTTCACTAAACAAAATGCATATGTAATACTATCTTGCTATGGTAAGGATTCAGCTCATTACACTATCCTCTAGTTTCTCTTCCTACCTCTAAACGTTCTGATGGCTATATCACTATTTTACTTCCATTATAACTTTAAATATACTAAAATCTCTTTTTTTAGTAGTGTCTCTTGACATTATCCCCTACCCAATTTGTATAAACGGATAGTAGCATCTCTAATTCCTTCCCTCCACCTCTTCACCCATTTTGTACCTCTCACTTTTTATCAGCTTTACTTTTATATTTATATTGGTCAAAATCTGACATTTATATCACACTGTTACCAAATTAAGTATTTTGTGCTTTTTTCTACAGATTGATTCTTAAAGTTCAAAACAAATAAGCTGCATTTACATTATTACAATTATGTAAATACTGTTTATTGCAGAAGCAAATATGTCATGATCATTATTTCCTTTCTTTTGGTTTCCAATGCCTGACTCCTGTGCAAAAGAATATTGCCAGCGTCAAGTTCAAATAGTTGCCTTTCTGACACGCCAATTGCTCAAAATCATGCCCATTATAGATGGCATCATATCTGGACAATGATCATGTTTTATATGCTCTGTTTTCACAGAAGTAGCCATAATTTTAAATGATTTAATTTTAAAACCTGATCATATTGATGGAGTGTTACAACTCACACTTGGGGAGTGCAATTCTAACAGACAAAAATACATTCTTGAAAAAAACCTTCACGGGGTAAGGAGGAAAAAACAATATGTGAAAAGAAAACATCCTATTGTTTTTAAAAATCTATAAATTTTCTAAAAGCGCTACTGGATTTTATTCTATTTATTCCCTGAATTGGTTCATTTGTATGAAAGTAGTTATAAAAAAATAAAGAGCTGTTTCATTAAAAAGGAATAAACAGGCAAGAAAAAAATTAAAATACAGAGTAATGTATTTGGTGCTAAAACTTACAACACTGACATGTGAAAATGAAAAAGGTTTTTGGGGAAAAAACAAAAACAACATAGGATTTATTTATTTCAGGCTCAATGGTTAATTCACTTTGGGTCTCATTTAATTTCTTTTCGACTGGGGTACAAAGTAATTTGGGTCACTACTATTCTGGGAGTTTTGAAATGACATCTTGAAAAACAAATTGAAACTTACTGACGAGTTCTCTTTGCTACTACATCGTCTAGCAGTTGTTCTGAGTTCAACTGGGCCTGAACCTGAAGGGAAAAAAAAAGCAGTAGATCCCATAGAAAGCAGAGGATCCCATAGAAAGCAGAGGATTTGAATCCAAAGAGCTACCCTGCTCTGTAACTTTATAACCCAGTGTGGTGTGTGAATGCAGGAGAGGGGCATGTGCCTATTCTAACAACACCTCTTTGTTCAGGTTCCTGTATCAGAACAAGTAGTAAAAAGTTTATTCCTAAATAACATGTTAAATTCTTATAAGACACTGCCACTGAGGACAACAAAAGAGAAAATAGAAAAAAAAAAAAGGAATTAATCTAATGTCATGTTCTCCATATTCTAAACCCAAACCCTACCTCAATCATGGGCCATGTCTATGATTGAGGATTACTAAAGGTGGATGTTCAGGATCCTTTGTTTGGGTAAAAAGAAAACACTACCAAGGGTTTTTTATACCTTCAGGCCTCTCCTGAAAAGAAAAGTTGCCTGACGAGTGTCTTTCTGATGACTTAATTTATTTCCACTCCTGGTAAAATTGGCTGGAATGTTATTTCTGCAACAAAAACACGTACACCATGAATAGTGTGGGCCACTTAACAACTTTCAAACATCTTGAAAAGATAAACAAAAATATTTAAATTCATAGGATGAAAATCTGAGGTACACTAAACACAAAGACTCTGAATTATACCCTTGTTTACATGAAGCTATTGAGATCTGATTTACAAATACCTCCCTCTGTAGCAGACTACATAACAATGTGGTTAATTCTGACCTAATTTTTCTTACAAATATTCAACTGTCTAATATTCTGACATATAAGGTCTCTTCTGAAGACACTGAAATAACATTTTTAATGCTACTTTCTAAATTTGGTAAAAGACATAAATGTACAGATTTATGAACAGGATTAGTACAAAGAAAAGCACACCTAGGCACATCATGGTCAAACCGCTGAAAACAAAAAATGAAGAGAAAATCTTGAAATATAACATCTTTTCCAATTTTCTCTCCTTCACTCAGAAACCTTCATATATTAATATAAATCACACAGAAACTTACACTATTCCACTGTTTGCTCTCTCCTGCTTAGAACATTGTAATCTTAATTATATGTTTGACTTGACTTTCACCAATTCCTTTCTAGTTTCTATAGAAAGTTGGTAAAACATGAGAAAACAAATTTTCATTTCTGTCTACTTATTTATTTTTATAAATAAATGTTTAACAGGTCACCTAATCTTACCTCCAAACTTATAGAAGCTCAAATGCAAAATTTCCCTGCCAGCCCAATTAACATGGGCTCATTAATGGTTCATGTAATTGACAAGCTCTTATTTGAGAAGTTTCCCTTTTCCAAAAAAGTACTCCGAAATGATTCCCAAAAGAAAAAGAGATGACAGTTGAATAAAGCTGCAATTGTAGCCATTCCACTTATACAAAAACTTCATTTCAGGGTTTTTTGCTTTGAATTATCTTCTATAAAAGATGAATAAAAGGCATTTGAAACTGAAATAATAAGAAAACTTTGCAGCCTGTCAACTACTTTATCCTTACAGAGAACAGAATACCATAATGATAGGCCACAATTTTTAAGTTTTGTTATACTTTTTTTTTTTTAATTTATTTATTTGGTTGTGCCAGGTCTTAGTTGGGCAGGTGGGCTCCTTAGTTGCAGCAGGCGGGCTCCTTAGTTGTGGCATGCAAACTCTGAGTTGCGGCATGCATATGGGATCTAGTTCCCTGACCAGGGATCAAACCCGGGTCCCATGCATTGACAGCGTGGAGTCTTAACCACTAAGCCACCAGGGAAGCCCTGTTATATCTTTTTTAAATTAATAGAAAAATAATTTCAGCTTACGAAGCATTCATGCAAAATTCTTTCAGGTTTGCTTTTCCCACAAATAACATACACTGCTTTATTAAGAGCCACTGAGACTATATAACAAATTCAGCTTTCAGAATTCTCAATTTTGAATAATTCTGGAAGAGGTGTTTTTACCAAAACGATCACCTTTTGCAATTTTACTCTATATGTCAAGAAAGAGAAAGACACAGAGTTATGCTTTTTTAAAACGTTTATAATCAGTTAAATTCATCAATAACACTGGTTCCAAGAGATAATGAAGCTATTACTGAATACTTCCATATTGGATTTTCAAACAGACATCCCAAATATCTGTCGTGAAAATGACTAGATACCTACAAACATCACTGCAAATTCATTTCTTTGAACTCTCAGGGCAAGAAGTCCATCTTTATTTATGATGTATAACATAACACTGTCTTATATTTGAGTACTTACTTTCTATTTAACTGGTTAGGTCTCTTGAGAGCTGCAACTGGTTTTCTCTGTACTTCATTTTGTCTCAGAAGGTTTGCCTTCCTTTTTAACGCTGGAAAATATCGCTCTATATTCTTTCAGAAAGCAAGAAACTATGTTAATTAGATTGCTTTTTGCTCTATACCCTACTATAATAAACATTTCTGAGGCAGAATGGACAGGGACTGACCACTGCTTAGATGTACAGGTTGTGCTAAAACAACTTGAATATTTCCTGTCTAAGTGACGAAAAAGATAACTACATTACACTTAAAATACTTGCAACAAAAGAAGAATTCAAGCAGAAGAATGAATTTTTTTCTATTTTGGTTATGTTCAGTTTGAGGTATTCTGAGGGATGCACAGGTGATGAGGAAACATGGCTCTGGAGCTCAAGAGAAGAACCCTCTAGAGAGCCAGAAATGTAAATTAGGGAATCTTTTATATAAATATGATTTTGATATCAAGTGAAGAGATAAGAGAGCCAAGATCCAAAACAAATGTGTGAGAAGGAAAAAGGGAGGTTGTGATAGCAAAGAAGTCTGAGTAGAAAAACAAGAATTAAGAAAACTCAATGTCATAGAAAATAAGCACAGGAAATGTCCACTTTTTCTCCCTCTACATATATAAATTCAGTCCATCATTAAAGCCTAATTCAGGTTTCCATATTTCCCATGAAGCCTTTTCTAAAGTCTCTGACAATATGGACTATATCTTTTATTTAATCTAGATTCTCTTATATTTTGAGAATCTGACAAGGGATTAATCTCCAAAATATACAAACAGCTCATGTAGCTCAATATCAAAAAAATAACCCCAATCAATAACTGGGGGGAAGATCTAAATAGACATTCTCCAAAGAAGACATACAGATGGCCAAAAAGCACATGAAAAGATGCTCAACATCGCAAATTATTAGAGAAATGCAAATCAAAACTACAATGAGGTATCACCTCACACCAGTCAGAATGGCCATCATCAAAAAATCTACAAACAATAAATGCTGGAGCAGGTGTGGAGAAAAGGGAACCCTCCTGCACTGTTCGTGGGAATGTAAATTGATACAGCCACTATGGAGAACAGTATGGAGATTCCTTAAAAAACAAAAAATAAAACTACCATACGACCCAGCAATCCCACTACTGGGTATATAACCTGAGAAAACCATAATTCAAAAAGAGTCATGTACCACAATGTTCACTGCAGCTCTATTTACAATAGCCAGGACATGGAAGCAACATAAATGTCCACTGACAGAGGAATGGATAAAGAAGATGTGGTATATATATACAATAGAATATTACTCAGCCATAAAAAGGAACAAAATAGTGCCATTTGCAGAGACATGGGTAGACCCAGAGACTGTCATACAGAGTGAAGTGAATCAGAAAAAGAAAAACAAACATCGTATAATATCCCTTATATGTGGAATCTAGAAGAATGGTACAGATGAACTTATCAGCAAAGCAGAAATAGAGTCCAGATGTAGAGAACAAGCTTATGGTTACCAAGGAGGGGAAGGGGGGAATGGGACAAATTGGGAGATTGGGATTGACATATATACACCACTAAGTATAAAATAGATAACTAATGAGAACCTACTGTTTAGCACAGGGGACCTCTACTCAATGATCTGTGGTGACCTAAATGGGAAGGAAATCTAAAAAACAGTGGAGATATGTATACCTGTAACTGATTCACTTTACTGTACAGCAGAAACTAACACAACGTTGTAATGCAACTATACTCCAATAAAAGTTAAAAAAAAAAGAATATGAGAAGTATCACATAAATATTGATTGACTAAAAACCACAAAAATTACGATAGTCTTCATTTTCATGAATGTTTGGAAAAGAAGTAAATGGAGAAATAAAGAATATTAAGAGTACAGAAGAAATGCTATGAAATCAGACTAACGATGGCCCATTCCGAGCTTTGTATTTTGTCTTTAATAAAAATACCAAGGCTCATTTTATAGGTAAATGTAAAAGTTCCTTCTATGATACTACTGTCACATGTTGTTTTCCTTCAAAATACCTGCCATATTATAATCATATAGTTATTTGTGTGATAAATTATTTAATATTTATTTGAGTTCTCCATGAAGACAGGGATTTTCTATTGGGTTACTGCAGAATCCCTTGCGTCTAGGACATACTGAGTATTCAGTCAACATGAAGTAAATGATGAATACATGGACAAGAACTTTAACAATCCATTAATATATGGGGAATTTGTGTTCCATGAATCTAAGGTTTGTACATGTGTATAAAAGTGTTTATAAAAAATATCTAAGGATAAGTTTTTCTTACAGAATTTTGAGATAAAAATTATTCCTTGAAGGAAAGAAATTAAGGTAGTTTATTTTTAATGCTATTTTATTAAAGTAATATTTACATACAATAAAATTTTAAGTGTACAGTTTGATGAAGTTGGGTAATTACATGTAATCATGGAACCACATCATAATCAAGATATAAAACAGTACCCTTACCCTTAAAAGTTTCCCTGTGTCCCTTTGCAGTCAATTTCCTTCCCCCACCTGACTCTAACCCCAGGCAATGACTGATCTGTCACTATAGTTTAGCCTTTTCTACAATTTCAAATAAACAGAATCATAGTACATAGTGTTTTGTGTTTGTGTTCTTTTGCTTAGCATGATGTTTTGAGATGTACCCACACTGTCTTGCGCATTAACATTTATTCCTTTTTTATTGCTGAATAGAATTCCATAGTATGAAGATAAGGTATTTATAAACTGTCAAAATCAGACAAAAGATCAAAACTACCCATTAGCAGAAGATAACTGCTATATATGCAGCAACAACAAAAATTTTTTAAGTTCACAGAAGTACTAAATGGTTTAGTATTATTAGTCAAGTTAAAAGTTCTACAAAACATAACATACCCTCAGTTTTAGGAAACTGTGAACCTAAAACAGAAAAGTTACAGTATTGACATTGACAAGGTTATATATTCCAGTAGAAGAATCCCTTACAAACTTTTACTTGGCAGATATTTTAAGCTGACTTTCTCTAAACAAAAGAAAATTCATTCTTAGAGACAACCATTCCCCTCCAGGCATAGCCATTTGCTCTCTCAGTAATTACTAGTAATGTAAATGAGTATGCTATCTTTCCCACTTAGTAATTCACTTCATAGGTAAGAAAATGTACATTTTTATTGAAATAAAATCTCACTAATTCATATAAACTGTGGAAAGGAAGAGAAAAAGTAACAAAAAGTCTAATTGTGGTCAGGACTTTTTTTATGGTATAAAATTTCTAAGTATATGCAGCAATTCAAGGACAATTAACTTACTTAGGTAATTTGTTTAATGACTAGAAGAGGATGGTTTAAGTTACTTATATGTAAAAAAAAATTTTCTAAACTGCTAGAAAATGATCTGCTTCACAAGTACCACAGTCGATTCTGTTGAGACATTAATCTGTATTCAGGTTGAGAGAAAGGTTCTTAAGAAACAGCAAATTTCAAACCATACCTTTTCCAAAATCATTCAAACTTTAAATAAAAGGATCTCACAATTCAGCACATTCTCTTTCAATTTTCACTATTTTTAAACAACTCAAAAGACTACCACATGTGGTAACTTAAAATTTTTACTGGAGCAAGTTCTGTAATAAAGTTTTAGAGAATAGCTGCTGGTGATAGCAGAATTGAAAAGTTAAGGGGTGAAGACAGTTGTGGTTAACCAGAATACAGATACTTAAGACAATTTAAGAAATGAATGTCCTGAATTTTTGTATTAAAATATGTATTACTTTCATAATCAGAGAAACAAAAGGGGTTAAAAAACAGCAGGGTGGAACATTAAATTCCTTGGTGGCTCAGACTTACTAAACATAAGAAGTTAAAGAAAAACCATTTGTGAAACTATTTTAAGTAATGCTTTATACAGCCAATTCAAAAATTACTCATTGAGATGTAATTAAAAATTCAGTTAAGATTTGAAAAGTAGTTAATTTATGGTGGGTAAATAATTGTAACTCTAATTAAAAGTATCAACTAGGGGAGATAGGTATCCACCCAAGAGAAATGAAAACCTGTGTCCATACAGACTTACAGGCAATGTTCACAGCAACATATTCACAATACCCAAAAAAGTGGAAAAAACCAAAATGTTGTCCATCAACTGGTGAATGGGTAAACAAAATATTCATACAATGAAATATTATTCACTAATAAAAAGAGATGAAGTACTGAGACATGCTACAACATGATGAACCTCAAAAGTATTATGGCTAAATGCCAGCCTACATACTATTGTATGATTCCATTTACAGGCATACCTCGGAGTTACTGGGGATTTGGTTCCAGACCACTGCAATAAAGCAAATATCACAATAAAGTGAGTCACATGAATTTTTGGTTTCCCACTATATATAAAAATTTATACTTATGCTATACTGTAGTCTATTAAATGTGCCACAGCATTATGCCTAAAAAAACAACGTACATACCTTAATCTAAAAATGCTTTATTGCTAAAAATGCTACGCATCATCTCAGACTTCAGCGAGTTGTGATCTTTTTGCAATAGTACCATCAAAGATCACTGATCACCATAACAAATATAATGATGAAAGAGTTTGAAATATTGCGAGAATTACCAAAATGTGACACAGAGACACAAAGTGAGCAAATGCTGTTGGAACAACGGCACCAACAGACTTGCTCAGTGCAGGGTTGCCAAAAATCTTCAATTTGTAAAAAGACGCAGTATCTGTGAAGCACAATAAAGTGAAGTACAATAAAACAAGGTATGCCTGTATATGAAATATGCCAGAAAGGCAAATTTATAAAATATCTACAGCAAGTAGATTAGTGGTTGCCTGGGGCATATCACAGGGTATGACTGTGAATGGACTTGAGATTTCTTTTTAGAGTGATAGAAATGTTCTAAAATTAATTATTGTGATGATTGTTCAACTCTATAAATTTTCTAAAATTCACTGAATTGTACACTTAAAACAAATGAATTTTATAGTATAAAATTATACGTCAATAACCTGTTAAAAACTGCAGACACACACTATCCCGTTAAAAACTTCACACACACACACACAGGGAAAGGCAAGAACCTCTAAAAAAACTTATATTTGAGAATGTGGAAATTTAGGTATTCTTCATGAATGACAATAATTATTATTTAATTATTGAATTTTTTATATAAGCCCCAAAGTACTATATTAAAAAAACCCAAAATATTCAAATAAAATGCTCTCTCAAGCTCATTCACAGAAATATTAGTACGAATAAAGGAAAAGGGTTTCTTTCTCTTTTTTTAATTGAAGTATGGTTGATTTACATATTGTGTTCGTTTCAGGTGTAGAGCAAAGTGATTCAGTCATAAATATATATATATTTCAGATTATTTTCCATTATAGGTTATTATAAGATGCTGAATATAGTTCCCTGTGATAATACAGTAAATCCTTGTTGCTTATCTATTTTACGTATAGTAATTTGTATCTGTCAATCCCATACTCCTAATTTATCCCTCCCCCCTCCCCATCCCCTTTGGTAACTGTAAGTTTGTTTTCTATGTCTGTTGAGTCTGTTTCTGTTTTGAATACAGACTCATTTGTAAGGAAAAGAGTTTCTGACTCAGGATTAGCCATCATCCTACCTTGTCACTTAGAGGTGGTCGATTCATAGGACTAATTCCTTTTCGAATTCCAGTTGCTTTCCTAGCTGCAAGGCCAGTGATAACTCCATAAGGACGTCTCTTTCCAGGCATCACTCTTCCTCTACGGCTCAGACTATTCTTACCAAAACCTGGAGGAGAGGAGGAAAAAAAAAAAATCAATCTAAGACTGCAACTGAGTGACACACAGGTCACAGGATATTCTATTTCTTAAGTAGGGTGGAGGATATGAGAGTTTTTTTCATTTATTATTATTCATATAATATTTCTTATATTATTATTATATTACTATTTATATAACTTCTTTAAAATTACATAAAATATTTCACTTTTAAAGAGGCAATAAGCTATTGGAAAGGGTTCTGCTGCTGTAATGGACTGCAAAGGACTAGAGGATTCTCACATTTCCCCCCAGCTATCCTCTCTTTGGCATTACTTTCTCAACAAACAGAACAGTCTCAACTTTCCCTGTGCAGCATGGTAGCCACTAACCACATGTGGTTATTGAGTACTTGAAATATGACTAGTCTGAATTGAGATGTAACAAAAGAATGTATAATATTTCATTAATAATTTTATATTAATCATATGTTAGAATGATATTTTAGATGTACTGGGTTAAATAAAATATATTATTAATATGTGGCTCATATTTTATTTGTTGGATGGCACTGATCCAGAGTGGAATCACTATCTCATCTCCTATTTTCTTACGATGTTGCAATCTGGCTTCTTTGTTTTCAGTCTTATTATATTCAAAATGCTTTTGCTAAAGTCTGCAGTAAACTCCAATGGATATATATTTTAATCTCTGCGGCATATGATATTACTGACTTTGCTTTTCCATTATGTATCTTACCTATTTAAATACTTATTTTCTAATTATGAAAAAGTAAACGTGCTCAGTACAGAAATCTTAAAAACATATAAAGTACAAATAAGAATATAAAAGCCACCACCATTAGCCCACCACTTAGAGACAACAACTACTAACATTTTATATTTTTCTAGTCTTTTACTTGTATACATACATCTCAAATTAACACTTTTAGTTTCAACTGTCTTTAAGCAACTCAAAAGACTATCACATGAGGTAATTCACAATTCTGTAGTACCATGTGCCCAGAAAATGGACTGAGTCAATCTTCCAGCAACCACATTTCACTACTCCATATACTACTTTGTAGTCTACATTAACACTGTATTGTGAATATTAATCCTATGTCTTTAATATTCATACTAATCATTTTAGTTACTTCTAATGTTACACTATTATAAATAACATTGCAATAACACTACAGATAACATTTTTATACACATCCATGATATTTCCTCAATATATAAATTTCCAAAGATCAAAATGCTGTATCAAAGAGTAAAGCAAATTCTAAAGGATTTTGATTCATATTGTAAAAAATTCCCTCCAGAATAACTATATTTATTTATATTCCCAGGAACATAAGGGTGCCACTTTTTCCGTATCATTGACAACTTTAAATATTATTCTTTTTAATCTTTATCATTTAGCGTTTGAGATTAAAAAAAACAACTTGTATTTGGTAGTTTACTAGTAATAATGAACACTTTCCATGGGTTTTCTGACTATCTGTATTCTTCCACTCACAAACTATCATGTTCATAAACCAGTTTTCTAGGGTCAAGTTCTAATTTCCTTTGATGCTTTGATAGAAGAATTACTTTAAATTTATAATTAATTTATCAAGAATCGACATTTTACAATATTCAGGAACACGTTACATCTTTCCACTTATTCAAGTCTTCTTCTGTCACTAAATTGGCTCAGTAAAGTTTCAAGCTTTTCCTCCCATAGGTCCTGCACATTTCTTGTTAAGCTTATTACTAGGTATTTTATACCTTTGTTGTCAATCACAAAAAAAGATCCCTTATCTATTAATAATCTTCATATTGTCATTCCTGGGATTACAGAAAGCTACTGAGGTTTTAATTAATAGCTTTTAATCAGCCTTTCCACTGAATTCACTTATTAGTTCTAATAGTCTTTCAAATTATTTTCTTGGGATTTCTGAGTGACAATCATATTACCCACAAATGATACTACCTTCTTCCTTCCAATAATTATACCTCAAATTCTTTTACTTCTTAATGCAATGGCCAGAAATTCCAGAGAACTATGCTAAGTAACAATTGTGATATTGGGCATGCTTATCTTAATTCTAATTTGGGGGGGAATGTCTTTAGAATGGAATCCTGTATAATACTATACACCTGCAATGTGGTAACAGGTCTACCAACCTGTTTCATAGTCAAACTAAACAAAGTTAAAATAGTTTACTGTAGGATTTCTCAGGACTGTGTGTGATGAATCTCTTAAGCCATAATCATGTATATGTCACTGTCGAATTTATCTAATTCCATAATGCTTTTTTATGGTGTACCTACTTTGAGACCAGAATTCAACTAGACAGTTAGAAAAACCTGTTATGTTATGATGGTTGAACCATTTACCAATTTATTGCCTTTCAGCTCTCAATTCACTCTTTACTGTCCCACTTCTGTTACTGGAACATCTCTTACCAGCTGGCACGATGTTAAGCTTTGTCAGCAGAGGGCACTGGAGGGACTCTAGAAGAAGAAGGAGCTTTTCTTCTAAGTTCCAGTGTGCACCTCAAGGCTTGCTCCTGTGGCATAGGACACCCAGTGGTACTCATTAGCCCTCCCCTGAAAGCTGAGACTATGGTGAGGCAAGAGAGGCGCCTAGGGCATAAAATCTGAGAATGAGTGACACCTTAAATATTAGGCCCTCGGTATCTATCTAGATCTAGTCCTAGGCATCACTCTAATTCTGGCCCTGCTCATCCTCCAGTGAATTAAAGCTGCATTACCCCTATAGATCACTTCCCAGCGAATTCCACCAGCACGGCAACTCAGTGTGGTAAGGAGTTCTTGTAGATTTGTTCCCTTTTTGGGTGCTCTGCCTCAGTACTAAAGGTGCTGATTTTATTACTTTTATAATCAGCAAAAAAGCAATAAAGCAAAAAAGCAATAAAATTAAATATTAGGATCAAATTATTGCTGTTCTATGTGTGATTCCCTTCTAGAATTGCAACCAAACAAAGATTAAGCATGTTGGGGAAACCTGTATATTCAAATTAAATCTACAACTACTTGCTATTTTTATTTGTATTAAATAATGAAGCAGCTACCACTGTGCTGGGCACTGTTCTGAGTACCTTAATTTAAATGAGCACTTGATGAAATTGACGCTAACATCTCAATTTTGCAAGTGAGCAAAGTGAGGCGAAGAACAGTGACTACCCAGAGGGCACAGTTAGAAAATGGCAGAGCCATGATCTAAGTGCAAGTCTGTGGCTCGAAAAATTGAGCATTTTCCAAACTGTTATATATAAAAATTAAAGAATAATAAAAGGTAGAATATAATCTATGGTACATTTCCAAAGAGAAAAACACAGCTATGACAGAAAAAGCAGGCTCTGAGCTAGGTATTACAAAACAGGCAAGATGTGAATAGGGAGAGAGGCATAAAGTGACAAGTACAAAGACATGGGCAACCACAGTGATTTGAGAGACAGTCTAGAGAAAAGGATAAGAAGTGAATGGAAAACTACAATGAGGTATCACCTCACACCAGTCAGAATCGCCATCATCAAAAAATCTACAAACAGTAAATGCTGGAGAGGGTGTGGAGAAAAGGGAACCCTCTTGCACTGTTGGTGGGAATGTAAATTGATACAGCCACTATGGAGAACAGTATGAAGGTTCCTTAAAAAACTAAAAATAGAACTACCATACGATCCAGCAATCCCACTACTGGGCATATACTCTGAGAAAACCATAATTCAAAAAGAGTCATGTACCAAAATGTTCACTGCAGCTCTATTTACAATAGCCAGGACATAGAAGAAACCTAAATGTCCATCGACAGATGAATGGATAAAGAAGATATGGCACATATATACAATGGAATATTACTCAGCCATAAAAAGAAACTGAGTTATTTGTAGTGAGGTGGATGGACCTAGAGTCTGTCATACAGAGTGAAGTAAGTCAGAAAGAAGAAAACAAATACTGTATGCTAACACATATATATGGAATCTAAAAAAAATGGTCATGAAGAACCTAGGGGCAGGATGGGAATAAAGAAGCAGACCTACTAGAGAATGGACTTGAGGTCACGGGGAGGGGGAAGGTTAAGCTGGGACAAAGTGAGAGAGTGGCATGGACATATATACACTACCAAATGTAAAACCGATAGCTAGTGGGAAGCAGCCGCATAGCACAGGAGGATCAGCTTGGTGCTTTGTGATCACCTAGAGGGGTGGGATAGGGAGTGTGTGAGGGAGGGAGATGCAAGAGGGAAGAGAGATGGGGATATATGTATATGCATAGCTGATTCACTTTGTTATAAAGCAGAAACTAACACACCATTGTAAACCAATTATATGCCAATAAAGATGAAAAAAAAAGACTATACTTGAAAGGGAACTGAGGGGGGGCTCGCTGAATTCATGATCAGATTATAACAGTCTAGAAGCAGTATGTTATACTGAATGGAAGAAAGAGAGAGAAGGCAGTGAAACCATTTCAGATGCTATCGCAACACTCAAACACAACATAAGGGACTGGGAAAGGAGCAAAGAAATTTGAACGTATTCCAAAAGAATGAATGAATTAGTAGAACAAAGAGAAAGTTTAAAGAGAGGAGGAGTCCATTATTATACCAAAGTTTGAGGCGTAGACGAAAAAGACTCATGAGAAAATCTCATTAACAAGAATAAAAGGGGAGGGAGAGGGAAGGATTGGGAGTTTGGGATTAGCAGATACAAACTAGTATATATATAGGATGGATAAACAACAAGGTCCTACTGTATGGCACAGGGAACTATATTCAATATCCTGTAATAAACCATAATGGAAAGAATATGAAAAAGAATTTATCCATCTATAACTGAGTCACTTTGCTGTACAGAAGCAATTAACACAGCCTTGTAAACCAACTATACTTCAATAAAATTTAAAAAAAAAAACAAGAATAAAAGGACACAAGTATGGGATAGAATTCTATTCCTGGGTGCCTTCTATTTCTGACTGTTATAGTCATTGTTCCCATACTCATCACCCGTTCTACCATCTTTTTTTTTTTTTTTTGCGGTACACGGGCCTCTCACTGTTGTGGTCTCTCCCATCGCGGAGCACAGGCTCCGGACGCGCAGGCTCAGCGGCCATGGCTCACGGGCCCAGCCACTCCGCGGCATGTGGGATCTTCCTGCACCGGGGCACGAACCCATGTCCCCTGCATCGGCAGGCAGACTCTCAACCACTGCGCCACCAGGGAAGCCCTGTTCTACCATCTTTTCTTTCTTTCCTTCCAGTGGCTTCTTATCCTCTACCTTCTAACAAGCCTAGATCATCCCTTCCTCCTTCCTCCTTTTCTATCTTTGAACAAACTTCACTAGCTCTATCTCAGTTTTAGCAATGGTTGTATTTTTCACGCTGTCACTGTCATGTTTCACGCAATAGTCTTTTCTTGGTTTTCATCCAATCAGCCCCTTTAGAAAGTTCTCGTCTTTCTAGAGTACCTTCATTCTCATTACTTCAACTACTACCTCTATGAAGGTCCTTTCACATTTTCAGCTCCACCAGAGCAGCAGTTTAACACTACTAGCCATGTATGAGAAGGACATATGGAGCTTAAAAGAAAAAAAAACCAAACAAACCCAGGCCCTACTTCTGCAGATTCTGGTTCAGTAGCAATGGAGTGCAGCCAGAGCATCAGTCTAATTTATAAAGCTCCACAGATGCAACCAATGTTGAGAACAACTAAAACTAGACACATGAATTTTCATCTTTCCTTTGAATCGTTAGCCCAATCCCTTCATGAATTTCTTTCACACACACATCAAGCTGCCTAAATAATTTCTGTAGTCTGATCACTTACACGAAGGTTTGAGGGATTTTCTGGGAAATATCATATCACAGAGTGTATGCAATCATATTACTGGCTCCTTTTAAAGAAGCATACAACTATTTCTCTGTCTCCTCTACCTCTAAAAGAAATAGCATCCTCAAACTTTTTGGTCTCAGGACCTCTTTATACTCTTAAAAATTATTGAGGACCCCAAAGAGTTTTTGTTTCTGGTATTTCTGATATATAGGGTTTATGTTTACTGCTATTTACCACACTACAAATGAAAACTAAGACATTTAAAAACTATTTGTTATTTTATTAAAACAACAATAAACTCACAACATGTAGGGCAAATAACATTTTTAATGAAAAATAATTACTGTATTCCTAAACAAACAAAAATATCTAATAGGAAGAGTAGCATTGATTTGCATTTTTGCAAATCTCTTTAGTGTGTGGCTTAATAGGAGATAGCTAGATTCGCATTTCTGCTTCTGCTTCCAATATGTTTTATTTATCACATGTCATGTAGACTTTGGAAAGTCCACTGTACATTTATGAGAGAATAAGACTGAAAACACAATGTCTTAGTATTATAGAAATAGTTTTGACCATGTGAACCCCTTGAGTCTTGGGGATTCCCCAGGATCTCTGGACTTTGAGAACTGCTGTTGTATAGTATTCCATCCCTGAAAGACATTTAGGTTGTTTGTACAAGTATGTATTGAATGACTAAATTATATTTCAGGTACAGAATTAGGAAGACTTTATTCACTTGTCTGTTCAGCCGTCAAAAATAAATTATTGAGGGACTCCTCTGGTGGTCCAGCAGTTAAAGTTCTACACTCCCAATGCAGGGGGCCCGGATTCGACTCCTGGTCAGGGAAACTAGATCTTGCATGCCACAAGTACAAGCCCGCATGCCACGACTAAAGATCCTGCACATGGCAAAGAAGATCCTGCGGGCCGCAACTAAGAACCGGTGCAGCCAAATAAATAAATAATTTTAAAATAAATAAATAAATAAATATTGAGTATTTGCTAAGGGCTCTCTGTGCTACTTATTCCCTTACCTCAAGCTAACATCCTCACTGACATTATAACGTGGAAATCTTAACTTTTACAAACCAATTAGAGCTTAAGAAAATCCCATACCTCTCTGAACATTCAGTGACAGCAGCAGCTGTTCTATTTTAGGCCCTGACACATGTAAGTGGAGAACATACAAGCGCAATTTCAATCTTAGAAAATCCTAAGCTGCCACTGGGTATCCTTTAACTCAAGGCTCAGATTATAACTCCTGTAAAAGGAAAGCTTTTCTGATCCTTCATGAATCAGATCCTATTTCACCTTATCCATTAAATCACCACTAATTTTCTTAGGACAAAATCCCTACCTAAAATCCTGTAGTACAATCAGAATTTCTCTTATGATATGTCTTAACTCTATGTTTTCTACCTTATCTCTGTTACTAGAAATTCCTTGAAATAAAAGAGTGCATCTTTACATACCCTGACAACCTGGTCAGTTCAGAGCATTTATCAGGTATTTAACAAACGATTAGCATAAATAAATATATTTCTGGCTTCTATGAACTCTGAAATTATTTTAAAACAAATCATATATAAAATATGGTATGTTGAGTAACATTTATAAGAAACCTTTAAATATAAATCACTGGAATTAAATATTAATTTTCTATAGCTAAATACCTATTACAAGATTTACTTACTTGGGTTCAGCTATCCCAGGAATTACTAGGGAAGAATAAATTCTTCTGCAGGGTCTAATCTTAGTTACAGGCATATGTTAAGGATATGTTGGTATATTAGCTGTTAAACATAGGATTAATTATGTTCAACCTATTGGAGATTATTTTCTATGGTTTTTAACATATAGGATAAAAATCAACTTAGGAATTAGTTTATCAAACATTTTTTCACATGTGTAAAAAAGATCTAGAGTTTAAAAAATCTGAACAAATGTTTATTCTAAAATGCTGATGTGGGCTTCCCTGGTGGCGCAGTGGTTGAGAGTCCACCTGCTGATGCAGGGGACATGGGTTCGTGCCCCAGTCCGGGAAGATCCCACATGCCGCGGAGCGGCTAGGCCCGTAAACCATGGCCGCTGAGCCTGCACGTCCGGAGCCTGCGCTCCGCAACAAGAGAGGCCACAACAGTGAGAGGCCCGCGTACCGCAAAAAAAAAAATTAATTAATTAATTAATTAAATGCTGATGTAACTGCTAAAAAAGTTAATGAGTCACATATAATTAATAGTATTCAGTTACTGCGTTAAGTCTATTTTGGAACAAAATGTTATAAATAAATAACCTTCCAGATTACCAAAAATAACTGTATATGTAGAGTTCCAAGATCATTAGACCATATCTAAACCATTCAATTCTGTGTTACCTCTGGAGGATTTAACAAATCCTAAAGGTCCTGGATGATAAGATAAATAATCTAGAGGTCATTTTCTATGCAGAATAGTAGTCTCCACATATTTATAAAAGGTTTTCATACAGAAACCTGTTTCCTGTAACTCTATAGAATTAACAGGAAGGCATGATTTAATTCAAATTAAGAGAATTTTCTAGTAAACAGTGCTGTCTCCAATAATGGAATAAGTTATGTTGTGAGGTGGTATGCTCTTTCACTGAATATATTTAAGCTGGAGTTACATAGTCATCCATCAGACAAAACTCTAATTGTGAAGGAGATTAAGACTTCATGATATGTAAGATCCTTTATTATAGTCCTAAATATAATAAAGACTTTATATACTGAGGTTACTTTAAAATGACTTAATGTTTTTAAGAAATAGTGTTATCACCTATTTAAGGAAACCTGAATTTTTACCAGATTGTAAGATTAAACAAAACTCTGAGAGAAGGAAAAATACACATCACAAAGGGTACTGATATACTTCCTCCACGCTTTAAGTATGTATCAAAGGTAGTATACTATGAACCCACAAATAACGGCTCTTTATTAAAGCTTACTTGCAAAACTTACCAGAGTTCTGTTGAATTCCCCATCTTACTCTCATCCTGAATTGCCGGGCACCACTTTGCTGGAGTCTTCTATTTAGTCTTGGGAAATTCTGTTTCTTTCCTTCCTTTCGATTCAATTTGATGATATCATCTGTGATAGACGAAATGTGATGATTACCTTCATTTTAACGTAATGACTCAATTACTCAGTCTCATTTTCTAGTTGATAAGATTTCCTATGTCCCTAACTTCTTTTCTACTTTGAAAGCACTTTGATAAGTGGATAATAATGATATGAACATAAAAGCTCAAATCAGCCAATATATTTGGAGCAATGAACAATGGTTTTGTAGGAAAAGTTGAAGTCAATAGCCCAAAGCAGAGCTACCAACTAATGAAGATTTCTGTTATTCATAGTATTTCTTTCCCTAATAAATATAAATGAGCAAAAACCTGTTTACAAAAATTACTCATACTTACTTTCCATAATCACAGAAGTCTCCAGTTTTTAAAGATGACCACCTTTCAATAAAACCATTGGCAGTCAAAAAATAAATCATTCAAAGACTAAATTTCTAAGTTCACCTAAATTCAGCAAATATTTATTGAGTATATACTATGTGCAGTGAATATATGTGGTAGGCTGTGCTGTAACAGAAACAAACAAAAGTAAAATATGATCCCTATTCTCAGTAAGTTTAAAATTAATGGTGGAAACAGTCATGTAAATAGTAAACAAAAAATTAAACAAGTACCATAATAAAGGTATAGTACAAAAAGAAAATACTGTTGGTTCTTTGCTCATTTAGCAAAGCAATTCAGGGTTACCTTAATTTTCTTTCTACACTGTTCCCTCTCTCTCTCTCCCTTTTTTTGGCCGTGCTGCACGGCACGCAGGATTGTAGGATCTTAGTTCCCCGATGACCAGCGATCAAACCCATGCCCTCTGCAGTGGAAGCGTGGAGTCCTAACCACTGGACCACCAGGGAATTCCCTCTACACTGTTCTAAGTCTTATTATTTCCCAAAACACTTCCAGACTGTCCCAAGGTAATTCACAAACATCACATTGCTCTAATACCACAACAGAACAATGTCAAGATCAGAAAACTAAATGTACTCCAGATCCCTATTTACATCTGTTTAAAGGAGATTACTAGAAGACAAAAAATACTCATTTAAGAATATCCAAACACTTTCTCCAAAGTTCCAACTCCAATATTAATTTTGCTGACTGAAAATACAGTAAACCAAATAAATTGAACATCAACAACTTCTTAATAAAATTAACAAAACTAACCTCAGTTGTTTTTTTTTCCAAACTACTCTAAATACAAATAATCTAACAACTATATCAATATAACTAGTCTTTTCTGAAGTCAAAGAAGGAAATATAGATTACAGGGATCCTTTCTTATATATTACTACTCTACCTCACTAATCTCTAATCTTTTAAAAAATTTATTTATTTATTTATTTATGTCTGCAGTGGGTCTTCGTTGCTGCTTGTGGGCTTTTTCTAGTTGCTGCAAGTGGGGGCTACTCTTCGTTGAGGTGCACCAATCTCTAATCTTTAAGACTCTAAACGACATTTAAATATTCATAGAAAATAATTCAAATCCCTTCAAAGTAGTTTGTTATCTTGAGATCCATCATTCAGCTACAAAAAAGTTCATCAAAGACACTCAAGAACAGTTTTTTACAAAATACAAAGATTTCACAAATATCAGAGCCATGAACATGTTAAATTCTCAGTAAGCAGAAAGGGAATAGTTAGACACCACTTTCAAAACACTACTTTCCTCTAACAGGGTGCTACTTATTCTTCACCAGAAGTCTGAGATCTCAGAGCCATTAGAGTACCCCCAAAAAATGAACTTGGTCTGGGGAACCACAAAATAAAAAAAGGCAGAGTATAATTTTGACTAACCAGGCTGATTTAAAAACAGAGCATTATAGAGTATAAACATAACTAAAAATTAAAAGTAGAAAAGCATATCAAACATAATATTATGTTTTCTATTTAAACATTTTATTATCTAAATCCTCAAGTTAAAAGGAGCTACCATGACAGAGAGGATTCTTCCAATCTAAAAGAAGATAATGGCTTTCTCCTAATCAAGGAGTAGACAGGGTAGGTAGGCATCAGAAATAAAAAAAAAAATCCACTATGAGCTACTTTTATAAAAAACTAGGGGTATACACGTGATAACAATAACAGTAATAGTAGTAACTGAGTACTAATAGGATTGTTCTGGAAACATGTATTCATTCAATTCTCACAATAATTCTATGAAATAACTATTATAATACCCATTTTCAAACTAAGATACTGAGGGACTTCCCTGGTGGTCCAGCGGTTAAGACTCTGTGTTCCCAAGGCAGGGAACCCAGGCTCCATCCTTGGTCAGGGAACTAGATCCCTCACGCTGCAACTAAGAGCCCGCATGCCGCAACTAAAGGATCCCCGCATGCTGCAACTAAAGATCTGGCACACAGCAACGAAGACCCCGTGTGCCACAACTAAGACCTGGCACAGCCAAAGAAAGAAAGAAAGAAATTTCTTTTTTTTAAATTAAGAAATTGAGCCACAATGAGGCCAGCTATTGGTAACCTTGGTAGATAATTCCATATGAATATTCACATAAACCTGATAGAGTCACAATTAAAAACAAAACAAAAAATTAGATTCTACAACCTACGCACACTGGATAAAATGGGATATTCACAAAGCATAATAATTGCTTAAAATACCTCTCTCTTCATCACATCTCTGTAAAATTCTCACTAAAACAAAACAAAGCACCTAAAAAAAAAAGGGCACCTGACAGAATGCTGTATGTTCTTAAGGGAGAAGAGAGACCAATCTCTTTTAGCTATCCGCTGCACTTCACTTCTATCTTCAAAGAGAATTATCCCTCAGTTTTCTTCATTTGAACATCCTAATCACTGAACAAAATACATACAAAATCTTAGAAACTTAAGAAATGTAATGCTTATGACACTACATGGTTAACACTTCCTACATCTAGAGCTTGGTGCTCTAGAACCAGACTGAAATCCTGACTCCATCACTTACTTGCTGTATGACTGTGGGCAAGTTACTTAATTTCTCTATGCCTCAGGTTTTGTAAAATGGGAATAACAACAACGGCTTATACAGTCTGTGTGTGTATATATGTAAATATGGTGCTTACTGTGTACCAGGTACTGTTCTGAGCAGTTTACATTTGCTTATTGACTTATTTAATACTTACAGCAACCCTCTGACGTAATATCTCACCTTTTTACAGATGAGGCACTGAGAAGCAATTTGCCCAAGATCAAATGGCTAATAAGTGTCTGAAGCAGGATTTGAACTGAGACAGTCTGGGATTCAGGATTCCATGCATGCTCATTATCATTAGGAGTAAGTACCTCATAGGGTTATTATCGGGATAATTTAACACATATAAAATACTTAGTCCAGTGCTTGGCAAGTAGTAAGCACTCAATAAATATTCATTATTATATTTTTTCTTGGCTTTAATTCAAAAGATTTCTCATTTCTCATTTCTTTAGAGGTCACTACTGACTAGCAGTAGTAGGCAAGACTTGAGGCCAAACCTATGATTTCTGATGATTTGCTTAATTCACATCTTGGGTTCTAACTTAAGACAAACACAGAAACCAAGAGGTCTTGACTTTTGACTACGAACTTTGCAGAAAAACCACAACAAAAAAGAAAAATATCGTCGTCGGAAAAGTTACACCTCTGTATCCCCTAGTCGGGTACTTTTCAAATATCCGAAAAATTGTAGGCCTGAGGCAGAGCTAACCACATTTAATACCAAAACCTGAATCCCGACAAAAACGGAATTACTTTTAAACCAACCAAGCCAAACAGAGACTAGTCCCTCAGTGGTGTTAGGTCTGAATTTTTAATTGAATCGCCAATCTCCCTGCTTTTTACCTAATCGTCACCAAACCACCCCACTCTTTTAGATCCTATGCTTTACTTGGCTTCCCATCAAACCCTCCTTCGGTTTTCGCTTCGTTTTTCTCTAATTTGCTAGCTTGAAGGACTCGATGAGGAGACTGTGCTTTTCTAGGCACCGCCTAATACACCACCATCCCACGAAGTCCTTCCTAACTATCTTTTCTTTCTGTCAAGCGCCCCGGCCCCGCGGTGGCCCGGCCGTCTGGAGCCCGTCAGAAACGACCAACTCTCGGGGCGTCTTGACGCTTCTGTGCGGCGCCAGGCGCAGGCCCGGGCGCATAAAACGCCCAACCAGCCCTTCTCGGGAACCACGGATTTAACCGAACCCGCCGGGCTCTCAAAGAGCTTCCTCAGAAAGGACGGCTCCGTCCGACCCTCGCCCTCGCCCCACGATAACGCCCACCGCGCACAAGCCTGAGGTGAAACCCGCGGAGTTTTCCTCACAAAGAGCCGGGGTCACCCGCGAGCAGTGGCTACCCTTTGGGGGGGTGCGGAAACAGGATCCGCACTCCTCTGCCTTCCCAACCTCCCGGCCCGAAGCGCCCCCCGTCCCCTCAGACACAGCCCCGCCGAGGAGACGCCCGAGGCCCTCGGGCTCGATCCTGACTCCAGAAAGCGCTCCCCCCGTCCCCACCGGCCCCCACTTGGTTCCGCCCACCCGTAAGAAAACTCCATCGACAACTGCGGCCAACCGCCCCTTCCCCCACAAACCGCGGTACTTGATTCCACCCACACCTCCTCCCACTCCAACTCGGTGCGACTCGGCTCCTCACCCAAAGACATATCAATTTTGTCCAGGTTTTCATTGCTGCGGGCTTTCGGCGGCGGCGGCGGTGTCGCGGTGGCTCCCATTAACCGGGTACCAAACCGGTTCATAGCTGGAAACGTCGCGCTGGAACAGTCAGCGAAGAAGGCCAGGGGCTGAGGCCTGCCACCTCCCACTCACGCACGCAGACTAGCCGCACCGACGGAGCGCGCACGCGTGCTGGCTGCGTCCTCTCCCACCCGCGGCGGAGGGCTGGGGGAGGAACCAAGAGACGAGCGGCTGGCGAGAGTGGCCCCAGGCCCCGGACTCGCCCCTAGCGCCTCTTGCCGGACCGGAGGAAACATTGCACCCGCTGCTCTGGCCGCTCTCGAGGGGCTGCTGTTTTAGCAGTTAGCCTTTCCGCCCAAATTATGCTGGACCCTGAACACCTCAGAATCACATGCCTTAAATGAGATCATGTTCCTCCGTGCCCTTCGAGTCCCTCCTGCTCCAGAAAGGCCCCCTAAGCTTTGGTACACACGAACATTTCACACCCCACTGCAGCGCAGCCCCAGAGGCTGCGAGCGTGGACTGCAGAATCTGCGCCCCAGCTCCCTTCTTCATCGCCAGCACGCGGAGCGACACGTCCGGACGCAAAGCAGAGGCTGCACTGATACTTCTTGCGTCAGCATACTAATAAAAGTAAATGTTAACGTTTCCCGTATCTGTACCACTTCTCAGCCGGCGCTCTCAAAACATTTTGCACGGTACCTTATTAAGACATCACCTTCCCTCGGGAGAGCGGTAAGTACCTCTGCTTATTTGGCTGCATTTTTCTCTAATTCACTTGCGTTGGGAATTGATAAGGGGATTCATTTTCTTTCTAATCATCCCTATGGGAAAACTTATTAATATTTGATGAATTCCTGCATAGTAACTTTTTTTTCCTGTTAACAAAACCTGATATTCTCTCTTTCTGACCTCCTTCTGCTCCAGATAACTGCGCTTGTGTGGAAGCATTTAGGTTATATTATCCTCATAGCAGCTTAAACTAAGACATTTGCATCTAAGAAAAAATTAGGGGCAGGTATTCTGTTCATTTAGAAATCTCTGCCACCTTCCCCCTCTGCACTTCCTAAAATTTCTCTTTGCATAGAAACGAACTAGTGACCTAAAGTATCTCAAACCCACAATAGCCTATACTTTATTTTTTTCCCCAAGACAAAAATACAACCATATGAGAAGAGTGAATCAGCTGAAGAGGCACCTATGAAGGGATGCAAGAAACTTAAATGGTGGAGGAAGTTTTGGACTCAAAAAGACCCATGAACAATATTCAGCATGTCAAGGAGAGTATCATGCATGCTCTTAGCACAAAGTGCTTGATTTTATTACTGTTCCACTCTGCAGCTGCCCCCCTTTCCCAACTGCTAAGAACGAGGGAACTGGATTGTAGAGAAGTACAAGAGAGACCTAGGTTTTATTGAGTGAGTGGTTTCACTCACTTCAGTCATTCACCTTGTGAACTTGGGAGAGTGTCTGGGCCTCATAATCATTTTCAAAACAAGAAGTAGTTATACTAAATATATATTACACTTAATTATTTCTAAGATTCCTTACAGTTCTAAAATCTTCTAAGCACAAGACATTTCTCTACATACTATCCTTCTCTCACTAGAAATAACTTCTGCAATCTCTACTTATTTGAAGGAGCAAACTACAGGGAGGAACATTGGATTAAGTTCTTAATTTTATGGAAGAAAATTAATGCATTTAGAGTTTGGATACATTTTATACTTCAGGCAGTATAGGACAGATAATAAAAATCCCAAATGTGCAAAATCCTTCCCACATCAATTTATAAAAATTCCCTTTTATCCTGGTCTTCTCCCCAAAACTGAAGCCCCATACCAAATCTCCTTAGCTCTAGAGGGAACATGCTCCAAGGTTTCATGAAACAATCCTAGCTGTTGTATTTCAGACTTTCAAATTTCTCCAAGGGCTGAGGGTCTCAGAGTCTAAGAGCACTCTGATTCCAAAGGGAAAAACAAGAAAACAAGAGGCACTGGAGTTAAGGATAGGTCAGCCACACACAAAACAATACAAAGCAAAAGAGCAACCTGAGACAC
Organism: Delphinus delphis; assembly: GCF_949987515.2. Taxonomy (NCBI): domain Eukaryota; kingdom Metazoa; phylum Chordata; class Mammalia; order Artiodactyla; family Delphinidae; genus Delphinus; species Delphinus delphis. The sequence goes on from NC_082686.1 coordinate 71,368,426, forward strand.
ACAGCAACAGTGAAGAGGGAGAAAAGCCAAGAAATCAGAACTGGGGCTTGTCCAAGAAGTTGACCAGTCAGCTACAGGGCTGGAGTTAAAAGGTCAACCCTGCAATTTTCCGGGGCACGAGAGGCAGCTATTCATTTAATCCTATATTCATTGAGCACCAGGCATTGTAATAGGCCCTGGGGATAAAATGGTGAGCAAGATGGATGCTGTCCCTATCTTCACATAGCCTACAAAGCAAAAAACGTTTTCTGAGCGTGTACTGTGAATAAGGTACTGTGCTGGACACTGAGTGGACAGCCTTTGTCTTCAATTCATCAGCTTCGTCTAAGTCAAAATAAACATAGAATTCAAGCAGCTGCCCTTTCTGGAGGCTTGATTTCATACAATGTAGATCAGACAACATCTAGGATTGCCAGATAAAATACAGGACCAGTTAAATATGAATTTCAGATAAACAATGAACAATTGTTTAGTATAAGTTTTGTCCCAGGTTTCAGATAAACAGGAATTTTTTTTTTTTTTTTTGCCACAGAATATCGCATGTAATTTTTTTTTTTTTTGCGCAGTATGCGGGCCTCTCACTGTTGTGGCCTCTCCTGCTGTGGAGCACAGGCTCCGGATGCGCAGGCTCAGCAGCCATGGCTCACGGGCCCAGCCGCTCCGCGGCATGTGGGATCTTCCTGGACCGGGGCACGAACCCGTGTCCCCTGCATCGGCAGGCAGACTCTCAACCACTGCGCCACCAGGGAAGCCCCACATGCAATATTTAGGATGTATTTATACTAAACAATTATTCGTTGTTTATCTGAAAGTAAAATTTAACTGGAGTCTTATATTTTTATTTGCTAAATCTGGCAACCTTAACAACACCATACTTTTCTATTAACGTGTTCCAGCTCTCTTTTCACAGTGTGCATAGAGATCTATATTCTCTTCAAAGGTAAGCACAACTCATATATTTAACCCTTAACTTGATTAGTTTGATATATCTTTTAAGTCCCCCCCTTTTTTCAGCTTTATTGAGGTATAAATGACAGACAATAAAAGACACATACTTAAAGTGTGCAGTTTATACAGGTGTGAAATATATACCTGTGAAAATACCGCCATAATCAGGATAATAAATATTATCATCCCCAAAAGTTTTCCTGTGCTCCTGTGTAATTCCTCCCCCCAACCTCAACCTAAGTAAGCAACCACTGATGTTTTCTGTCACTATAGATTAATTTGCATTTTTTAGAATTTTATATAAATGGAATCATACAGTATATACTCTTTTTTGTATCTGGATTGTTTCACTCAGCATAATTGTTTCAAATCTGTATGCCTTGTATTATTTTTCTTGCCTTATTACACTGACTGGGGACTCCAGTACCATGTTAAACAGGAATGGTGAAAGTGGACATCTTTGACTAGTTCGCAACCCCAGGGGGAAAGCATTCAGTCTTTCACCATTAAGTATGATGTTAGATTTTTTTGTTGATGCCCTTTATCAGGTTGAGGAAGTTCCCTTCTACTGGTTTGCTGAGAGTTTTAGTTATGAGTGAATGTTGAATTTTATCTAATGCTTTTTCTGCATCTGAGATGACCAAATGGTTTTTCTTTTTAAATTTATTAATATGGTAAATTATACTGGCTGGTTTTCAAATGTTGAACCACCCTTGCATTTCTAGGATAAACCTACTTGGTCATGGTATATTATCCTTTTTATATATTATTGGATTTGGTTTGCTAATATTTTGTCAAGGATATTGTTTCTTTTTTCATGAGTGATATTGATGTGTGATTTCCTTTTCTTGCAATGTCTGTGCCTGATTTTGGTATCAGCTCTTATGCTTTTCAGAAGAGTATTTTTAGAATTCGTATGTTGATGTAATTTGTATTACAGTGGAATAATAAGGGAGCTAGGTATAATTTGTATTATATGTGGTTATAGTATGTGTTAGGTATGACTACTATCATTATACCTAACTCCCTTAAGCTACTTGTATGTACAGTACAGTTTTTCTTCTATTTTCTGCTCAATTCTTTTCATTACCCCCTTTGCCACTGTTTTCTGCTGTGGTAGCTTTTCTTGCCACCTTGCTACAGCTTCCTCTTTCTCTTTTATGTTGCCCTTTTCTTTTGTTTTAAGTGTTTATAGCTGTTCTAGTCTTCTGCCTTTTAATCTCAGGATTCATTCATTCATGTATTGAAACAGAGTTTGAGTCCCTACTCTGGGCAAGACACTGTGCTACACAGTACAGTGTTACAGCCGAGGACATGACACGCAGGATAGCAGGCATAGCTGGAGGCATTACTAGTCTCCAGGTCCCTGGCCCTCAGTTTTCTCTGACTAGCAGGTAACCTGCTTGGATAGACAGGGGAGCTTGAAGGGGAATTCTTCCTGGGCTCAGAGGTTGGACCTCTAGCCCACTCCTTATTAGGCCTTGTCTTCTCTGGGCAGGGCAGGGGTCCTGTCAACCAAAGGTTCTAGGTCAATTCACTGAATGACTAATTGTGGAATTTTCTAAAGCTACACAAATTTACATAAATCACACAATTTCCCCCTAGTTATGTAAAGACTGTTTCTTTTAAAAAATATATCTTCAGACTTCGCTGGTGGCATAGTGGTTAAGAATCCACCTGCTAATGCAGGGGACATGGGTTCGAGCCCTGGTCCGGGAAGATCCCACATGCCGCAGAGCAACTAAGCCCGTGTGCCACAACTACTGAGCCCACGTGCCACAACTACTGCAGCCTGCTGACCTAGAGCCCATGCTCCGCAACAAGAGAAACCACCACAAAGAGAAGCCCGTGCACCGCAATGAAAAGTAGACCCTGCTTGCCACAACTAGAGAAAGCCTGCATGCAGCAATGAAGACCCATCGCAACCAAAAATAAATAAATACAATAAATTACACAAAATATATATATATATCTTCAATTTCCTCAACTTGCAATAGATAGATTGGTAGTCTAGGAAGGCTCTGAAGAGCCAGGATTCTAGGCTCCTCATGCTGTTGGACAATCTGAGAGTAAGTTGCATACATCATGATTCTATAGAATATATCTCTAAGTATATCCTTTTATATAACCAAGGTAAAATGATCAAATTCAGGAATTTAACATTGATGCAATTCTATTCTCTGACGTATAGTCAATATTCAAATTTTGCCAACTATCCTAATAAATATCCTTTGTAACAACTTTTTTTCCAATCTAGGATCCAGTCCAGTTTCATATGTTGCATTTCTTTGTCCTCTTTTGTCTCCTTTCATCATAAAAAGTTTGTCAGCCTTTCTTAGTCTTTTATGATATTTACATTTTTGAAGATTGAAGGCAGTTGGTGCATAGCTTGTCCTTCAATTTGGTTTTGTCTTATTGTCAGCCTCTGATTAGATTTGAGTTATTCATTTTTGTCAAGGATACTACATAAGTGATGTTGGCTCATTCTCAGTACTTAACATCAGAAGGCACATGATGTCATTTTGTCTTATTGGTGATCTTTAGTCACTTGGTTAAGGTGATGTCTGCCAGATCTCTTCATTGTAAAGATACTTTTCCCTCCATATATAATGAATAAGTAATCTTTGGGGAGATGGTTTGAGACTGTGTAAATATTCTGTTTTGGAAGAAATTTCACTGACAGCTTTAGCATCCATTGATGATTCTTGCCTGAATCAATTATTATGATGGTGGCTACAAAATAGTGATTTTCTAACACTATCATTCCTCTACATTCATAAGCTGGCATTCTACTGTGAAAAGAGCTTTACCTCCCTGCCCCCTTTCTTCCTTCCTTTTTCTATTTATTTATTTATTTGCATACTTGTTTATATATACATATACGTTTCTGTAGAAATTCACAGACTCATTTCATGTTCAAAAATTCTCTTCTGAAAAGCAAAGGGGTGCAGAGTGTAAGGGTCATGCTTACCTTTGAAAAGAATGTAGATATGTAGACATATCATGAATTAACTCATTTTGATGCTCAAATTGCTTTTGACTTGGCAAGTGGGTGACATCCCTTAGCTTTAAAATTTTTAATATTTTAAAAAATGCTGCTAAGAATAATTTTAGTGAATATAAGAAAAAGAAAATATTCATGACTATAATTGATATTTGTTGAATATATTCAAGAAGATTATTTCTTAAAACCAAACTTTTGGCAAATAAGTGTCATGAGCTTTAAAAATCTGTTATTTGAATAAATGACTATTGAGTGAAATTTGCTTTCTGCCAGTGGTACTCTAGGACCAACTACCATTTGTATAAAAATTGCATCCTGGTAAATCTTGAAAACAAACAGATTAATCAAGATCAATAAAGTTCTTTAGATTTTTTGACTTTTAAAATATTAATTCAGCAAGCAGTTGCTAAGTAAGGCCATTACTTTTATGTGACACTATTGAACCCTGATGCTACATATTCTTGCATTTTTGACCTTTTGCATTTGGATCCCAGATGCACAAAATTGGGTTAATCACAATCCTTGGTTCATGATATACTGTCATCATTTTCCAAGCATGACCCATTTTCATTTGTTAGTTATTTTAAATAACTGATTATAATTAGTTATGGTTTCATAACTAATTTTTTATAACTTTTAATATTTATTCATTTATTATTTATTTATTTTGGCTGCTCCGGGTCTTAGTTGTGGCACGCATGCAGGATCTAGTTCCCCGACCGGGGATTGAACCCAGGCCCCCTGTATTGGTAGTGTGGAGTCTTACCCACTGGACCACCAGGGAAGTCCCCTAGTTATTTTTAAAATTGTGCACCTACAAACCCATCACTCAAAACAAAAGCTAGAACAGACAATAACCCTATGACCTGGCAATTCCACTTCTAGGTATGTACCCAGGAGAAACCCTTGCTTATGTACAAGAGGTGACATGTAAAAGAATATTCATAGCAGTGCTGTTTACAATAGCAAAAACCTGGAAACATCCCAAATGCTCATCAGTGGAAAGCAACATGAATAAACTGGTGTATTCACACAATGAACTATTATATAGCAGTCAAAATCAATGAATTATAGTGATACACAATATAAATAAATCTTGGGACTTCCCTGGTGGCGCAGTGGTTAAAAATCCGCCTGCCAATGCAGGGGACATGGGTTTGATCCCTGGTCTGGGATGATCCCACATGCCACGGAGCAAATAAGCCCATGTGCCACATCTACTGAGCCTGCAGTCTACAGCCCACACACCGCAACTGTTGAGCCCACACTCTGCAACTACTGAAGCCTGCTCACCTAGAGCCTGTGCTCCGCAACAAGAGAAGCCACCGCAATGAGAAGCCTGTGCACTGCAATGAAGAGTAGCCCCCGCTCGCCACAACTAGAGAAAGCCCATGCGCAGCGATGAAGACCCAACACAGCCAAAAATAAATAAATAAAAATAAATAAAAATAAATCTTACTGTAATATTAAGCAAAAAAAGGCCTCAAAGAATAAATACAGCTTAATAGCATTTTTAATAAAGTTAGAACACAAAAATTACTTAAATAATAATTTTTAGGAATATGGATAGATGCAAAGAAACTATATTAAAAGAGAAACAGTGGAATTATAAACAAGGGATTTAGGATATGGCTACCTGGGGTGAGGGAAAGCAGAGGGATAGGATGGGGGAGTGGGCACATGGCTAGTGTAGGTTATTGTCATGCTTATTAACTGACTGCTTTAAAGAAAATAAGTGTAGGGAATTCCCTAGTGGTCCAGTGGTTGGGACTCCTCGCTTTCACTGCTGAGGGCCCAGGTTCAGTCCCTGGTCGGGAAACTAAGATCCCCACAAGCCACACAGCATGGCCAAAAAAATAAAAATGAAAAAAAAAAAGTGTAAACCCAGTCTTGGACATATGAGGAAGTTCCTGTTTTCTAGAACTTTTACTACAATTTTAATTCTAGAATTTCCTGATACAGCTGAGTTCATGTAAATATATGTTAAAATCATGTGGCATTAATTTGGGATTATACTGTATGCCAAAAAATGAAGTTCATACATTTGTAGAAACAGAAGCTACTGAAATCCCAATAACTAACACTGCCCCTTTCTTAAAAAGTATAACACTTTGGTAGGAAAATATGAGAAAGTTTGAATAAGAATATTTTTTATATAAATGGAAATTGGAAATCATAATTTAATTAAAAGGCTCTTTCACTTTTAATTCACAAAAAATGTTTTCTCAAGTTTGAACATTTCTGAAAGTCATGTATTATTTTTAACAGAGTAACTAGTTTTTATGGAGTTAACCTAGATCTCTCCCTAACAGAGTAGTGCTGATTCTGTTGCCTTACCATGGCTCTAATCCCAATCTCCTTGTTCCCTACAGCCACTACCCAAGTTTAGGCCTGGACTTGCAAACCCAAAGTCCACATTTAGCCTACAGAATTTTTTTTTTTTTGGCCCATGTAATGTTTACCTTAAAATTGTTGCCAATATTTTAAAAATTGGAAATTGTACTTAAAAATGCAGATTCCAGCTTTATTAAAAGATCAGAATATTTGGCAACATTCAACTATAGCTAAGATGAGACTTTCCTTTTTGGATGAGGCATGGGGGTTCCAGTTCAGAGAGTTTCTGCCATTCTCCTACAACTGGCTGACTTCACTCATTGGCATTACACTTGGCCTTTATAGGGACTTCCAACCTCTTCCCATATCCATTCTTTTGACCTTCCCTCCAACATAGTACATACCCCATTACCTCTCCACATTGTCAAAAGTAGCTTTCTAAGCAAGTTTGATCAAATCACTTCTTGATTTGCATATCCTTGATTTGCTCCTAATTGTTCTTAGGATAAAATCCAAACTCACATGGCGTCATGATCTGGTCTGCCTGTTTCTCACCTCTTCCCAGCTCTGATTACTACTCAGAACAAGCTGTTCCCAGACCCGCTTCCTCATGTCTGTGTTACTCTCTTCGCCTTCTCTTCCCTTCTTCTCTAGGCTAACTCATACTCATCCTAAAAGACTCTGCTCTGACATCAGTCCTCCAGGAAACCTTTCCCCAAAGCTTTTGCCTCCTCCCCTTCCTTTGTGATCCCAAAGCGACATGAGCTCTTGCGAGTTTGCGAGTTCTTCATTAAAATTTTTGAGGTCTCCAAACACCACCAACAGGTGTTAAACCCGGGTAGGCTAAAGTGGGGTTAATCGTACTTGGATTAAGACCAGCGTTATTTTCGAGTCTAGACCTCTGACCGAGTATGGTTTCAAGGGTGAAGTGTGACAGACTTGTGTGAAGGTCCACACCAGTACGAACTCCGGAGACTAGGGTTGGTGGGCGTTTCAGACCCCGGCTTCCCGCCGGGTGCACTACCGCAAGCTCGCCGCCAGGGTCTGAAGTCGCTGCGAGCGCAGCCTCTGATTGGATAGGGCGGTGCATGCCGGTAGCGGCCGGGCCTTCGAAGTGCTTGCTGGGAGTTGTAGTTCTTGGAGCCGGAAGCGGGGGTGGCTAGAAACAGCAGCTGAGGCAGCAGTCACTGCCTTTGCTGTCACCCGGCTGTAGTGCATCACTCTGAGCCCACCGGCCGTGGGTGCCTCCTCGGTTCCCGGGGGACTCTGGGAGCCCTGAGGGGCGAAGCGACGGGGACGCCTCTCAAGAGAAGAGGCGACGTCGCAGCCCCGGATGCGGGCAGAGGGCGCGGGAATGGAGCTTGGCGGCTGCGAGGAGGGCTTGCCGGAGGAGAGCAGGTGGGCTGGGAAGGGGCCGGAGAGTCGCGGGCGGATTGATGCGTTGAAGTCCCGGGAGGCTTGAGAGGGCTCGGAGAGCACGGGGAGACCTGCCGGGCGCGACAGACATGAGGGCAACTGTTGTGGGCAACTTGTTTGGGAAAAAATTCTGAAAGGAGGGACGCGCAGGGCGTGGATAGGGCGGACGAGGGAACGGGCTTAGTGAGGGTGAAGGAGGGGGGTAGGGTATGTTGAGGGCGGGGGCTTGGGGGGTGGGCAGAAGTGGGTGAAGCTCAGATCCAAGGCTGCTGGGGAGGAGGTGGATATTGAGAGGTGCTGTAGGGAGATTTCATAGGCCAGAGTCTATAGATAGCAGTAGGGGACAAGGTGGGTGCCCCGACTGAAACTTACGGTGACAGCAATTCGGGCCAATATTAAGAAGGTTGAAGTAAGAATTTCTGGGAGTAAAGGTTAGGCATTATGAGTTGCCTAGAAAGAAGCTTAGGAAAAATGAGTGTGAGGAAGGAGTGAAGGAGGGCCTGCGGATGAAAGTGGGCGGTTGTAATGGCAGTGGAATGGGGATGGGGGCTTGCTAGTGGGACTAGAAATTGCGTGCGTGCCCTTTGTCAAAGCTGGATCCCTGTCAGAGAGTAACAGGACCTCCCTGTCGTTCCCTTTCCATCCTTAAACCCTTCACTCCTTCCCCACAATGCAGCTAAGCCATTTCCCATTTATTTATATGAAACTGTTGTTATCAAGTTCATACCTTCTAGAAATTAGAGAATTTAAGATTTTAAAAACTACTTTGACCGAATGGTGGCTTGGACTCTGGAGAGGTACTACCCCTATGTAGGGGTTGCTTCATTAATAACTCTGGTCTTAACCTCTTAAGAATCTGGAATGTACATCATAGAGCAGGAATGTGGGTTAAGGAAGTCTTTTTTTTAACATCTTTGTTGAATTATAATTGCTTTACATTGTTGTGTTAGTTTCTGCTGTATAACAAAGTGAATAAGCTATACATATACATATATCCCCATATCCCCTCCCTCTTGCATCTCCCTCCTACCCTCCCTATCCCACTCCTCTAGTGGGTCGCAAAGCACGGAGCTGATCTCCCTGTGCTATGCTGATCTCCCTGTACTCTGTGGCTGCTTCCCACTAGCTATCTATTTTACATTTGGTAGTGTGTATATGTCCATGCCTCTCTCTCACTTCGTCCCAGCTTACCCTTCTCCTTCCCCTTCCCCGTGTCCTCAAGTCCACTCTCTACGTCTGCATCTTTATTCCTGTCCTGCCCCTAGGTTCGTCAGAACCTTTTTTTTTTTTTAGATTCCATATATATGTGTTAGCATATGGCATTTGTTTTTTTCTTTCTGACTTCCTTTATTCTGTATGACAGACTCTGGGTCCATCCACCTCACTACAAATAACTCAATTTCATTTCTTTTTATGGCTGAGTAATATTCCATTGTATATATGTGACACATCTTCTTTATCCATTCATCTGTCAATGGACACTTAGGTTGCTTCCATGTCCTGGCTATTGTAAATAGAGCTGCAGTGAACATTTTGGTACATGACTCTTTTTGAATTATGGTTTTCTCAGGTTATATGCCCAGTAGTGGGATTGCTGGGTCATATGGTGGTTCTATTTTTAGTTTTTTAAGGAACCTCCATACTGTTCTCCATAGTGGCTGTATCAATTTACTTTCCCACCAACAGTGAGAGAGGGTTCCCTTTTCTCCACACCCTCTCCAGCATTTATTGTTTGTAGATTTTTGATGATGGCCATTCTGACTGGTGTGAGGTGATACCTCATTGTAGTTTTGACTTGCATTTCTCTAGTGATTAGTAATGTTGAGAATCCTTTCATATGTTTGTTGGCAATCTATATCTTCTTTGGAGAAATGTCTGTTTAGGTCTTCTGCCCATTTTTGGATTGGGTTGTTTGTTTTTTTGATATTGAGCTGCATGAGCTGCTTGTATACTTTGGAGATTAATCCTTTGTCAGTTGCTTTGTTGGAAAATATTTTCTCCCATTGTGAGTGTTGTCTTTTGGTCTTGTTTATGGTTTCATTTGCTGTGCAAAAGCTTTTAAGTTTCATTAGGTCCCATTTGTTTATTTTTGTTTTTATTTCCACTTCTCTAGGAGGTGGGTCAAAAAGGATCTTGCTGTGATTTATGTCATAGAGTGTTCTGCCTTTGTTTTCTTCTAAGAGTTTTATAGTGTCTGGTCTTACATTTAAGGAAGTCTTTCTTGACTTTTAAAAATATTCAGATATAATTAGAGTCTCAGGAGCAGCTGGGATCCAAAGACTGGAGGTGGAATATTTACCTCTGAGAAAATATCAACAGGGGAAAATTAATGAGATGTTGTACCTGGGTGAAGACCTGGCTGTTTTAAAGGGTGAGACTCCTCTTTTATGTGCACAGTTAGCCTGTGGCCTGCTGTACAAAACCTGGGCCGACAGGACCTTGGCGTTCCTGCCCGAGACTTGTGAATGATGTGTTCAGTGAAACTGAACATCTTACTTCCCTTTTCCATGTTTCAGTTTCTGCTTATGTATATTTGGCTACTTATTCTTCCTCCAGATGTCTGTGAAATGCTTCATGTAAAAGGTCCTATATACATTCTAAACAAATTTTAGGATTGTTTTTATTTTCCTCTACCAGTTCATGTGGGAGAGGCTGGGTCGGAAATTCAAATTTCCTCCCCATCTTGCTGAGTTTTTTATTTATTTAATATATTTAACAAACACCTATTTACTACATGCCAGGCATTGCTTAAGAGCCTTACAAGTATTATTTAATCCCCATAACAACTGGGTGAGATAGGTACTATTCAATATATTATCACCATTTGACAGGTGAGGGAGCTGAGACATAGACAGGATAAATAACTTGCCAAGGTCATACAGTAAATCCTTGGTGGAACTGGGATTCAAACCCAGGCAATCTGGCTCTACTTTTTTTTTTTTTTTTTTTTTTTTTTTCTTTTGCGGTACTTGGGCTTCTCACAGCTGTGGCCTCTCCCGTCGCGGAGCACAGGCTCCGGACGCGCAGGCTCAGCGGCCATGGCTCACGGGCCCAGCTGCTCCGCGGCATGTGGGATCCTCCCGAACCGGGGCACGAACCCGTGTCCCCTGCATCGCCAGGCGGACTCTCAACCACTGTGCCACCAGGGCAGCCCTGGCTCTACTTTTAATACCTACACTATACTACCTTTCACTATGCTAATATACTGGGACGAAGAAATGTATAAGGTAATGAATTTTATAGCATTCTTTGCCTGTCATTTTAAGGCTATTAGGACCGCTCCTTTGCAGGTATCTTTTTCTGTTATTCTTTCCATGCTTGCCTCTTAATCAAGGAACTTTAGTCAAAACTTAATTTCAGTAGTGGGATTATCCCCACAAAATCACTCATACTGTTGCCATAGCCAACTCTCTGTGGGTGGCTAGTTAACTCAGAATGTTTTATTTAATGGGACTTCATGGCACTGATGGCCTCCTTAGTTCCAGATAGTCAAATGGTAAATAAAATACATGCCTTGTGCCTGAGAATTGAGGCACTGTGGCTGGGTCACTGCAAACCTAACCCTTCTATGGCCGGTAAAACACCCAATTCAGAGGACATCTTGATGAGATGGCATCATTTTTTTTTTTAATATATAATGAAGTATAAAACTGCTCAGTTATTTCCTGAAAGCAGTTGATGTAGTGAAATGTGCATAAGCTTTATATCCAGGTAGATCTGCATTTGAATTCTAGCTCTACGGCTTAACTTGGCTTATCCTGTTTGAGTGGGAAGAATGATGCCTTCCTGACTGGTAAGTTGTGAGGATTCAATAACGTAATGTGCATAAAGCTCCTCACAGAGTGCCTGATATGTACTGAATGCAAAAAATGTCTACTTCCATCTCCTCCCCAGTTTTCTTAAAATAAGGTTAGTGGGTGCTCTTCCAGTTGCTGTTTTCAATGGTATCATTGCTCGCTCTTCCTCCTTCTGTGGCTCCTCTATCCGAGTCGAACACACTGGGGACTGGGGTGTTGGCCTAGCTTTTAACTTCATCCTTGGAGTGGAATGTCATAGATACCCCTATTGTTTTCCATGTAGCTAGTCACCACTAGCAAAATGCTGTAATGCTTAGGGATGATACTTCACTTTTCCTAGGGTTTCCTAAATGCCAATTATTTGGAGTTTGGTGAAAAATTAAAGGAATGATTCTTCTTGCATTGCTGTCACCCTCAGCTGCCTTGGGCTATGCAATCTACTTCTGAGCTTGGAACCCGGCTACTTCCACAGTTTTCGTGGTACAGTGAGTCAGATAGAGTCAGAATTCAAGGATTAAGGTACTTTTTTGTGTCTCCAAACTGAGCTCATTCTATTGACCAAAACCTTTTCCTCCTCTGTTCTCTATCTCAGTTAATAGTGTTTTACATTCAGTCAACCAAGTCAGAAACCTCAGTGAAATTTGATACTTCCCTCTCCTTCGTTTCCCATACCCAGGCAGTCACAGGTCCAATGAGTTCTCTTTCTGATTTTTCTCTTGAAGCCTTTTTTTTTTCCCTCCATTTCCAAATATATTGGCTTATATTACCGAAAAATCCAGGGAGTGGTATTGCTTCAGGAATGGCCAAATGTAGGTGCTTAAACAAAAGTTTGTCCCTCAGAGTGAGAGAGTGGCATGGACATATATACACCACCAAATGTAAAACCAATAACTAGTGGGAAGCAGCTGCATAGCACAGAGAGATCAGCTCGGTGCTTTGTGACCCCCCTAGAGGGGTGGGAGGGAGGGAGATGCAAGAGGGAAGAGATATGGGGATATAAGTATATGTATAACTGATTCACTTTGTTATAAAGTAGAAACTAACACACCATTGTAAAGCAATTATACTCCAATAAAGATGTTAAAAAAAAAAAAGAAAGTTTGTCCCTGTCTGTGTGCTCTTTTTCTCGATGTGTTGGCTTCATTCTCAGGCAGATTTTTCTTTTTTTTATCTTTTTTAAAAAATTTATTTATTTTATTTTATTTATTTATTTTTGGCTGTGTTGGGTCTTGTTGCTACGCATGGGCTTTCTCTAGTTGCAGCGAGTGAGGGCTACTCTTCGTTGCAACATGCAGACTTCTCATTGCGGTGGCTTCTCTTGTTGCAGACCGCGGGCTCTAGGCGCGCGGGCTTCAGTAGTTGTGGCTCGTGGGCTCTAGAGCACAGGCTCAGTAATTGTGGCACATGGGCTTAGTTGCTCTGCGGCCTGTGGGATCTTCCCGTGTCCCCTGCATTGGCAGGCGGACTCTTAACCACTGCACCACCAGGGAAGTCGCAGATTTTTCTACAGGATAACCCTTGGCGACTTCAAGTTTAGCAATCCAACCAAAAAGAAGACAAAATCAATCCCCATAGGTATAGCAAAAGTGAAAATTCTGGGGCTGACTCTTTTTGGACTGACTTATGTTCCTGTTCTTGTAATCAGGGTATGGAATATGTTGCTCAGTCAGGCCTAAGTTATATGCCCAACCCTGGATCCTAGGGTAGGGTGATATTTTCTTGGGACTTCATGGACCAGATTAAGTGCCAGAGGGGTGATTCCCCTGTGAAGAATCATTATTCTGTTACCAAAAGAAAGGGACATGAATTCTGGGCAGCTATAAACAAAATTATTCACTAAAGCCTTTATTATTTCTCATTGTGGATTCTCTCAGTAGCCTCCTGACTAAGCTCCCAATCTGAGCCCAGTCCCCCTATTCCAAGCAGCTTCCACATTGCTACCAGCTTAATTTTTCAGAAGCAAAGTTACTCTAGTATTTTGCTCAGAAATGTTCAGTGATTTCTCATTGAAAATAGAAAGTCAAAACTTCTGTGGTATTCAGTGTGAAGTTTCCAGTTACAAAACCATGGCATTCACTCACTCACATCTCCTTCCTCACCATTCTGATACTTGCTCCTCTAAATTCCCTGCATTGCCTCCTTCTTTGCCTGGAGAGCTCTTAGTCGTCCTTTAAATAATGCTCCTTTAGAAGTCATCATTGGCCTGCCCTTTTCTATCTCTCTTATTACAGCACTTCTCACTCTATAGCATTTTTTAAATGTATGTGCCCCTTTCCCCCACTGCATTCTGAATATCCGGAGAGGTGGGGACTCTCCCTCTTTAACCACCATAAGCCCGGTGCCTAGCACGGTGCCTGACATATGGTTGGTGTTCACTGAATATTTATTTGCTCAAGGAATGAAAATGGTAAAATTTGGTCATGCTTCTTATGGTTGGACAGGTGTCATTGGTTCTGTTGCTATTGAAAGGGCCTCTGTTTTTCCCTTTCTGTTTATTCATTTTTCACTTTTTCACGTAATTTTCATTTTCTTCCCTTTTGTTCCCTTTTTCCTTTGACCATGCTCTGGCAGCACTGGTAGCAAAGCACGAGGATCACATGATTTTTGAGCAATCCAAACTGCTACTCCAATTATTAGTACAATTCTTCCTCCCCCCGCCCCCCGCTGCCCCCACACCCCTCCCCCCGCAAACATACTCTTGAAGCTTTTGGGGAAAATGCTATTGTCAGAACCCAGAAGCCGGAGGTGTATCAGCTGATAGCAGGAACCGTAAGCTGAAGGTTTTCTCAGTATCTACCCTCCCCACAGCTGTTTCTGCTTTTTTATACTTGCTTTATCACTTCTTCCATAAATGGAATTTTTTTCCTGTTTTTTATTTTGTTTTGTAATCTTTCCTCCTTAAACAACCTGTCTTGGTATTTATAGACCAGCTCTGTCCAACGTAATAGCCACTTAGCCACCTGTGGTAATTTAAGTCTCAATTAATTAAAATTAAATAAAATTTTAAAATTTCAGTTCTTTAGTCACACTGCACAGACTTCAAGTGCTTAATGGCCACAGTGGCTAGTGGCTGCCATATTGGACAGCACAGATACAGAACATTTCCAGCATCACAGAAAGTTCAATTGAACAATGCTGCTGTAGATGTAAATCTGCATTTTTCAGGAAAGAACTGCAGCATGCTTACATGTTTTTAGTTCCTCTGGATCAGGCTCACTTGAAGTGTAAACTACACTTGATTAGGAGGAGAGAAGATTATTAAAGGAAGTCATCAATAGTAGTGAGTAAATAGGAACTTGGCAAACTATCTCTCAAAGTTTGTGGGGCCATATCCTTTGCCAGTGAAACTCACAGGAACCCTGCTGGTTTGTAGGACTGAGAGATGATTGATTTTTTACTAGAAAACAGCAGAATCCCATAATTTCTTAAGGGTTCTCAGACAGTCTCCCGGTGAGCTCTCTCATTTGGATACTTTTGAGAAGAAAGCAGTAATAATCATATTGCCATTCCTCTTCACCCACCTCCCTCCAAGACCATGAATTTATTTTTGCCTCCTAACCTCCTAAGGAGTCCTTTGAGAGTTTTAGATTTTCCAAGGGTGTTTTTTTTTTTTCTACCTACTTTTGTTATTTGCTCGCTGTTTTATTGCTTTCTGGCTGGAGAATATGTCTGTACTACTTCTACTTTTGAGGATCTATTGACTTTTCTTATGTGTGTGCCTTAGTACAAGGCCAATTTTCGTGACTGTTCTATGGTGCTTTAAAAAAGTGTCCTTCAAGGTATAGTTTTCTAGATGTTATAGAACAACCTTATTAATTATATATTATTCAGCTCTTCTAATCACTTTTTTACTTTTGGTTTTCGTGATCTCCCATTACCATTGTTTTTTCTTTTCCATTTCCATTTTTCTTTTCATTATTTATTTATTTATTTTGGCTGTGCTGGGTCTTCGTTGTGGCACATGGGATCTTTAGTTGTGGCATGTGGACTTCTTAGTTGTGGCATGCAGACTCTTAGTTGCGGCATGCAGGATCTAGTTCCCCGACCATGGATCGAACCTGGGCCTCCTGCGTTGGGAGCGTGGAGTCTTACCCACTGGACCACCAGGGAAATCCCCGTTTTTCTTTTTGTTTTCTGCAGTTTTTGTTTCCCCTGTGTGTGTGTGTGTGTGTGTGTGTGTGTGTGTGTATGGTTTTGTTTGATATATTTTGAGGCCATGTTATTAGATACATAAAAACTAATGAGAGCTATATCTTCATTATTCCCTCTTTGTCTTTTTAAATGATTCTTGCCTTGAATACAACCTTGATATTAGTATAGTTTCCTCCTGCTTTTTTGTTTGATTGGCTGTTTTGTTTTAAATAGTTGAGTTTATTCCATTGACACTTATTTTTATCTCATATCTGTTGGGTCTTAATTCTATCATCTTTTAAAAATGATTTCTATAATGTTCTCTTGCTGTTTTCTTTCCTCAGCAGTTTTTGAGATAGTTTAGTTTTAGTTCTAATGATGGTTATCTTTTACTTTAAAATAGTGTCCCTAAAACTGAGGCAACTGAGGCAGTGTCTTTCCTCCTTTGCCTTTGCTATTGGAGTGGTGGTGTATGCCTCCTTTACCTTGCTTGTAAAGCACTCTTCTACCCAGACAACATAAGGTGTGACTCTAAGGTAATGAGATTGGCTTTCTTATATGACTCACAAAATCAACCTTATTTTTTTGCAGTAAAACCTTATAAGTTTCTTTCATTCTATCCAGAAAGCAAATTTGATTCTCTGTTATATACAAGGTCGTCCAATATTGAGGAAGTCTTTCCAGCTATCCTGCTTCAGTGAAAGTACCATGAACATAAACAGGGCCTTGGAACCTGTGCTAAGAAGAAATTTGACCCTAGTTTAAATTCAGTGAAGATATTCTTTGTAGGTGGAACACTGTTACTAGTCTTAATTATGTCACAAACTGTCCAATCCCAAATTTTCTCTGAAGCAGAATGGGTAAGAAGGCTTTATACTAGGTACTCCTTCTGATTTAACTGGATTTATTAGATTTATGCAATGGAAGTTCAAAGGAAAAGGACAGAGAAAAGGGAAGTAATACTACTATTATTTGCTTGATGGTGGTGCTTTTTGTAGATTATCAATTACACTCCTTTATGAAGTAGTTGTTCTCTCCATTTTGCAGATGAGGGAACTGAAGCTTAAAGAGTTTAATGGCTTGCCCAAGGATGTACAGCTAGTTTGTGCAGAGCTAGGATTCAAATTCAGGTTGGCCTGACCGTGAAGCTTGTTCTCTTTCCACTGAATGATATTTTCTCTCTGCTTATTAAAATATAAAATACAAAAGAAATAGAGGGACTTCCCTGGTGGCGCAGAGGTTAAGACTCCACACTCCCAATGCTGGGGACCCGGGTTCGATCCCTGGTCAGGGAACTAGATCCCACATGCATGCCACAATTAGGAGTTCACACGCCACAACTAAGGAGCTGGTGAGCTGCAACTAAAGAGCCTGCCTGCCGCAACTAAAGAGCCTGCCTACCACAACTAAGACCTGGCACAACCAAATAAATAAATAAATAAATATTTTTTTAAAAAAGGAAATAGAAAAACCATGGTCCTTCTCCTTAAGGAAATCAACCACATACCGGTAAATAACAATGTTTTGGTTTTTTTTTTAAAGATTATTATTAAGAGGAATGGTGTATTGACAGCATGTGTTATGGAGTTTCTAACAAAAAAGTTGTTGCAGGTCAGATTATTTAGAACTTCTTGGGAGAAAATTGTACTAGGGCTGAACCTTAATCCCTGAACGGGACAAGAAGAGAATCATTCCAAGTGGAAAGGTCTCCATGGATACAGTCATGAGAGTAGGTATGAGGTTAGCATGTTTGCATGTGGTAGAGAGAGAGAGAGAGAGACTGTATTCAAATTGAGGAGTACTGAGCAGGATGGAGAATTTTTGAACTCTGTACTAAGGAGTTTGCATATCACCAGTGGTAAGGTTTCTGACATAAGGGATTTTCCTACCTTTTGTTAAATCTACCCATTGTTGAAATTCAAGAAATTTAGTATCATTAAAATTTAGTATGATTGGTGAAGCATTTGTTGAATAGGTATAAAGTTACAAAGCCTGCCTTCTAGACGTTGAGATTCCTAGACATTGAGGTTCCCTCCTAGACTTTTGAGATTCTGCTGTCAACCGCTAAAGGGATGGAACTGCCAATGGATAGGTTCTCCTAAGTGCCCCAGAGCTGAGAGCTGAATAATAGAGTCAAGTATGTTTTTTCTATAAGCATATTGTTTATTTGAAAAGCATCATAAATATACTACATACTCTACAAGTTAAAAACTGTATAACTAAAAACAGAAAATATGGAGCCAGGTAAGAAGAAAGTTAAACGCAAATTAAACGTGGTAGTTTCTTGCTACCTCAGTGTTACCAATAATTATTTCCCGGGACTTCCCTGGTGGCGTAGTGGTTAAAAATCTGCCTGCTAATGCAGGGGACATGGGTTCGATCCCTAGTCCAGGAAGATCCTACATGCCGTGAAGTAACTGGGCCTGTGCGCCACAACTGCTGAGCCTGCACTCTAAAGCCCATGAGCCACAACTACTGAGCCCGCATGCCACAACTACTGAAGACTGTGTGCCTAGAACCCGTGCTCTGCGACAAGAGAAGCCACCGCAATGAGAAGCACCCACACTGCAAGGAAGAGTAGGCCCCGCTCGCCACAACTGGAGAAAGCCCGTGCAGAGCAATGAAGACCCAACACAAACAAAAATAAATAAATAAATTTATTTAAGAAAATTATTTCCCTAATTAGGTTTTTCCCCACTTTAAGAATGAACCCATTACTTCTTTCCAGGAAGTGCTTTCTGGCATTAAAAGGCCTAGGTGCGGGCTTCCCTGGTGGCGCAGTGATTGAGAGTCCGCCTGCCGATGCAGGGGACACAGGTTCGTGCCCCGGTCTGGG
The DNA here is from genome assembly GCF_949987515.2 of Delphinus delphis. Taxonomy (NCBI): domain Eukaryota; kingdom Metazoa; phylum Chordata; class Mammalia; order Artiodactyla; family Delphinidae; genus Delphinus; species Delphinus delphis. The sequence goes on from NC_082686.1 coordinate 71,386,892, forward strand.
AAGATCCCACATGCCGCGGAGGGGCTGGGCCCGTGAGCCATGGCAGCTGAGCCTGCACGTCCAGAGGCTGTGCTCCGCAATGGGAGAGGCCACAACAGTTAGAGGCCCGCGTACCACAAAAAAAAAAAAAAAAAAAAAAAAAAGTCCTAGGTGCTTGCCTGACCACAATCTTTCAGCATAAGATGCTTTTGATACTTGAGTATTTAAAAAATCCTTTATGGTATTTTCCAGCTTCTGGTTCACTAACTTTGTTCATATTATTGACCTTTCTTTAATTGCTAGCCTCAAGGAAGGCCGAAATAGTTCCTCTCTTCTCTACATTCCCCTTATATAACCAAAAGTAACCACTATTAACATATCACTATTTCTCTCAGTATATTTATGTTAAGATCATAAATATAATTTTACATTCTGTTTTTTATACTTTTACATACTTTCATTAGCTTTGGAAATTGTTCCTAATCAAAAATTTTATTGGTTTCATGATATTCCACATATGGGTATCACATACCTCTCCTCACATTTCAGGGATCAAATCATTACCTGACTTGGAACAACCTGACCTTCAACTCTGGTCTCAGGTAGATACCACATTACAATGCAGATAACTGGCATACTGTAGATGGGATATGCTAATAAGTTGAAGCTGTTTCCTTTTATTACTAAAAAGAGTCTTGGGGGTGGAAGATATGCCAATATATATTTCTTGCATTGAATCTCATTTTACAATTGCACAGTATTTACTATGTATTTACTATTGATTTCACTTATTTTTAGTTATTAGTTTTATATTAGTTATATGGTATAACACTTCTTTAAAAAATAACATTTGCTTATAACTTTACTGTTTTAACCTGAGTGTTACTTCTAATTGTGACTTGGCAAGCTTAAGACTGAGTTGGCATTTAGGGAAACTTTTTCCTTGGGTATGCTTATTTGAGTTGCTTAAGCAATGCCTGTTCCTCTTCAAAGAATGTAGTCAAAACCCTCCCAAAAGAAAATTGGCAGGACTTTATTCTGAGATTGGCTTTGCTGTTTGTTGGTAAATATGATTCAAGTAGAGATGGATTATGCTGTCCCTTGCCACTCAAGCCTAGTTCTTCCTTGACATAGGGTAATATGCTTAGAAAGACTTGCTTTTAATTTATGGTGATTAAAGAAGAGCACTCTGTATACTTGCAGAAGTGGCCATACAAAGGGCTGCTTTGAGCCTAATATAGTCCTTGCCTGTGCCCAGATGAAGGTTACATGTGAATGCAAGATGATACAATCCAAGTAATTATTAGCAAACAGGTTTAGCCTAGGAAAGACTGACCTCACTTGCTAACAATCTGGGTAAAGAATGAGGAGGGATATTTTATTTCTCATGGTGATCTATTTATTTGCATCTAAGATTCAGGTATGAATGGATTAATCCAACCATTGTGTATGGGCTTCAGTTGAACTTAGTATTTCAGCTCTCTGAAAATGATAACAGTATCATTAGGGTAAAAGATCCTAAAAAGTAAAGACACTAAACAAACTAGCTATGTAAATCAAAAAATTTTTAGGACTTCCCTGGTGGCACAGTGGTTAAGACTCCACTTGCCAGTGCAGGGGACACGGGTTCAAGCCCTGGTCCGGGAAGATCCCACGTGCCGTGGAGCAACTAAGCCTGTGTGTCACAACTACTGAGCCTGTGCTCTAGAGCCCGCGAGCCACAACTACTGAGTCTGCGTGCCACAACTACTGAAGCTTGTGCGCCTAGAGCCTGTGCTCTGCAACAAGAGAAGCCACTGCAATGAGAAGCCCGCGCACCGCAATGTAGAGTAGCCCCTGCTCACCGCAGCTAGGGAAAAGCCCACGCGCAGCAACGAATACCCAACGCAGCCAAAAATAAATAAATAAATTAATTTTAAAAAACTTTTTTAAGTTTACTTTTCATCTATATGAGCATATACCAAATATAGACGGTTTGGTACATCTTAGAGTAAGAGCCACCTTCTTTTGTAGCTGTGGTATCTCAAGGGCACTTCATTTTGGGGAAGAAAATTTCTTTAGTTTGTACAGAAGTTGTTAATAGATCTATCTGAATGCTCAAGGTTTCTAGGGTTTCAATGCTCTTTGTAAAATTTTGGAATCAAAGCCCTAGGATGATAGGGTATTTGGTGTCTACTTTCAGGATTTATTATGATGTTCTTTGTGTCTTTTTTTTTTTTTTTTTTTTTTTTTTTTTTTTTTGCGGTACACGGGCCTCTCACTGTTGCGGCCTCTCCCGTTGTGGAGCACAGGCTCCGGACGTGCAGCCTCAGCGGCCATGGCTCACGGGCCCAGCCGCTCCACGGCATGCGGGATCCTCCCGGATCGGGGCACAAACCCGTGTCCCCTGCATCAGCAGGCGGACTCCCAACCACTGCGCCACCAGGGAAGCCCTATTATGATGTTCTTTGACAGTAAACCTTGTGAGATCAATACAGAATGAATCAGAACACAGATATGCAGAGTCACTTGAGGAACCAGACTGGCTCTCAGGCCTGCACCACTTGATTGTAACCTGTTGGAATGTAAAACTGTATCAGTCAGAACAGGCCAGATGCTTCCTGAGGAAGCATAGGAGATGGAGAATCCCTGAAGCAAAAGCTGGCAGTCAGTTGGCCTCTGTGATGGCAGTTTCACAGTACAACAATAAATGGCCTTTTAATGACCACCTGAGTCCTGTGTGCCTCTTAGTTATCTTGAAATATCTCCCAGGACTGGGTTAGAAATAGAACAGGGGAATGGCCAACAGGTATATGAAAAAGTGCTTCACATGACCAATCATGAGGGAAGTGCAAATCAAAACCACAATGAGATATCATCTCACACCTGTTAGAAGGGCTAGCATCAAAAAGACAAGAGGCGGGCTTCCCTGGTGGCACAGTGATTGAGAGTCCGCCTGCCGATGCAGGGGACACGGGTTCGTGCCCTGGTCCGGGAAGATCCCACATGCCGTGGAGCGGCTGGGCCCGTGAGCCATGGCAGCTGGGCCTGCGTGTCCGGAGCCTGTGCTGCACAGCGGGAGAGGCCGCAGTGGTGAGAGGCCTGCGTACCACAAAAAAAAAAAAAAGACAAGAGGCAACAAGTGTTGGCGAGGGTGTGGAGAAAAAGGGACTCTTGGTGGTATTGTAAATTGGGGCAGCCATTATGGAAAACGGTATGGAGATTTCCTCAGGATATTAAAAATAGAATTACCGTATGATCCAGCAATTCTCCTTCTGGATATATATCCAAGGGAAACAAAATCACTCTCTTGAAAAGATATCTGCACCCCCATGTTCATTGCAGCATTATTTAAAATAGCCAAGACATGGAAACAACCTAAGTGTCCATTGACACATGAATGGATAAAGAAAATGTCACACACACACACACACACACACACAGACACACACACACACACACACACAGGAATATTATTTAGCCATAAAGAAGGAAATCTTGCCATTTGTAGCAACATGGATGGACCTTGAGGGCATTATGCTAAGTGAAATAAATCAGACAGAGAAAGACAAATACTGTATTATCTCACATATGTAGAATCCAAAACACCCAAACTCATAGAAATAGAGAACAGATTGATGATTACCAGAGGCAGGGGATGAGGGGTTGGGGGAGATGGGTGAAGGTGGTCCAAAGGTACAAACTTATAAGTCACTTTGGGGGTGTAATGTACAGCATGGTGATTATAGTTAACAGTACTGTATTGTATATTTGAAAGTTGCTAAGAGAGTAGATCTTAAAAGTTCTCATCACAAGGAACAAAATTTATAACTGTGTGAAGTGAAAGATGTTAACTAAACTTACTCTGGTAATCATTTCACAAGGTATACATATATCAAATCATTATGTTGTATGCCTTAAACTAATATAATGTTATATGTCAATTATTTCTCAATAAAACTGGGGGGAAAAAGAAATAGACTCAAATGTTTAATGATGTAAGGTTAAAAAAGCCTGGTGTCTCCCAGTTTGAATAAATTCTTGGTCTCAAAGCCTTGAGAGGAGAAAACCAGAGTGAGATCCATTTGGCTTTCCCCTTTTAGATAATACTCCTGTACCAGACCTAGCTTCATTCATTTTATTTTATTTGTCTGCCTTTACTCTCTTCATCCACTTTTTAAAAGTGGCTCAGAAAGTGTACAAAATGTATGAGAGTTACAAAGGATTCCAGTTCAGAGCCCCCCTACCCTAATAGGTATTTCAATGATATTAAAATAGTTATAGTGAAAGTTCCTTGAAGAAATTATAACCATTCCCAGGACTGTCCTTGAAGAGGAAAGAGTAGTATTCTAATAAGAAATGAAAGGGCTAGATAAAGTGTACAACATAACAACTGGGGGCCCAAGAGAAGGAGTTTGACACCTCATCTCCTCATGTTTTCCTTATCCAGTTTGATTCTGTGTATCCAGTTCTTTTCACTCAATTGCAGCTGGTTTTGAATTTTTATTGGGTTGGAAGCTGTGTTGAGAAAATGCTGGGAATTGGAGAGTAACCTTGACAATCATCTAGGGCAATAATTTTCAAACTTTTACACTAAAGTACTTCACATGGTCCAAGGGAATAAGCCAATAGTTGATTGATTTGGGGACATGTCCTAAGTGGCTCAGTGCAAGCTTAAAACATTTTGCCTCAATTTTAGGTTAAAAAATTAAGGGGGAAAATCATGGGCAATTTGTATTCTTATCCATAATATTTGTGTACAGATATATGTACTTAGTACTGGAAATATAGTTAATAAAAAGTTGTTTTTGGCTTTTTTTTTTGACAAAAGGTTTCTGGTTTTCAGCAAATGCCCTCATCTCTTTATATATTGCCCATGTAATGTCATTGTCCAGAAACGGATCTTAATGGGTCACACTCCTAGAAACAGGGTTATAGGCTACTTACATGAGGATGGAATGATAGTAGATGAAGATCACCTTACAAAGCACAATATGCCATGTAAATATGAGGGCTTTATATATATATGTTTGTTTGTTTATTTATTTTGGCTGCACCGGCTCTTTGTTGCAGCATGTGGAATCTTTAGTTGCGGCATGTGGACTTCTTAGTTGCAGCATGCAGACTCTTAGTTGCGGCATGTGGGCTTTTTCGTTGTGGCATGCAAACTCTTAGTTGCAGCATGCATGCAGGGATCAAACCCAGGCCCCCTGCATTGGGAGCGCAGAGTCTTACCCACTGGACCACCAGGGAAGTCCCAATATGAGGGTTTTAAAACAAAATCTTAGTGTTCTTTACAACTTCGGTCCTCTCAGAATTGGGTCTTATACTCAAGTAAAAAATTAATAGGGGAGAGAATGTTAGGATGTGGGGCAGGAGGCTTCTTGTCTTAGACTTTCTTTGACGTGGTCAGGATCAGGTACAACAAAGTAACTAACCATTGGTATAATTGATGCCCTTGCAGGAGGGAGCACTGGCAGTTGCTGGGTAATTTGAAGACTACTGTGGAGGGTTTAGTATCAGCTAACAGCCCCAATGTCTGGTCCAAGTATGGTGGCCTGGAGCGGCTTTGCAGGGACATGCAGAGCATCCTCTATCATGGGCTCATCCATGACCAGGTATGTAGATCCCTTCTTTTCTTTTTGTGCCAGATTGGCTGAATCACTTGTTGGAAAGAAATAGTTGCATTAAGTTGTTGGCAGGGAGAAGATGAAGGCAACTAGTCTCTGAGCCCTTGCGAGCAAGACTATAATACATGATAACAAGGAGGAGGATAAGGACAATGATGATGAATCATTGAGATATTCCTCTTAAGAGTATCCTAGGACGCATCTGAGAAATATTTACAGGATATTGTCATTTTTAGACTATCCTGTGAGCATCACTTTGTTGATAACTTGTAGATGCTTGTGAGTGATAGTTTTAGTTATAGCTTACGTTTTCGTCTATGTAAACTTTATTGATGTTGTTTCTTTTCCTAAGTATCCTCAAACACTCTAATAAGCTTTGAGTATTAAAAATGAGTGGAATCTACTAACACTTGATGGTTTCTGCTTTAATTCTCAATGGCAGTTACTCCATTTGCAATGTTTTAAATAAGGTTTGGTTCTGGATAAAACTGTCAAGTGGGTCATTGGATCTGATCCTCCTACTTTTTAAAAATCAAACCTCACAAATATGTGCATAATTTGTGTTCCCAAACACTCATGCTGTTCCCATGTAAGGCCTTAGTATTCTTTCCTGAAACTCTTTTTTTCTAAGCCAGGCTTGTCTTTCTTTTTTAATCAGAATTTATTCTCAACTAGCAGTCACACTGGAAAAAATTAATTGGTATTAAGATATTCATAGTTGATAGGATTTAATGTGGTACCTTCCCTTCTAAAAATATGTATATATCACCTCTGAACAAACTCTTTAAACCAGTGTTCTTGTTGAGTTTTTTCAGAATTCAGTGGAAAAGTTGGCTTAGGTTAGATTTTCTTTATTCAGAGTAAGTTCTAAAAATGAGGCCCTCTTTCTAAAGAATTTTGAAGATATGGGGGAAATTTTTATACTTTAAAGAGCTGAATCTTAATGGTCATCATTATTAAAACCTCATTCCAGGAATTTGGAGGCAACATTGTATAGTAGACTGACAGAAGTCTTTGGAATCAGACAGAACCTGGATTGAAATTGCTCAGGTCCTTGGGGGAAAAAATGACATAGTAGTAATAATTATGGATTTTTGAGTCAGACTGCTCTTATTTTATCTCAGCTTCACCACTCTGTGGTATTGGGTAAGTTACATAACTGTTAGTGCTTCTGTTTCCTCATTTGTAAAATGAGGCGGTAACACTGGTATGTACTTCATAGGATTGTTGTGAGAATTAAATGAGATAATACCTGAAAAAGCTTTAGAAAGTGTAGTAAGTTGTCTGTCAGTCTTAACTATTAGTTGATATTAACTTTTTTGAGCCTTTTCTCATCGTTAGAAATGTTGATAATATTATTTATATCATAATGTTTGATGGAAAGGTTAAATGAAATGGCATACAAATTTGCCTAGCACAGTTCGTGGTACATAGGAAATAATTAATAAATGTTCCCCTCATTTTTTTTTAAGCTTCAAGTTACATGTTGTCCTATGAAAAAAATATGACCATTGGAATTTACAAAACAAATAATTTAACCCACTGCAATCTGGTTTCTGCCCTTACCACTGTTGTTCTTGCTACTGAAGTTTAAGTAAGTCCATGTTACCAAATCCAGTGAACATTTCTCCTTTGAGCACTGTCTTGTGTTCTTCACTGTTGAACATCATCAGACCTTGCTTCGTACTGCATTATTCCAATGTTATGGAGACCTTCTCCTACCTCTGTGATCACTCTTTCTTAGTTTATGTCCGTGGAATCTCTTCCTCTCGGATTTTAGTTTTTAATACAGTCCAGTCCTATGTCCTTATCTCTTATTACATTGTACATTTTCTGAAACAGTCTCCTTCACTTGCATTGTTTTAACTTCACCTATACACTACCTACCCCCAGCTCAGACATCTCTGCTGAACTTCAGATCCACAAGACTAGCTGTCTGGCTATCTGCTATACATTATCATCTGGCTGGCTGTCCTATAGGCCAAGTACAACATGACCCAAAACAAACTTAATTTCTCTCATAAGGTTGCCCTTCCTCCTGATATTTTTAATACTGATCTGTGGCATTGCCAGCTACTCAGTCTCCCAAGCCAGAATTGGGAACCACGCCAACATGTTTTACAAAAACCCAATACAAGTTTCCCAGACTGATGACCAAGATAGCTACCAGATTAGAGGCACTGTCATTTAGTGGTTAAAGTACTTTCATCTTGATAGCAAAAAAGTTCTTTTCTTGGCTCTATTACTCATCTTACATTGTTATCTGGAGTAATCATTTTACTATATTTGAAGACAGTTTTACCATCTGTGCCAGAAACAGAATATGTGTCATGATGAAATAGTAAAGTCAGTGGAATTCCCAAGTGGAAGATGCTTGGTAAATGCAACACAATATTATTGTTATTAGTAAGTTATAAGATCTGTGAAGGTACCTGGTCAGCAGAATGAAAACTGTTAAAGGGTACGGTCACCTACAAAACAGCAGTAGTGTTAGTAAGAGCAAGCAGAGCAAACCAGACAAATCTGTCATACACACATACATTTAGCAACTACAGGCTCTAGTGGGAAGAATTAAAGACAAAAGATCCATACCAACTTCACTGCTGCTCAGTTCTGCCTTGTAAAGTCCTAAAAATTAGAGTCTGTACTAAGGACTTGTTTTTCCTTTTCATTTCCTCCCTAAAGATTAAGGCTTTCAAAGGCTTCTGGCTGCTGTGTCATCAGGAAGCTATTCTGGGTGTTGTGCTCTTGGAGGGGGGAAGGGATACAATGATTCATGCTGGCCATATCTCTTCCGTGCTTTCCTAAGGATGTGTTATGGAATGTGAAGTGTATTTTTTTAAATCACTTAGGGCCTTAGGAAACTCTAACATCGTGACCATATTCTTAGAGGGATCTCGTTTTCCTTGACATCCTGCATCTGGGCTACCTTTTAGTCTTTCCATAACGCAAGGTATATTTGATAACCCCTTCTCTGCTGCTTAGAAACGTGGAGACGCTTAATCCCTGAGATTTCTCAGCTGACTAGAAGTGCAAAGATTCCCCCCACCTTTTCCAACACTACAAAGAAACCTGTACTTTGCAGTATAGATGGCCCAATTTAAAAAATAGCAATAATAACCAAAAAAACCCTCTGGATATATATATATATATATATATATATATATATATATATATATATATATATATATATATATTTTTTTTTTTTTTTTGGCCGTGCCGTGTGGCATGCAGGATCTTAGCTCCCCGACGAGGGATCAAGCCGGTAGCCGGTGCCCCCTGCATTGGGAGCATGGAGTTCTAACCACTGGACCGCCAGGAAAGTCCCTGTGTATTTCTTTTCTGAATATATAAGTAATATACATGTTTTTATTTGCTGAACATTTGGGAAATACCAAAAAGAGTTTAGAAGAAAGTAAGTTATTACCCATAATCTCAACATCAAGTAATAACAATCACTCTTTAACATTTTGGTAGATTCTCTTATATTTTTCTATGCATGTCCATGCTTTTTAAAATATTAAGATTATACTGTATCTATTACTCTGTAACTTGCTTTAAAATATTTAATTAAAATAGACAATACAGGGAATTCCCTGGCTGTCCAGTGGTTATGACTCCACGCTTTCACTGCTGAGGACTCGGGTTCAATCCCTGGTCTGGGAACTAGGATCCCACAAGCCACACTGCGTGGCCAAAAAAAAAAAAAAAGAGAAAATAGACAATACATTTATATGGTTAAAAAAACAAAATGTATAAAACCACATGCAGTAAATATCTTGTTTCCTTCCAATCCCATTGGTAACTACTGTATTCTAGTTTCCTTCCAGAGAATTTTTATGCTTATTATTATTAGAGCAAATATGAATAATTTTCTTTGCTACACCTTTTGATTTTTCATACAAATAAAAGCATACTATAAACACTACTCTACACCTTGAGTTTTTCACTTGATGGGACTGTAATTCATCCCAATCCATTACATAAAGAGGTTCTTCATTCTTTTTCGCAGCTGTCATTTTATAATATTCCATTCTATGTATGTACCATAATTTATTTAATCAGTCTCCTGGTAATAAACATTTAGATTCCTTCCAAGCATTTGCTCTTAGTAACAATGCTACAGTGAATAACCTTGAGTATAGGTCATTTTGCCCTTTACCATAGGATACTCCTAGAGGTAGAATGCTTAGGCTAAAGGGTATGTGCATTTCAGTTTTGATAGCTATGGCGAAATTGCCCTCCAGAAAGTTATGTCTGTTTACGCCCTCAGCAGCATTGTATAAGAGGATCTGATTCTTCATACCCTTGACAATATAGGGTGTTATTAAACTTTAAACTGTCGCCAACATAATAGGTGAAAAGTTACATTTCTTTTACTCTGAAAGATGTTTATAAGAGCCATTGAAGTATTTTTCTGGGACTTCCCTGGTGGCGCAGTGGTTAAGAATCTGCCTGCCAATGCAGGGGACACGGATTCGAACCCTGGTCTGGGAAGATCCCACATACCGCAGAGCACCTAAGCCCATGTGCCACAACTACTGAGCCTGCGCTCTAAAGCCAGTGAGCCACAACTACTGAACCCACGCGCCACAACTAGTAAGTCCACATGCCACAACTACTGAAGCCCGTACGCCTAGAGCCTGTGCTCCGCAAGAGAAGCCACCGCAGTGAGAAGCCCGCATACTGCATTGAAGGGTGGCCCCTGCTCGCTGCAACTAGAGAAAGCCCACGTGCTACAATGAAGACCCAACACAGCCAAAAATAAATTAATTTTTTTAAAAAAAGTATTTTTCTGTGAACTTTTCCCTGTATTAACCCCATTTCCTTAGATTGTCAATCTTTTCCTACAGATTTGTAGAATCTCTTTATTTATTAAGGGAATTAGTTATTTGTCTGTAATGTGTATTGCAAATATTTTTTCCTAGCTTGTCTTTTGACATTTCTTTTTTTTGTTGTTTTCTTTGAATTTTTGTATTTTATTTTATTTGTTTTTTTATACAGCAGGTTCTTATTAGGTATCCATTTTATACATATTAGTGTATATATGTCAATCCCAATCTCCCAATTCATCCCACCAGGACCACCCCACCCCCCGCCACTTTCCCCACTTGGTGTCCATGCATTTGTTATGGTGGCTTTTACTATACAGAAATATCGGATTTTTAGTGAGTCAAATTAATCATTTCTCTTAGGCCTTCTGGGCTGTTTGATGCTCTGAAGGGGCTTTCCCACTATACGATTATTAATGTTTCTCCATGGTTTCTTCTATTACTTTTATGGGTTAATGTTTTACATTTAAACCATTCTATCTGTAATTTATTTTGAATATACTTAATTTCCTTGGCACATGGATCTATTTCTGGATTTCTGTTATGGTCTGTTTTCTATTTGTGTGCTATCACCACTCAGTTTTAATTATTGTAGCTTTTCATTATGGTAGGAGTAGTCCCTCACTCATATAGCATCTTTTGTTGTTGATTTTTTCCCCAACATTCACCTATTTATCATTTTATTTTCTTGTTAACTACCATATCATTTTTTGATAAGGACAGGAAAAGCCTTACACATGACCTGGATCATTAGCTGATTGATTGAGGGAAATTAAACATTGTGAAAATACATCACTCAAACATTTTATTTTAATTTAAAACATCCTAAATGTACATTTAATTAACAGTCTTTGGGTATAGGGTCAAACCTCTTCTGTGAGAATGAATCCACTGATGGAGTTCCATATCATCTTTCTTGTATAAATTATACCCATAATACATCATACAGGACTTCCAGCTTCCATTTCTTTATGTTGGACTAGCAATTTAAAGATCCTATAATATGAATATAAAACGTTCTACATTTTTAGGCTTTCTCCCCCCAACTTTGAAATTGTCTTGTCCCTACTTAATTTGACATCAAGTTTTTATTCAGGTTTTTGTGTGTACATAAGTAAATTGCTGGATCATGTGGTAAGAGAATCTTTAGTTTGAAAGAAACTGCCAAACTGGTTTCCAAAGTGGCCATACTATTTTGCATTGCCACTAGCAATGAATGAGAGTTCCTGTTGCTCTACATTCTCACCAGCATTTGATATAGGCATTGTTCTGGATTTGGGCCATTCCTTTTTTTTTTCCTCTCCTTTGGGCCAATTTAATAGATGTGTATTGTGTTAATTTGCATTTCCCTGATGACATATGATGTGGTGCCTTTTTTCACATGCTTATTTGTCATCTGTATATCTTCTTTGGTGAATTGTCTGTTAAGGCCCATTTTTTTTTTTTTTTTTGCGGTACGCGGGCCTCTCACTGTTGTGGCCTGTCCCATTGCGGAGCACAGGCTCCGGATGCGCAGGCTCAGTGGCCATGGCTCACGGGCCCAGCTGCTCCGCGGCATGTGAGATCTTCCCGGACCAGGGCACGAACCCGTGTCCCCTGCATCGGCAGGCGGACTCTCAGCCACTGCGCCACCAGGGAAGCCCAAGGCCCATTTTTTTAATTGGATTGCTTGTTTTCTTATTGCTAACTTTTAAGAGTCCTTTGTATATTTTGGATAACAATCCTTTATCAGTTTTATCTTCTGCAAATATTTTCTCCCTGTCTGTGGCTTATCTTCTCATTCTCTTGACACTGTTTGTCAGAAAGCAGAAGTTTTAAATTTTAGTGAAGTCCAGCTTACCAGTTCTTTCTTTCATGGATCATGCCTTTGGTCTTGTATCTAAAAAGTCACCACCATACCCAATATAGGTTTTCTCCTATGTTATCTTCTTGGAGGGTTATAGTTTTCCATTTTACATTTAGATCTGTGATTCATTTTGAGTTAATTTTTGTGATGGGTATAAGTGTTGTCCAGTGTTTCAGCACCATTTGTTGAAAAGACTATCTTTGCTCCATTGTATTGCCTTTTGCTCCTTTGTCAAAGATATTTACATTGGTCTATTTTGGGGCTCTCTAGTCTGTTTCACTGATCTTTCTGTCTGTTCTTTTGCCAATACCACACTGTCTTGATTATTGTAGCTTTATAGTAAGTCTTGAAGTCAGACAGTATCAGTCCTTTTTGAAGAAAAACATTGTTCTTCTCCTTCAGTATTGATTGGCTATTCTGGGTCTTTTCCCTCTCCATATAAACTTTAGAATAGTTTGTAGATATCTACAAAATAACTTGCTCGGATTTTGAATCAGATTGCATTGAATCTATACATCAAGTTGGGAAGAACTGACATCTTGACAATATTGAGTCTTCATATCTATGAACATGGGTTATCTCTGTAACTTAGTTCTTTAATAGCTTTCAGCAAAGTTTTATAGTTTTCATCATAGAGATCTTGTATATATTTTGTTAGATTTATACCTAAGTATTTCAATTTGGGCAGTACTAATGTGTATGGTATTATTGTGTTTTTAATTTCAAATTCCACTTGTTTATTGCTGGTTTATAGGAAAGCAGTTGACTTTTATATATTAACCATATATCCTGTGACCTTGCTATAATAACACTTACTAGTTCCAGGAATTTTTTTGTTGTTGATTCTTTCGAACTTTCGAATTTTATGCATAGGCAACCATGTCATGTGTGAACAAAGACAGTTTTATTTCTTCCTTCCCAATCTGTATTCCTTTTATCTCCCCTTTTTTTTTTTTTTTTGTCTTATTGCATTACTGGCAAGGTATTTCCTGACTTCAGGGACAAAGCATTGATGGAACCAATCCAGAAAAAGGGTTCTTGTTGTACGACCAAAAGACTGGCAGCTGGTGTTTATCTTTTCGCTTCAAGGCTTGAGGGTTAGCAGCTTCATAGATAAGGGCAATTCTGATCATAAACCCAACTACATTTACACAAAACAGTGGAGTAAGCCTGTCCCTTCCTTCTTAAATCCTGGTGCTTGCTTCCCTTCCTTACTAGTAAATGTCCTTTGTGGCATTTTTTTCCCAGAATAGGGCACTTTCATCTGCATTAAAAACCTGTTCAAGCGAGAGAGAGGCATGGACATATATACACTACCAAACGTAAGGTAGATAGCTAGTGGGAAGCAGCCGCATAGCACAGGGAGATCAGCTCGGTGGTTTGTGACCACCTAGAGGGGTAGGATAGGGAGGGTGGGAGGGAAGGAGACACAAGAGGGAAGAGATATGGGAACATATGTATATATATATAACTGATTCACTTTGTTATAAAGCAGAAACTAACACACCATTGTAAAGCAGTTATACTCCAATAAAGATGTTAAAACAAACAAACAAACAAAAAAAAAAACCTGTTCAGGCAGATATCCTTTCTCCTCAGTTATTTTCTTAATGGTGTCTGTGAATTTGTCTGCTGCCTCTTGGTCAGCAGAAGCTGCTTCTCCAAACCTCTTTCTGAAATTTTCAAACCATCCTTTTCAGGCATTGAATTCCCTAGCTTTAGATCCTCCACCTTCTTTTTGCTTTCAGTTGTCACATAATGACTTTGCTTTTTCTTGAATCATATTAGAGTCCATAGGTATGCCTTCCCTATAGCAATCCTGTACCCACATAAAAGCTGAATTTTTCAATATGAGATTAAAAGGTATTTCTCAAAAAGTACAAGGTTTTTGTGCCTGCTGGAGTAGCTGCAGGCACAGCTTCACGAATTTCCTTTTCTTTTTTTACCATGGTCCTTACACTGGATTCACTTATCTTGAAATGGTGGGTAACTGCAGCTGCAGGCCTCAATCTACGGTGCATATCAAGCAGTTCAGCTTTTTCTTATAATGTCATGACTTCTCTCTGCTTCTTGAGAGCACTCCCACCATCACTAGTAGCACTTCGTATGGGTCCCCTGGTGTTATTCAGGGTCTTTGGTATTACACTAAACACAATGGAAAATACACAAGAGCTGGGCAAGGTCACTTTTTACTGCAGTATGTAATTTACTGGAGAGATGAACCGCTCATACAGAGATGATTAGTGTCACACGGCATTTTGAGTGGACACTCACAGCACTTGAGCTCACAACAATAACAACAGGAGATGGCTACAAAATTATTATAGGAGTACATAATTGCATAAAACTAACTACAGTTTTATGCAATTATTTAATACCGCTTCTTAACGTTTGTTTATATTTCTCTTGACTGCACATGGCACCGTCTATGGTCCATAAGTGTTTGTGTGTGTAAGTTTTGATAAACTTTAACTTTTTATAATGTTTGTATATATTTTATGGTAGTAAATGATAAAATAGGATAACATCTACCTATATTTTATGCATTCATGAGATCTCTAACTTTCCTAATTTTTTCAATATTTCTAGGCTGTGCAGTTCATCTGCAAGTTATTTTCAAATTGTTGCGAATCTCCAATAAATTTTCCTATATACTTATTTTAAAAATCCACTTATAAGAGGACCCACCATTCAAACCCGTGTTGTTCAAGGGTCACCTATATAGCCTTCTATATCATATGCATTGTATTACCTCCTCAAAAGAACAATTAAAATAATTTTTAACAATTATTCTTTAAAAGGGTGAATATCTGTATATATTCCTTTTATTGCTGCTGAGAACCTTTGTTGAGGCAAGGGAAGGTTAGGCTTTGGTTTTTTTTGGCCATGCCGCACGGCATGTGGGATCTTAGTTCCCTGACCAGGGATCGAACCCACGCCCCCTGCATTGGAAGTGTGTGAAGTCTTGACCACTGGACCGCCAGGGAAGTCCCAAGTTAGGCTTTTCTTTTTCCTCTCTTTGAATGTCAGTACGAGAACTAGATGTGGTCCAAAATGGTAACAATTTGTTTACCTTCTGTGTCCCTGAAACAGGTGTATTGCCGCCAGACTGATTACTGGCAGTTTGTGAAAGACATCCGCTGGCTCAGTCCCCACTCGGCCCTTCATGTGGAGAAGGTAAGAGGTGAAGGTAACCACAAGGCTTTGATGTTTGATGTTCTGTATGAAGAGTCTCCTAGGCTAGAAGGATGGCTTATGTCAAATTTCCTATTAACTGAGGAGAGGAAATTATCCCTGTAGGACTGATTTGGAGGGGAGGATGATTTACTTTAAAACATAAGCTTTGCACACCCATTGTTCTAGGCCACTTTCCCTCCTCTGGGGAAGACCTGAAAAAATTTTGTTATTTTCAAAAGATTTGCAAATATGGGACCAGAGTGAAGCTTTTCAAAATCTAGGACAAATGGCAAGAAGTTTCCTGAATGGTTGGGGGTAAGTAGGACTGATATGCTGATGACTGTTTAAGGAGAAGAGGATGCACCAAATAGAAAAAAAATGTGAGGTTTCTGGAGACCAGTGTCAAATGGAGCCTAACATGTTCCCTACAGCATTGGAGAGTAGAGTAGCACTGTACTCTTCCGTCCTCTCAGCTCAGCATGATACCCCTGATTCCCAACCAGGGACACAGAGCTCCAGGAGGTTAGGTGACTTGGCCAGAGTTACACAGCTAGTTCCACATCAATCACAGCCAAATTTATATATTTATTTATTTAACCCTTGCCTATGGAAATTTTCAAATACATTCAAAATTAGAAGAGTGTAATGAACCCCAAAATATCACCCATCTTCAATACTTACTGATTCATGACCAGTCTTGTTTCATGTATATCACACCCACTGACAGATTCATTGCCAAGGTGATGTCTGGAAAAGTAACTTATTTTTAAATGATCAGGGAACCAAATCACAAGGTGTCACTCTGGCCTTTTTTGTGAGAAAAGCCCAGAGCCCAGTGATTTTCTTACATGGATTTCTTTGTCCTTATCACTTATTTTTCCCACCAAACCCCCCTCTAACTTTTTTCTCTAAAATATATCATGGGACCTCCCTGGTGGTGCTGTGGTTAAGAATATGCCTGCCAATGCAGGTGACACAGTTTCGAGCCCTGGTGCAGGAAGATCTCATATGCTGCGGAGCAACTAAGCCCATGTGCCACAACTGCTGAGCCCATGTGACACAGCTACTGAAGCCCACGCACCTAGAGCCTGTGCTTCTAAACAAGAGGAGCCACCGCAATGAGAAGCCCGTGCACCACAACAAAAAGTAGTCACTGCTCATCGCAACTAGAGAAAGCCCGCGCACAGCAACAAAGACCCAACGCAGCCATAGATAAATAATTTAAAAAAATAAAATAAAATATATTGCTTATATATATATATATATAATAAAATAAAATATAATCATTTCCTCTTAGAAGCTGCCTGAAATTGCCATCCATACATTTTTTGCAGTGATCCTGAACTATGAGACTTAGCTTTTAGAAACAGCCAATAGAAGGAAGTTCCAAATAGAGAAATGCTGTGGCGAAAGCCAACAAGACGTGCTCAGCTGATTTCTCTTTGGTGAAGAATGTTTGGGGGCATTTTTCCTAGATTTTTTTACCCCAGGTTTTTCTTGCATTCTTTTCTGGAGGCTACCTGAAATAGAGGACTCTGTGAGAGAAGGCGAGATGTCAAGTTCATTCTTCCTCTGAATACCCGGAGAATAGATGCCTCTTTGGAGTTACAACATAAAGAGACAGACGCAGCAGCTTTGTCCTCTCCAGGAGCTGCATATCACGTCTTAACTGCTTAGTCCCTTTCTAGTGGCCCAAAGCAGCAGCGGAGACATTAATCCTTTCCTTCCCTCTCCTTCCTCTATAACCTGTAGATGTTAGCTGGAGGGCAAATATCTCTGATTACCTCCTCTTACCTGTCTCAATTTAGTTCTCAGGTCATTAGGCCTCAATCTTGCTGGATTTACGAGGAAGTATATATTTTTAAATTTTATTTATTTATTTTTGGCTGCGTTGGGTCTTCGTTGCCGCGCGTGGGCTTTCTCTAGTTGCAGCAAGCGGGCTATTCTTTGCTGTGGTGCGCGGGCTTCTCATTGCGGTGGCTTCTCTTGTTGCGGAGCACAGGCTCTAGGTGTGCGGGCTTCAGTAGTTGTGGCACCTGGGCTCAGTAGTTGTGGTTCACGGGCTCTAGAGCACAGGCTCAGTAGTTGTGGCACACGGGCTTAGTTGCTCCACGGCATGTGGGATCTTCCTGGACCAGGGCTCGAACCCATGTCCCCTGCATTGGCAGGCGGATTCTTAACCACTGCACCACCAGGGAAGCCCTGGATGTATATTTTGACTCATGCTTCTTTGCCTCCTAGTTCATCAACTTGCAGGAGAACGGCCAGAGCAGCACTGACGGCATGAGTGAGCGTGCCGTTGCGGAGCTGTGGCTGCAGCATAGCTTGCAGTGCCACTGTCTCTCAGCCCAGCTCCGACCTCTGCTGGGGGATAGACAGTATATCAGAAAATTCTACACAGGTGGGTAGAGGTCACATAGCCAGTACTGGTACATGTACTTCCTCATTCTCTTCTACTTTACTCTTCCTTTATAGACCCACTGTTACCTCAGGGTCTCATACTTTTACTTGATGCCATAGAGATTCTAATCAGAAACATGTATCTAGTCTTCTCTCTAACTTGCTATGTAAAATGCAGTCAAGCTTTATGCTAAGGTATTTCCCTACTCCCATATACGCAAATCAGTAAGAGTAACTACTGTTTACTGAGAGTTTCCTATATTCCAATCACTGTTATATATTTTTTATACATATATACCTAACGGCAGCCCTGAGAGTTGGGTATTGATACCCCTGTTTTCCAATCAGGGAAGCAGAGCTCAAGGAGGTTAGGTGACTTGGCCAAAGTCACCCAGAACCAGAGTTCAAATCTGAGTCTTTCTGATTTTGAAGCCTCTTGTCATGGCCTCTGCTATACTGCACATGATTTAGCCTCTTCTGTACATTATTTGTCCCTAGTTCCCCTCTGTCCACAGTGGTATGATTCTCCTCAAGTCATCTTTGCCTTTTCCCTCTTTCCTTCCCTGAGCTTCTCCCAGGGCCATACAGGGAGGCTGAAGTTCTCCCTAATGGGCTCCATCATTGCGGTAGTTTTCTCTCCCCAGATACTGCTTTCCTGCTAAGCGACTCCCATGTCACGGCCATGCTCCAATGCCTAGAAGCAGTGGAACAGAACAACCCTCGTCTCCTGGCTCAGATTGATGCATCTATGGTAAAGTGGCCAAAGAATTATCTGTGTCTTATGTTCTGGCCTCCTAGACCTCACCATGATGTAACCGTATGTAGCAAACTACTCCACTTAGGCAATTGTGAACTGAAAGACTTTCATTGAAAACAAAAACAAAAACAAAAAATCTTAGAAGAGGAGGTACCATTAAGTACCTATTTAAGTAAAATGTCTATTTGTGAGTAAGCTTAAGTCTATTTGAGGAGGGAGGTGTCTATTTTTTTAAATCCTTAAAGAAATCTGTAGTCTGAGTAAGCACCTCCTTAAGGGCAGGCTTGATAAAATGCTAGGGAGAGGAGGGATGATTTTGAGTCAGGCTGGCTATAGATAGGGTGTCAGATGTAGTGTGGCCTGATGTTACACAGGATCATTTTTGTCCAAGAAAATTTTGTTGTTTTATGTTGCTTATTATTAACTCTCTAATTCACTCATCCCGTCACTAATATCAGTGCCTCCACTAGAAAGGAATCACAATCCCTATTTCTTTTGTGAGGGATCCCCTATCTCTCCTGGTTTTTCAATTTCGATTCTTGCTTACCATCTATTGAATACTTTCTACGTGCCAATCATGGTGCTATGCACAGTACATGCATCATCTCATTTAATCCTCAGAACTCTATAAAGTAGGCATTAATCTCATTTTATAAAGGTGGCCACTGAGGGACAGAGTAGATAAGTCACTTGCCCAAAGTTTGGACCAAAGAACTTGTAAGTGATAGGGCCTGGATTTGAGCCCCAGCGTATCTGACTTCTAAGTGCATAGTCTTAAGCACTTTGCTGTACTGCCTCCATGATAAGCATTTCTGGTCTGACCACCTAGGATTCCAGTGCAGAAGCTGTGGTGTATGGCAGGACTTTGAAGTTTCAAAGCTGTATGCTCTAATAGAGGATACCTATGCTGTATCTACTGGCCCTGGCTGCAGTTCAGGCCTGCTGCCAAAGGCCAGTTTCTACCAGCATTTCTGTAGTGCTAAGTGCTCCTCTTCTGAGGGCCTCTATCCTTGACTCTGACACGTGTTTTTTTTTGTAGTTTGCCAGAAAGCATGAGAGCCCGCTGCTGGTGACAAAGAGCCAGAGCCTGACAGCTCTGCCTGGTTCCACGTACACCCCTTCAACCAGTTATGCTCAGCATTCCTATTTTGGGTCCTTCTCTAGCCTCCACCAATCCATACCCCATCATGGCTCAGGTATGGGGGCAGCAAGGGGTAGTCAAGACATGTATCCCCAGGCCTGGAAAGCAGAGGACTTAGTGGGTGCTCACAGGCTGGCTATAGATGGAGCCTTGGGTTGATGCAGTTTGTCAAACTTCATGTCTTAATATGGAAATCTTAAAGAGGTATATAGCAACTAGCCTAAGATAATTCAGTAGCATCATTAAAGTAACAGAGGCAAGAGATGTTTTTAGTTTCCCCTGGGTTTCTGATCCGCATTGCCAGAAGGCATTTCAATGATAATAGCTAACATTTATTCAGTGCCTGCCATGTGCCAGGCTCTGTTGTAATCAATTTGTATATATTATCTCGTTTGACCCTCAAAACAGTCCTACGAGGTAGGTGTTATTATTATTGCTCATGTTATAGATGGGCAATGCATACGAATAAGCAATGAAGCCATTCTCCCAAGAGCTTATGCTTTTGACTTAGCTGCTTCTAAGTAATTTTTTGCTTACCTTGAACGATTTAGCCTTTTCTGACGTGACACCATGTGTCCTGGGCACCCAGTAACAACAGGGAGTTTGTTCCTTAGTTGTGGAGAAGCCCTTCACAGGTACCAAAGGCTTCCACCTCACCTTTCCTTTCCCTTTCTTTTTATATCCTAGAAAGAAGATCTACTTCCTTTTCACTCTGTGGCCCATGCCAGAAACCTCAAGAAAGCAGAGGACATGTCTCGCCAGCAGAGGATCAAACCGTCCAAGCCCCTCTGCTTCCAATCTCTGCATTAGCCGGGGACTCCCCCTCGACCCCAAATGAGATGAGCTCCAGCACTCTGACCAGCCCCTTAGAAGCACCCTGGGTCAGCAGCCAGAATGATTCCCCAAGTGATGCCAGTGAGGGGCCTGAGTACTTGGCCATTGGCAACCAGGACCCCCGAGGCCGGACCGCCAGCTGTCAGAGTCACAGCAGCAATGCTGAGAGCAACAGCTCCAATTTGTTCTCCTCCAGCAGCTCCCAGAAGCGAGATTCTGCTGCTTCCTCTCTAGGGGACCAAGAGGGAGGTGGGAAGAGCCAGTTGTCCAATGTCCTTCGCAGGTCTAGCTTCTCAGAGGGGCAAACACTCACTGTCACCGGTGGAACAAGGAGGAGCCATACTCGCTCCCATTCGGATACCAACATTGCCTCCAGAGGAGCCCCAGGTAATGATAACCACCAGCCCGTAGTCAGTAAGGTGGCCTCCTGAAGTTCAGGTGGAAGGGCGAGTTTGTTCTTAAGGGTCTTCAGATGGCAGAAAGAGAAGTTATGTTTCTGATGATATGAAGAGTATATTGCTTATAATGAAAAAGAGAAGTTTGTAATATAATGTGGATACCTAAGAAATCTCTCTGAGAATATTTATGTTTGTTCCTTTCTACATTGCTAAATAGTAAATGCTTTCCTGGATTCTTTCACTGGTTCTTTAGCACCAGAGGAGAGTGTGACTAATCACAGTCCAAGTTTTAAATGCATCTCTCAGACAGAGGGAAAGTACTAATGAGCTTTAAAAATAATCCCGTTAAATTCCGTCCCTTCCTGTGATTCCTGAGAAGTTTGGTCAGGATATAATAACAATAAGAGAGAGGCAAACTGATGTTAGGGTTTCCTTATTAACACTAGAGATGTAGTGAGTATGGGGTGATGGGACCTAGTAAACAAGTAAGTGGGGTTGACTGCTCCATCACTAGTTCAGGTTGAAAGGCAGTTGGGTAAGGAGGCCTTGGCTACTAGGACCTCCTTCACACAGACGCCAGCTGCTAGCAGAGAGCACCTTAGGCATGGCCAAGGTGGTGTCATTGCTTTTGCCATTTCCCTACTATCATCTTTCCTAGGTTGTTGGTGTCTGGCAGGCTTTGGTTGGGTTTCATTCATAAGAGCATCTCCATAAAAGCAAGTAGAAGGCCGATTTGTGCTCAAGGCCAGTTCTGGGTGGAAAAGCCTCAGAAATAAAATATAAAAGTAAAGTATAAAAAATTAAGAGCAAAAAAGGAAGATTTCCTTTTACAACTAGAGCTGCTATTGATTTCTCTTTATAATTTCTAAAAGGTGAGAGCTAAGGCCTTCATCTGAAACTTCTGAATTGCAAACTTTTGTCTCTGTTTTCCCCTCAAGAATGTGGTTTGGCTCATTGGAACTCGTTAGAACAAAAGTCTCCAATCAAAGCCTGTCTTCCCATGAGCCTTCGTAGATGTGAAGAGTACTTGGGTTAGACCCTTACTTCACATCTCCTGGAGCAGACCTGGAGATGTGAAGACCTTACTTCACATCTCCTGGAGCAGTCTACTGTACTCCAGGCTACTAGTGTTTGAGCATGTAAAACTCCCCTGCCCCCATTCTTGCATCCATGCGGATTCCAGAAACTGCGGGAACCTGCATTGGAAAAGGGAGCCAGAGAAAACCTAAGCAGAAGGATCTGAGGGAGTGTGGGTCATGTGCAGCTTCTCGTACGAGTCATCTTTCCCTCTGCACTAGGGTTCCCTCTCAGGAGTTAAGCCCCAACCTTTGCTAGATAAGAAGACGCTCTTTTTCTCACTCTCTATTCTCGTGTTCTGGACTTTCCTCTGCACCTGTCTGTCTACATACAGGAGGCCCCAGGAGTATCACCATTATAGTTGAAGATCCCATTGCAGGTTTGGGAGCCAGTCCTGTCTGTCCAGCCCCCACCCCCACCTCCTCGTGTTCCTCTGTGACCATCTTGCTTAGTTTCGAACTTCCTTTTCCATTCTGGTGTCAAATCAAGTCTGGCTGGCCTGGTCCTGTAGTTATGGTTAGACCTGTTGGTAAAATAATACCGTTGTTTTGCATGATACGTTTTTTGCCCACGACTTCCAAATGCCTCATTCAGTCTCTCAGCAGCATCCAGGAGATAGAATCAAGACTTGTCAAGCCTGTATTGCCCAAAGGTGAATCTGAGGTCTGCTGTTTGTCTAAGACATCATGATGAATCAGTGGCAGAATTTTTCTTATAACTGAATACTTACTACAAATTACTTTATTTTCCATGATTTAACACCAGAATGTGTTTTCTCCTCTTTCTGTGGTCTTGGATGTGAGTGCATGTTTTTGCCTCTCCTGGAGTCCCCTGTTTCCTTTTTCTTTCACCTGTCTTCCTTCCCCTGTAAATTTCTCCCCCACCCCCTCATTCCAGCCATTGCACAAGGTTTTTCTATTGACTTAAGTCTGTTTCTTTGGTTTTCACAGTGTTGTTCAAACTGCATATTGTGTTACATTCTGGGTACATCATGCATGGAGATATTGATGCTAGAATGTGTCTGCAAGACTGAGCGGTAAGGGAGAACTGAAAATTATGGCCTCCTGGTAATGGGTGAAGCCACTGGCTGTGTTAGCTTGGCAAAGAGGTTAAAGAGGAACAAGTCTGCGAGACCTTTGTTTAGAAGAGTCTTGTTGTTCTTGAGGAGATAAGAAATTGTAAGACGACAGATTTCAAGTCAGTATGAGGAAATTCTAAGAATTAGAGCTGATCAGTTGAATGGGTAGCATCAGGAGGTAGTGAGCTCAGTGAGCAAAGGCTGGATGGCCTTTACATGCTGTAAAGGAATAAGGTTCTGGTGTTGGAGTTTGTGTTGTGCACTGAGTTTGACTGGGGACCTCAAAGTTTGCCTCCAAATCATGGTTTCTTACCAAGGCATCATGGTGACTGCTGGTTTGTTGTGAGGAGCAGAGCCCACTGCCAGGACCACCAAGGGAACACAGAGTTATCACTTACCACGTAGTAGCATTTTTTGTGAGAGGAGCAGCTGACAAATTGGCACCATCTGTCAAGGAAATGGGTTGGATGCTGCTCAATCATTAGTCCTCCCAGCGCATCCTGTTCACTTCTCAGGCACCCACCTGCTTTGCTGCCTGCTCTTCTTTCTGTGGCACTGGGGATTTTGTGTTTCCCTTTGGAGAATATCAGTTTCCATTTCCTGTGAACCATGCCTGCTGCTATTCCTCCACTCTCAACTCTCAATGTTCCTTGAAAACTGCTACCCAGACACTTCCTACTTTGCCAGGCTTCTCATGAAACCTCTCCCTTCCTTCTCCAGGAACGCTGGGTCTACAGCCCTGTGGCTGAGCCCTTCGGTTACAAGGCCATCATCCTTGGCTTCTCTAACATTGTCTTGATGCTGCTTTTAAGGACATTGCTGGGTGTTATTTTGTTCTGCCAGTTCAGAAGTGGGTTAAATTTGTAGGCATGACAAATTTACATTTCAGGTGCAAGAGAGGCCATATCCTAGTGTTTGTTTAGTGAGTTTAACCCTTCTGATATTGTTTTAAAGTCTAGTGTCAAGTTATCAGAAAAGTTTCAGTGTGCTTGTCTCCATGTGAGGACTGTTTTCTAAATTGGTTTGTCAAGAGGGTAGAAATTGGCTGATATTCCTGGAACATTTGGTAAGAAGATGGAAGAAGAGAGAACTAAATTCATGAATCCACTTTGATTTGATTCTTTTTCACCTCTGTGTTGCCACATTCCAGGTCATGTTTTCTCTTTTCCCCTTAGAATATACCGACTTCCCACCTCCCTTCCTCCATATGTTCCTGCATTCTTGGACTGTTCCCTGTTGGTGTGCCACCTCTCTCCTGTTCGGGAGGGCATTGGGAATGGGAGCAGTTAAATATTGAAACTCCAAAGTTGGGAATGTATGTGTCGCTCACCTCGCATGTGTGTTTTTACTCCCTGGTGGCCACTGACACTAGAATCCTGCAGTGATAAGTCGAAGTTGAGAGGCCCCTTGTCCTACTCTGGTCAAAGCAGTGAAGTCAGCACACCCAGCTCTCTGTACATGGAGTATGGTAAGTGAGTACTAGGAAGGCCAGTGCTGCAATCATGTCTTTGCTCTGGTCCCCCCATGCCTGCCACACTCTGAGCTGTGTAGCTCATCTTAGCTCTGTGGAGGGTACACACCATACAGTCTCACCCTCCCTTTCATTATTTTCAACCCCTGTGCCAGAAATCACACTACCCTGCCATTTCTCATGCTCCTCTCTGCCTTAGGGGTCCCACTGTCTCGTGCTATGGGTGTTATCACCGTGAATGTCTGGTGAGCCAGCTGGAATGGCTCTCTGAGTGGGTGAGAGAGACCTTGAAAAGAGGCCTTTGAGTGTCTAGGCTTAATTACCGAAGATAGGCTCCACATGGAAATCATCCACAGGGAGAGCCATTTCTTTCCTTGTCTGACTCACAGCACAGGTTTTTTGGTTTCTTTGTTTGTGGGTAGGAGGACGAGTATGTCATCTTTAACTTTAGGTGGTCAAAGGGTTGTCTCCAGGCTCTCTCCATTTATTCCACCATTCTCTAACCCAGGGGCTTAGTGCTCTGGGATTCCGAGATTCAGAGAAATTCCTGTAGAAGGTAGACATCTTTCCAACCTGTTATCCGGGAAGACTTGGGAGCATCTTCAGTGTTAAAATCATCAGACTTCTTAAAGAAGCTTGTCTGTAAAGAAGATTTGCTTTTCAAAGCAGGGCTTTTCACATCCACATTCCATTTTCCCACAGAGGGCAGTCAGTACCTGTGCTCAGGAGAAGGCATGTTCCGAAGACCATCAGAGGGACAGTCCCTCATCAGCTACCTGTCTGAGCAAGACTTTGGCAGCTGTGCAGACCTGGAAAAGGTGAGGACTCTAAGGAGCCACTGAAAAGCCCATGAGTTGGGAGATCTGGTCTGAGGGCTCCAGTGCCATTTGTCCTAAAGAGGTTTGGGGTACACAGCAATAACATGGGTGTAGACTACAATACAGGTAAGTCACAGTAAAGATAAGCTCAACAAGTTCTGTCTCTGGAAAGCTCTTCTGGGAGCCTATGCGCCTCACTGAGTCCAGAGATATTACTGATTTTGTCTTAGAAGCTACCCTGGACAGAGAAACATTGAATTTTAGTCACATGATTACTGTTTCCTTGACCCTGGAACCTTAGGTAAAGACTGTCTCCAGAATCAACTTCTATATTTTGTTCTAAGGCTCAGATATGTGATAAATGATGTCCCTGTAGCATTTTATAGCTTACAAAGCACTTTATCTTGAGACATCACATTTGCCTTAATACTTTGTATATAAGTGTATGGTTTTAGGAAAGACCTGACCTCTTCTCTGTCATATTTTTATGTGGAAAGTGGGACAGGAAGGCCAGGCATGGCCAGATACGAGAGCAAAGAGAATATGCAACAGGTTTTCTGGCCATCAGCTTTCATTATAGGAGCATTTCCCCTGGGTGTTTTGAGTGAAAGCAATGCGCATTCTGGAAGCTACTTTCCAAGAGTGTAATCAGTGAGATGTCCCCTTTTTGGCGCTCTTCTTCCCCAGGAAAATGCCCACTTCAGCATCTCAGAATCCTTGATTGCTGCCATTGAGCTGATGAAGTGCAACATGATGAGCCAGTGCCTAGAAGAGGAGGAAGGGGAGGAGGACAGTGACAGGGAGATCCAGGAACTGAAGCAGAAGATCCGCCTTCGTCGCCAGCAGATCCGCACCAAGAATCTGCTCCCTGTGTACCAGGAGACTGAGTATGGAAGTGAGTGAGGCTGTGAACGCCTGTTCCTGCCTCTTCAGGCTTCGGGATAAGACTTAGTACCTCGTGGGCTTTCTTTTTTGTCTTCGTATGTTCATGTGAGATGTTATACACAAGCCAAGGGTTCCTCTGCTGTCAGAAAGATTTTCTGTGTTGTTCTAATTTTTCTTTTTTTCTACCAGACCAGAGTCCTAGAGCTCATCCATTTCCTACCTCTACATGTATATTATAAATTATCTTATTTGTGTTATACTCTTACATGTTATTATCTTTTCTAAGAAAACAAAGTCCCTATTATTCCTATTGCAAAGCACAGGAATTAAGAAAGTACAGTAATTTTTAAAAAGAAAAATCTAGTAAATGTAGTATTCTTAACTTGTTCTGTATTATACCTATTGTCTATATAGCTTTAATTTATAGCTGTCAGTTTAACATCGGCATGTCTGGCAAAGAAAATTAAACTTTAAGAGTTTTATAAACTTTCTAGGTTGCTAAAGAATTTATTTTTCTACTATATATGGTATAGACAAAGCTCAAAACTATGCACAGGAAAAAAGCCTGGCTATTTCTTTTGGAAGTAGGCCGAAAAGAGAATTTTGAGAACTGTTCATGTCTTCAGTTCATTTGGTCATAACTTCGTTATTGTAATACGTGAATCCCAGCTTATTTAAGCTATTCTCTTCTATACTGTGTTAATTTAACTTTCATGTACATTTAGTACAACTTTTGTTATTAAAATTAGCATTTACCATTTTCAAATATATATATATATATATATATATATATATATATATATCAGAAATATCTTCCAAAAAATAGGTTTCTGATATGAGGAGAACTAAGGCCACTGGTTCCAGATTCACTTTCCACAGAGTGGTACTTTCTGCTCACATGAAACTTTTTAGGGGATCAATCAAGAAGGGGAAACTAGCAAGAAGAGCTAGTTTCCATTTCCCCAGCATAACTCCCAGCCAAGGTTCTATTTACTTCTATGTTCAAGTCATACCAGGTCCCTTTTGTTGTGACCCTAGAAAGAGTAGGAGACCTCTTCTGTCCTATTTATTACTTTTTTTTTTTTTTTTTTAATGTAACAGGCTTTCGGGTCACTTCCAGCAGCTCCCAGTTCAGTTCACATGATTCAGCACAGTTCTCTGACTCTGGCTCTGCTGATGAGGTTGATGAATTTGAAATCCAAGGTATGAATTAACACTTTGCAAGGGAACTTTCATTAATTGTTTCTTTTAATTTGGAATCATAGGCTGAGAAGCTTTCCCTAAGCAGGGGGTCTTCATTATGCTTCATTATGGTATGTTGTCGGCTGTTGTAAGAGATAACTTCTCTTGTTAAAAACAAAGCCTATTTAAAATTTAAGCAGAAAAGAACACTAAAAGGAAGTATTCCATTGGAGTGGGATGGCTATTGATGTCACCATGATGCTTCTTCCTCAGTTGCACCTTTCTCTCAGATTCTCACTCTAATTCCTCCTACTAGCAGTCCAGAGCTAGCCCACATCTACATGAAATTAGAATTCTATTCTCTTGTGTCCTATAACACAACTGAAATTGTTTCAAAGTGTTTAAAAGGAGCTTTATTATAATCCAAAGAGAAAATGACAGAAAGAGTCACTGGGAGGGAAAAAGCAAAAAGGAAAAAAAAAATCAAGTTTACAAAGTGGAGCTTTATTTTCTGTCCTACCAGCGCTAATTTGCATAGCAGAATCACACTCTTGTTGTGAGCTTCTTCTTAGAGAAGGGGAGGGGCTCTTATCTGGAAAGGCAGTTGTGTTAAATCAGGTTAACCCATGATTAATGGGTTAATCCATTCCTGAAAATCATAAATTTCTTCAACTTCCTGTCAGTGCAATCAACAAATGAACAGATGGAAAACCAAACAGGCAGTTCAGGGATGTAAGTTCTTCCCCCATGGCTGGAACCAAGACTAATTTTCTTACAGAGATGACTTGTGTCTAGTTTTCCATTGTAACATGATGGTAAATAGATCTTTTACTGCATGAGGCTCTGATCTCCTGTTTACGCCAATCTCGAGAACCCATTCAGCTCCAGGTATGGTAGCTGAGTTTCTTCCCCATTCAGAAATACAATTTTTACACATATTTTTCCAGGTCTCCAGGAAGTCTTCCTTCTGTGTTCTCCTCAATGCATCTGATTTCTATTTATAACAATGATAGTCACTTAAAACTCCATTTTTTCCTTTGTATGTGGTTTTCCAACAGTTCTCCAGTTCTCTGACACCAAATGAGTGTCCTACATTCCAATTCTGACACTAATTCCTGGAGTCAGCACAGACCCTACAGCTTTAGGATTCAGTCCCACGAGATGGCTCCCTCTTCAGATGCCAGCTGCCAATGGGGTTCCCAGGATGCCTGTACTTCTCCCTGGCCAACTACCAACCCAGGGGTTCCCACAACTCCCTGCTCACGTTTCATAATTCACTAGAATGACTCACAGAACTCAGGGAAGCGCTATACTTATGATTACAGTTTATTATAAAGGATACAAATGAGTAGTCACATGAAGAGGAGGTACATAGGGCAAGGTCCCAAAGTATCCTGAGCACAGGAACCTCCGTCTCCATGGAGTCAGGGTGTGCCACTCTCCCAGTACATCGATATGTTCACCAACCAGGAAGCCCTTCCAAACCTCATCTTTATCAAGGTTCATTCAGTAAGCATGAGTGATTAAATCATTGGCCAGTGGCAACTGAGTTCCTGAGGTGGGGCTAAAAGGTCTGATCTTCTAAATAGCTTTTTCTTCTGGCAGCCAACGCCATCCTGAAGCTATCTGCATGTCCCCATGAGTCATTTCATTAACTTAAGCTCGGATATAATGGAAAGGGGCTCATTATGAATAACAGACATTCTTATCACTCAGGAAATTCCAAAGGTTATAGGAGCTCTGTGCCAGAAACTGGACAGAGACCAAATATATATATATTTTTTATTATACCACAGTCTGTGATTGACTTGATCTCCAAATTAGAAGAAAATAGGAGGGCTCTGCCCTTTCTCTCAGGATCAGCAGTTGGAATTTCATGTGGGTAATAATAAGGTAAATCTAAAACATGCTACTTCACTGAGTGTGGAACAGTCCACTTGACTATAAAGTCTGTTCCTTGCAGCAAAGCAAGGAGCCAGGGGGAGTTGTTCAGACTGAAAGGAGCCAAATTTGAAATAGCCTGCCTGGGGGTGGCATGAGGTGTACTCCCATTGGAAACTGTTGCTGCATTTGTGGCCCCAGAGGAGGTGTTTAATCAACTAACTCTCTAGTCAGTTCAGACGGAAATCCTTAAAGGAAAAGACCTTAGGCATGGCTTGTCAACCTCTAGGCCAGGTATTTCTCTGCTGTGATAGACTGTCTTGTGTATTGTACAGTGTTAAGCATCATTCCTGGCTTCTCTACCCACTAGATGCCAGTAGCATACCGCCCTTCTCCCCAGTTGTGACAACCAGAAATGTCTTCAGACATTGCCAAATATCTGCAGTGGGTACAATATCCTCCCTGGTTGATAACCACTGCCTTATGAGGTCTTTAAGGCTAGGCTGGTTTGGGGAGGCAGCAGTAACTGTCTCCCAAGCCAACGTGAGAACCTAACTATGGATGTAGGTTTCTAAAAGCAGTGCCATCTTTTGGAGCAAAAGTCAAGTCCTGATTCCAGGAACATGTGGTATAGAACTGTCATTCTCATCAGTTTACTTCCTGTCTGAATACTAAAGGGCACCCTTTTATAATCATTATTATACAGATGGTAGTGAAGGATCTAACCTGACTCACATGTCAAAGAATGGACTCTCAGTATCAGTGGCCTCGCTGTTTTCAGGTAGCCTGTGTTGGAAGCGTGGGTGTGCTCATACATGCATGTGTGTGAATGTTTGCACCAGCTTTTGTACATACCTGTGATACCTGTCAGGGTTATGAGGACTGTAACGTCTGGAGAACTATCTGGGGAAAACTGGACTTAAGCTAACTGGGAACAAATTAGATACTAATTTTCTTTCTTTCTTTCTTTTATTCTTTTTTATTTTTTAATTAAAAAATTTTTAGTGGAGTATAGTTGATTTAAAGTGTTAGTTTCTGCTGTACAGCAAAGTGAATCAGCTGTACATATACATATATCCACTCTCTTTTAGATTCTTTTCCCATACAGGTCATTACAGAGTACTGAGTAGAGTTCCCTATGCTATACAGTAGGTCCTTTAAGTTATCTATTTTACATATAGTACTGTGTATATGTCAATCCCAATCTCCCAATTTATCCCTCCCCGCCTTTCCCCCCTGGTAACTGTAAGTTTGTTTTCTAGATCTGTGGCTCTGTTTTTTTTTTTTTTTAAGTAAGTTCATTTGTACCATTTTTTCAGGTAGTCATTTTCTTCTTCCTCATATGACCCCAGTAATCCTCACTGAGATTATCCTTGTTAATCCTTCTCTACAGTGATACTTTTAGATTAAGTGGTCATTGTGGCTGATGGAGATAGTGGACAGTTTAGAAAGGAGTGGTCAGGTGAAGAAATTACAGTTCAAACCTATAGCTAAATACTGCCACACATTCAGACAGCAAAAGTCCTATAGAATGGTATGAAGCTTAGAGTCTCTTTAGAGTTTTGAATTTGCAGAGCCAACTTTCAGAAAGCTATCTCTTCTAGGTACTTTGTGTACAATTAGGATTTATTGCTGCAAATGTTTGGCCTTAGTAACTGCTTTGTGATCCAAACAAGTAGACTTTCTGTAGGTGGAGTTGACTAAAAGTAGTAGTTTTCTGTTCACAGTGGCTTTAAAACACACAAACAACAAAATTCAGGGCATTTATTAATTTGATTAATAGTTAATTATTTTATTAATTTAAAATTTTAATTAACAGTTAATTTTAACGGTTAATATTTTCAGCCACTAGAGTTTGAAATAATTTACATGTGTAAGATTAAATTAAGATTTAGAGAAATAAAAGTAATTAGGTACCTTTTACTCCTGAACTGTTGTAATTTATTCTAACAGTCTTCTCTTGCTTGACAAGTAACAATCATAAGTCATTTTTTTTTAGTTTGGTTTTTTTTTGGCCATGCCACATGGCTTGAGGGATCTTAGTTCCCTGACCGGGGATCGAACCCAGGCAGTGAAAGCGCTGAGTCCTAACCACTGGACTGCTAGGGAATTCCCCTAAGTCACTTTTAAACTGGTTTCTGATGTGTTTACAACCAGAACCGTTTGCATGTGCATTTACTGACTGTCAGGTACTTCTTGGTTAGAGCATAGTCGTCAGTCTGCTTTAACCATAAGGCATACTTTTATTTGGTCTTCCTAGCATCCTTTCTTCACCCATTTTGGGAGCTTTAAAGCATTTTTTATACACCAAGAATTTGAAATATTTTTCAACTAAAGTACTGCTTTTTCTCATGATCCACAATCCCAACACATTTTGAGGGCTTGGAGGGAAAGCAATCAGAACAACCCTCTCTCCAAAGTAGTGACTTGTTTGACTTCCTACACACAGATTCCCGATTATGAAAGCATAATTTTTTTAACATCTTTATTTGAGTATAATTGCTTTACAATGGTGTGTTAATTTCAGCTTTATAACAAAGTGAATCAGTTATACATATACATATATCCCCATATCTCTTCCTTCTTGCGTCTCCCTCCCTCCCACCCTCCCTGTCCCACCCCTCTAGGTGGTCACAAAGCACCGGCTGCTTCCCACTAGCTATCTGTTTTACATTTGGTAGTGTATATATGTCCATGCCACTCTCTCACTTTGTCCCAGCTTACCCTTCCACCTCCCCGTGTCCTCAAGTCCATTGTCTAGTAGGTCTGTGTCTTTTTTTTTTTTTTTTTAGATTCCATGTATATGTGTTAGCATACAGTATTTGTTTTTCTCTGAAAGCATAATTTACAATTCATCTTTCTCTACTGTAGGTTTCTTTATTGCTTTCTGTTCTTTTTCATTTGTTTCTGGTCTTTAATCAAGTTTATTACTGGGGACCAAATTCCTTCTAACAAGTGTCGGTATACTTCTCATTAGCAGTCTTCTTGATCATGTCCAGAGGCTTACAGATGCTTTTCTTTTTGATCACCTTAAGTAATATATGCTATTGAAGAATATCTTGGGATTCTATCAGAGGAAGGTTATCAGAATCCATAACACCCGTGGAAAAATTACTTAAGCATCGTAGTATAGACATCATCTGTGATAAATACTGTGCATAATTGTAATATTTTGCTTAATGTAATCATTTTTCTTAGATCCTAATTCAGCAAGTAGACCTTACGTAGCAGAAGTGTTTATGAAGGAAATAGTTTTGGAAGTTACTTCCTCCTCACAGTAAAGTGGATGTAAACTTGTGATCATAGCTTATTCATAGAAAGCTTTGTATTCGTTAACATCTATTCCCTTTTTAAAAAAACATTTTACTGAGGAATAATTACACTTCAAAATCTACCCACTTTAAGTGTACAACTCACTAAATTTGAGTAAATTTACCAAGTTGTCAACCATCACCGTAATCTAGTTTCAGAACATCTTTATCACCCCAGTAAGATCCCTCACACCCATTTATAGTTAATTTACATTCCCACCCCAAGTCCCAGTCCACCACTAATCTTTATATCTCTATAGATTTGTCTTTTCTGGACATTTCATGTAAATGCAGTCACACAGTATGTGATCTTTTGTGTCTGGCTTCTTTCACTTCATCTGTATCTTCTGATGGTGTCTGCCAAATTGATATGATATCATTCATGGGCTCCCAATTCCAGACAGTCTTTTCAGCGTCTTTGGTTTTAGGATTTTGTTGTTGTTTTTTTCCTCCCTTCATCCTTTTCCACTACAACTTCATCAATTCTTCTTTATCCTCCTTCTTTTAGAATTTCAATCTCTGCATATATGTACCTAGTCAGGGTCCAGTCAGGAGACAGAAACCATATGATAACTTGAATAGGGAAAATTTAATATAAAGAATTATTAACTCTGATGGGGGATTGAAGTAATGGGAGACTGGCTCATAAGGAGTAAAGAGAACTCTAAGGAATACAGGAATAGCAGATATAGGCAGCAGTCACCATCCCTAGGGCTGAGATAGAGCCCCCTGTGGAGGAACAAAGGTAGAAGAGGGCCATACCCCGAGGCTGCGATCCAGACCTCCTTGCTCACTGGATGGTGGAGTTTTCTGAAGGTGCAGAACTGCCCTGAGAGAATGTCCGGGCATGTTGTCCATGAGGGGTGCCATGGCAACAGCCCTTTTCAGGAAACCATTCTCTGGGGTGCAGGAGGAGGCTGCCCCCAGGGGGTGCTGTGCCTCAGAACTCAAGGGGTGCTGGGGGAAGTGGTTCATGGGAGGGGCCAGGCCTGCAACACCGGCTCGGAAGCTTTCCCAGGGGTCCAAGGGAAGCCACTTATGAAAAGTACCATCAGTGGCGCCCTGCTGCAAAGCCTCCTGAAGCCATGCTTACCCTGGGGAAAGTCACTTGCACCACAGGAGTCCTCTTACGGGAGCGCACCAGCAGCCAGAGAAACCCGTTCCTCCTCCAGTGTCCCTCCAGCGCCCTCTACTGCCGAAGGTGAACATTGTGCCAGCTGGCAAAAGATCAGTGTTTTCAAGTCCAGCTCCATTATCACAGAGCAGACAAAAAGAAGGGCAGGTTGGGAGCTGAAAGGCAATAAATTGAAAACTGGCACAATATATAAAGAGGAAAGTTCATGAACTATATTTTGGGTAATCTGTTGCTCCTCCCCACCTTCCCTCTTTTAATAAGTTGTTTTCTCCTTCTAAGGCAAGAGTAATTGTGGCTCTCCATTTTAAAGTGTTTCCTCTTGAGTCAGCAGTTACAGAACATTCATTAGAGTTGGATTTCTGGATGTGTTGGGTATCCCCTTATGTGCTAAAAGGAAAACAGGCTGCAAAGCAACATCAGATTGGCCAGTAGATTCTGAAGTTGACGCTATTCTTGTGCCTCACTTATTTTGTTTAAAAATGTGCAGATTTTGCTAGGGTACCAAGGTTTTAACCAGTTCTTCCTTGATCATCCCAATACCGGTATCTGGACATGCAAAAATTCTTCTTACAACCTGTCATTATTTTTGTTGTTGTTTGTCTTTATATTTTTGAACTTTTTCCAGTCAGTAGTAATAGCTTTATCCTATCTAAAGCATCAGGCGCATTTGAAATCGGTTCTTGTTAAAGAATTGATAAAAAGTTTCATAATTATGTTAACTTCTATTTGGAAGGAGTGCTTCTCAGACTTCTTTCTCAAGTGCTCTCATTTGGGGTATGTTTAATCCATTCAGTTGAGTAGCTTTCTTCTGTCTCTTTACTCCTTAATTATCCTAGACCCTGGTCTACTTTTATCCAGATCCTCAACTAGTGTTCCAACCACATTAACCTAATCATCTGCTTGTACTGACTAGAGAGTGAGCAGGATACAACAGAAAGGCCTAGTACCCACGAGGCCTTCATGGTACTGACCAGTGACAGGTGTCATGTCCCTTTTGATATCAGGCGCTGCCTCTCCCTCTCCGCTCTTGGGGTAAGATCCTCGCTTCCAAACCCGTGTAGTCTTCTGCACTCTTGGAAATATTCATGATTAGCCAGGACATCACTGCACCTCTGTAAAAAAGAAGAAACATGATAAAGTGTGACTTGACTTTATTTTCCAAAGAGGAGAGAGTGTTATTTTTTCTCTCAAAGAAAAGAAGGCTTCCTTTCTGTGAGGCTGAAGAACTGCTGAATAGTTTTTATGAAGACAGCGGTTTTCAGCAACCATGAATTGTCAACCGCCTCTCCTCTCTGGCGTGCCATGTTTTCTTTCGTAGCCTGGCCCTCAAGTAACCATGTTGGTTAGCTCTTTATTCAAGATATCTGTCTAAGATTTTTGTCTGGTTTTTCCTTTTCTATCACTCGTAAACAGGCTGAAATTTGCCTTTTGCTTTTAGACAATTTTTTATTTAGGAAATATTTTTTGGAAACCTATTATGTACAAAGCTCTTTGAGGATTTTAAGGACAAGGCAAGACTTACATATGATCCAAGGCAGTTTAGTGTTACTCAAATCAACGTTGCAAACCCAATGGTCTATGAAGGTCTACTATTGCCTAGAGTTTTTTCTTCTCTTCTAGCACTATTTAGAATGGAATACAGAGCTAGCCAGTGTATTGGGAACTGGATTTGAGTGGCACAAATTCAGAGAGAGTATATGATATACATGAATTTCTTTGTTAAATGAAGTAGGATTTGTTATTTGCTAGTCAAAGATTTTGTTGCTATCTTAAGTTTTTCTATGCTTAGAGAGCATATGAAAACTGAGAGATTTCAATTCTTTTCTCTTATTTGTGTTTATAGCTTTGAAGACATTGATTTTTCAGGAATATTATTTGAGAATATGCTGTTATACAGAGCACTGTGTTAAGTATTTCAGGGCCAAACAGAAGAATTAGACACGATCTCATTTCCTCACACCGAGATATTATAATCTAGTGGTACATACAAACGTATATGTATACAGAGGAAACATGAAGAACAATTGAGCTACTCATGGCCAACTGCAGAATGATGTCATGTAAGCTTAGCGCTCTATTGAGGGGCTTAAATGCAGTAGATTGATCATTGTGTAGGTTTAATTAGGAAAAGGTCTTTCACTAGGCATCAAAGGAAATGAGGGATGAGACTTATCAGAACAGTCTTGTTTTCATGACTTGAATAGGCAGTATCTGCTTTTCTTGAACATGACTGTTATGTTTCACATTCTCCCCATTAAAATTATTTGGGTAGATGAGGTCTCTAGAGAGGTAGGCATATCATTATTAGAAATCCTTTTCAAAATTCTTTCTTGGGAATAGACTTTGGAAAGTCTGCCGTAGGTTCCTAAAATTATGTTTGAGAGTTCTTTAGTAAAGATCATGTTGAATAGCTCCATGAAAATTTGTTGTTTACCAGGCATCTTCAGGGAGTTGCCAAACCATAGAGAAGTTCTTTTTTTCCTCTGTGCCACCGGACAGGAAGGGAGTCTTTCCGTGAAACTTTGTTAAGGACATGGAAGACTTCTCACATTCAGTGGTTAATAGCAATAGTGGTCAGATGTTAGAAGCAAAGTTTCAATTCCACATACATTTAATGAGTAACCTCTGTGACCTAAATTCTGTGTTAGGTACTGATTCTGGTATAAAACAAAGAGCTAGATAGAGTTCTTGACTCTGAGAGTTTATCATTTAAGAGCACTTGAGATTTAGAGAATGAGAGAAATTGGAGTCATTTGTTGCTGCTTGGTAGAGAGTGTGTCCCTGTTTGCCTTAGGATGCTTCATGTTCTCCTTCACTGCTTTGCACTACATGTGAATTTGTGTTTCCACCTGGAGTTGTAGCCACTTTGACCTTCTCAATGTTATGCATAATGTCACCAATTCAGTCTGTTGTGACTTGAACAGAGCCAAACTATAAATTGGATGTAAAGCTTCACCTGGACTCTGCTCCGTATCCTGCATAGAATGTAGCACCTAGCTGCTGCCCTGAGTGCTTAGCTGCCAATAGCTTGGACTGCTTTCCATTATTATCCCTTACCTCCTCCCTTTCCATTTCCTGCTCCCCTTAACTCTTGTTTGCATTTAGATGCTGACATCAGAAGGAGCACACTCTCAAACAACAAATCATGTGTTTCCTCCCAGTCCTTGTAAGTACTTTTTTTTTTTTTAAATAAAACTTTGGGATATGTCGAGAAACAAACCCAGGTCTTGGCATATGGATGGGAAGGCCATGGGATGAAGCCATCTGAATTCACAAAGAGGCAAGTTTAATGTGACAGGCCTGCCTGATGGTGGTGAGTCCAGGGGAGAGAGCAGAAGATCATGGGATCAAACAGGCTGGGCTCCGGTGGAGGCAAAGCTCGCAGTGTGGATTATTTCTTCTCTGCTAACTCTGATTATACCAGAGGCTCCCAGAAGATCAGTTCTCAAAAGAGAGAACAGTGATCGTGATTTCTGATTATGAAATCAGATTGAACAGGTTCCACGTAGACTCAACTAGAGGAAATAGTAGTTCATGCGGGAGTGACAATAGTCTTCATAGTCCACAAAGCAGTTTGACTCACTCTATTTTGTAAACAGGTGTTGTCATCTCCATTTTGCAATTAAAGAAAGTGAAGTTTAGGGCTTCCCTGGTGGCGCAGTGGCTAAGAATCCGCCTGCCAATGCAGGGGACATGGGTTCGAGCCCTGGTCCGAGAAGATCCCACATGCCGCGGAGCAACTAAGCCCGTGCACCACAACTACTAAGCCTGTGCTCTAGAGCTCGTGAGCCATAACTACTGAAGCCCGCGCACCTAGAGCCCATGCTCCACAACAAGAGAAGCCACTGCGATGAGAAGCCCGCGCACCGCGACGAAGAGTAACCCCCACTTGCTGCAACTAGAGAAAGCCCGCATGCAGCAATGAAGACCCGACGCAGCCAACAAATAAATAAATAAATGAATAAATAAATTAATTACTTAAAAAAAAAAAGAAAGTGAAGTTTAGAGAAAGGATTTGACAGAATTCTTAACCAGCAGTGCCATGAATGCTAGTAAGTGGGATTTGAGCCTAAGTCTTAAAACTATGTGTGGACCTGTGTAATTTGCTCTATACTCACATGTCTGAGGATGATGAGAAAGGAAGCTGAGTGGACTGGGGGTGCTGTGAGTGTTCTCTCAGTCCATAAATCACTGTGTATGGTATCGGGTCCTGAAGTTAGGGCTCCCATCCTCCTGTCTTGTCTCTATGCTCAGTCTTCCTTGACTCTCTGTTTCAGCTCTCACTGCTTCCTACACTCCACGTCTGCTGAGGCAGTGGCCATGGGGCTCCTGAAGCAGTTTGAGGGGATGCAGCTCCCAGCCGCCTCAGAGCTAGAGTGGCTTGTTCCAGAGCACGATGCCCCTCAGAAGGTAGATTCTTCAAGTCTTTTTCTCCACCCAGCGTCGAGCCCCAGGAGGCTGTGAGCCTTTCTGATATTGTTCTCCTTTATTACACGTCTCCAGTTTAGAATGAGCCTCCATGTTTCCCTCCTTACTTTTAGAAGCCATTCATTACAAATGTATGTCGGATAAATGAAGGAATGCGTGCACGCTTGCCTAGGTTTCCCCTAGCCATCGTCAGGATAGGAGATAACGGCTCCTCCAGTGTCCTTATTCCACATGACTGCTCACTAGATCCGGGGGCAGCACTCCTGTGTTGTGACCACCTTGAGACACTGGAAAAGTGAACTATTCAGGTTCTTCTTTGCTCTGCAGTTGAATAAGGCATGAAGCACCCTGGCACACCAAGGGTCCCGGGCTGGGTTCAGGGACAGCATTATCAAGGGGTGCCACCCCACTGGGAGGCCGTTTCTGTTCCTTTTGATTCTTGGAGCCCAAGACCCTCACTTCTAGTAGCCTGGTGCCTTATCATTTATTTCGAGGGCCAAGGTTCCCTGAAGCCCTTGCTTATGGTGTTCCTGAAACGGCTTTCATTAATTATGCTTCTGCCATGGCCAGAAGGGTCAGGCATATGTATTCCCCCAGATTGTCCGTGGTGGATCACCCTGTGCTTTTCTCCTGCAGCTCCTGCCCATCCCTGACTCACTGCCCATCTCACCAGATGACGGGCAGCATGCTGACATCTACAAGCTACGTATTCGTGTTCGAGGCAACCTGGAGTGGGCCCCACCCCGGCCTCAGATAATTTTTAATGTTCATCCAGCCCCAACGTGAGTAGTCAGTGGCCGTGCCCTTTGACAAACAGATACATTCTCTTTGGATTGTCAGAGCCTTCTCTTCACCCTATTGTCCCTACCTGCTGCTGTACCTCCCATACAATTCTAAAAGGCAGAGGGAGAGAGTTACCTACTTGCCTGCGAGGTTTTTTTTTTAATATTTATTCATTTATTTATTTTGGCTGCGCCGAGTCTTAGTTGCAGTATGCGGACTCTTAGTTGCGGCATGCATGTGGGATCTAGTTCCCCGACCAGGGATTGAACCTGGGCCCCCTGCATTGGGAGCACAGAGTCTTACCCACTTGACCACCAGGGAAGTCCCTTGTCTGCGAGTTTTACTCTTAGTCCTTCCATTCCTTCCCAGAGCTAACCAGAAATGAGGTCTTTTTTTTTTTGGCGGTACGTGGGCTTTTCACTGTTGTGGCCTCTCCCATTGCGGAGCACAGGCTCCGGACGCGCAGGCTCAGCGGCCATGGCTCACGGGCCCAGCCGCTCTGCGGCATGTGGGATCTTCCCGGACCGGGGCACGAACCCATGTCCCCTGCATCAGCAGGCGGACTCTCAACCACTGCGCCACCAGGGAAGCCCCAGAAATGAGCTCTTTTATCACTGGCCTCCCAACCTATTGCTTTCCTCCCAATAGTTTTATGAGCTTTTTTTTTTTTTCCTCAAGATGGATGGATGCTTTTCTTTCCTTTTGTGCTCTCCTCTTTACTATTTCTCACCTCTTACATTTGTACAGAAAGTGTGTTTCATTACTGGGGAGAGTCACTGCCTAGACCTAAATTCTAACCTTACAATCCTTGGTTTAAATTGGTTCTCCCAATAGGTTCATTTTGTCCAACTCTAAAAAAATAGGTGAATTCCCCTCTCTTCCCATCCTTATGGGAGCCCTGTATTTGTATCCCCATCCTTTACGTCTCAAAGACCTCATGCAGCTGGTATCTGCCAATCCCCTCTCCTTCCCGTTTCCTCAGGAGGAAAATCGCTGTGGCCAAGCAGAATTACCGCTGTGCAGGATGTGGCATCCGGAGTGACCCTGGTGAGCGTCTTCTCTGGCCTCCCCTGCTGCCTCCAAGGGCTTTACCCTGTCACACACCTGGGTGAGGGAGCTGGTCAGAGAAGTAGTAAGAGGAGGTGACAGAGCAGAACTGGGGAAAGGGAAAGAAGAGGCCTGGAGGACGGAAAGGGGTACTACTAGGCAACAGTGCTGGTAATCAGAGGGAAATGATTTCTAGGAGCCCATTACCAGGATTGTGTACTGGAGAACCTTGTGTACCCTCAGCCAGGTCCTTGGAGGCTGGATCTTACCAACTGTGGCAGCACTTGTTTCCTCAGCGGCCTCCAGGCTGGGACACAGAAACCACAAGCCCCACTATGTCGGTTTCTGGCAGCTTTGGGAGCTCAAACAGAGGTGGCTGGAGCCCACTGGCCATCCCTTCCTCCTCTTTCAAAAGGAACAGCAGGGCTGCCTCACCAGCTTATAGATGGGAAAGCCACCTCTGACCTTCTGACTTTCCGTCTTTTTCAGATTACATCAAGCGGCTGCGGTACTGCGAGTACTTGGGCAAGTACTTCTGTCAGTGCTGCCACGAGAATGCCCAGATGGTTATCCCCAGCCGAGTTCTGCGCAAGTGGGACTTCAGCAAGTACTACGTCAGCAATTTCTCCAAGGACCTGCTCATTAAGATCTGGAACGATCCTCTCTTCAATGTGCAGGACATCAACAGTGCCCTCTATAGGAAGGTCAAGCTGCTCAATCAAGTCCGGGTAAGACCCTTGAAAAGGTCACGTCGTAGATTACCCTCTGTTCATAGAGGTTGCCCAATATCACCACACTCCTCTTTGTCGCTATGGTAGCGCTGTGACCATCTCATCATTCTCACTTTCTCTACGTACTTCTTCATGCCATTTTCGAGGTATCTGTCTAGTTAGAGTCTCGAACCTGGCAAGGTAGCTTGAAAGCTATAGATAACGATGGCAAAAGCAGGATTTCTCCCTTCCCTGAAAATGTTACTGAACGGAGAATGGGGTGTTGGGTTGGAAGTTCAGATTCTGGACTTCTCAGCAGCTCCCAGCTGTGTATGTGATCTGGGCAGACTGACCTAGCAGAGGGCCCTGCCCTGACTGGGGGTGCCTTTGAAGCGAGTTGTTGAGTTACAGGTATAGAGAACAGTCTGGCTCTGGCTGCCTCGTGCAAAGCCTCCAGACACGCAGGGTTTAAAGGTACTGGCCTTTCTAACGGTGGTTTCTCTCCTCTTTACACCCCTCTGACTCCCCACCTACCACCACAATGCCGTTCTCTTCAGCTGCTGCGGGTCCAGCTGTGTCACATGAAGAACATGTTCAAGACATGCCGACTGGCCAAAGAGTAAGTCTTGTGTGGAGGCCAGAGGCCTCTGGCTGAGCTAATGTCTCTGAAAGAAACATGTCCCAGCATTTGGCCCTTGTTATGTGAAGCAGGAGAGTAGGGGGATCTTGCAGAAAATTCCAGAAATGGTCAATGAGAAGCCTACAGCAGTAACTGTGTCTGTGTCCCTCTCTCTGGAAGGGGAGATCTGGTTATTCTACCCAGGGCAGGCCCACCACTCTTTGCAGGCTGACATGCATCACTACAGAAGGGCCTAAAAGTCACTTCTGCCCTCCAGACACCTGGTGGTATGGAGGGTTGAGGTGGCCTGGGCTGGCTGAATGTTACCCACCCTCATTACTCTGCCTAGGACGCTTTTCTTCCCTGTCCTGCTTCTGGATAGAAATCCTTCTGCCCTGATGTGCCACACACAGTGTTCGTTCTCCGCTCCCACCCACTTCCCCTCATTTCCTGCAGGCTTCTGGACTCCTTTGACACAGTTCCAGGCCACCTGACAGAGGATCTCCACCTGTACTCGCTGAATGACCTGACTGCAGCCAGGAAGGGAGAGCTGGGGCCCCGGCTCGCTGACCTCACCAGGGCGGGGGCTGCCCACGTAGAGCGATGCATGGTAAGAAACTCTCACTTTAACATGCTGCTGGGCCCTTGCTTCAGGACACCGAGAGTAGCGTGCATCCAGGGTTCTTGGCATTTAGTTCCAGGAAGTTGAATTGGCTTGTCAACACTGTGAGAAATACTGTACAGGATTGCTCTTCCCTGGGTTGCTGAACAGCTAAATCATCCAGCTCTAAGGAACCTAGAATTAGAAGACGATCTGGTGCTGGCATTTCTCCTGGGAAACGGGCAGGACTAAGCAGGCCTTCACTAAAGAATTGTCATGATGTGAGAGGAAGACCCTGGATTAGATTCTGGAGAGGGACTGGGTCTTGGCTTTATCATTTTCAATCACTGTGATCAAAGGAAATACTTTGCCCTCTCTGAGGTAAGCCTCAATTTTCTTGTCTCTAAAATGGAGATAATGATTAATACCCACTGTCCTTTCCTCTCAGTATTTTTGAGGACTGATGAAATAATTTATGTGAAAGCATTGTGTAAACTTAAGTATTCTATAGATGCAAGTTATCATTGTTCTTGATGTATCCAACATACCAGAAATTCATAAATTCCATATTTAGAATTTCCCATCTTAGAATATGTCCAGTTTGTGTTCCTGTAACAGTCCCAGAATTAGAGCTTAAAATGGGGCATATGTAGAAGTCCCATGTAGCAGGGGGCATTGGAAAGACTTCACCGTAACCTGACTCAAGGCTGGGTGTTATTTTGGAGAACTGTACTTGCCTTTACATTTTACCTTAATTGGTTGTGTTTCCTATTTCAAAATAAAATCATTACCCAGGCTGGAATTTTGACTTTAGGAAGCCCTTTGTGGCATCGTTCCTTCCTTCTTTTCATCTCTTCTTTGAGAACCACTCTCACGGCTGGAGTTTCTCAAACTCATGCCTCTCTTGTCTTCACCTTAAAGCTTTGTCTAACACTGCCCGGCAACACTGCCCAGCCCTGGCCCCAGTTTGGCTATCATGCTAAGTCCAGCCTGGGTCTCTTTCCTGAAGGTGGGAGAACACGTTCGAGTCCCTCAAGACTTATTTATATCTTGCTCCTCCCCTCGCTTGTGTTCACCCTCTTGGCCAGGTCCTGTGGTGTGCTTTGCCTCATTTTGCTGCCTGTGTCTTTCCTCTCCAGCTTTGCCAAGCCAAGGGCTTCATCTGTGAGTTCTGTCAGAATGCGGATGACATCATCTTTCCCTTTGAGCTCCATAAGTGCCGGACCTGTGAAGGTGAGGGCTGGTGCCCGGTGGGGTGGGCAAACAAGACAGAACACAAGGCTCATTTATTGCCCGTCAGCCACCCCTATTAGTAAGAGTTTGGTTTGGTTCAGCAGCTCCCTGTGTTTCCCCACAGGTGCACCAAGCCGTGGTGTGAGAAGGGTTACGGCAGCGACTTGCTTCCAGTTCGAGATAATACAAATTGTTCTTTTCTCTCTCCCCTTCCCAACTTGAATAGAGTGTAAAGCGTGTTACCATAAAGCTTGTTTCAAGTCTGGAAGCTGTCCCCGCTGTGAGCGGCTGCAGGCCCGGCGGGAGTTGCTGGCCAAGCAGAGCCTGGAGTCCTACATGTCAGACTCTGAGGAAGAACCCACCGAGGCCTTGGCCCTGGAGGCCGCCATCCTGGAGACCACCTGAAGAAAGCACGTAAAGCGCTCTTCCTAGGGGCTAGGGTCACACATAGTGCAGAACTGAGCCACCTTTTTAAGGACTTT
The DNA here is from genome assembly GCF_949987515.2 of Delphinus delphis. Classification (NCBI taxonomy): domain Eukaryota; kingdom Metazoa; phylum Chordata; class Mammalia; order Artiodactyla; family Delphinidae; genus Delphinus; species Delphinus delphis. The sequence goes on from NC_082686.1 coordinate 71,430,606, forward strand.
CCCCACTTTTTTTTTTTTTAATTATCATCATCATTATTAATTTTTACGACCTGTCTAATGTCCATGTACAGTCAACCTTATTTAGGTTGGTGGGGTCCAGTCTGTTGTGACAATTTATAGGTACCAAGTATTTCCATCAGAACTGACACATGGGTCCCTAAGTGAAGCTTCTAGTGCCTCTGTCAGGAAAATGGACAGGGAGACCCAGTTCTTCCGACATCCATGGCCTTCTCCACTTGGACCAGATCTGGTTTCAGCTGCATCTCAAGTATCATTTCCAGTTTTATTTTGTTGTAATTCTGGAGCTTCTGAGCCAGGCCTTTCTCAGCGAACTCACTTCTCCTTTGCTGCTGAAACAGGAGGTTGGAGTTTTCTCTCTCCCAGTCCTGGAATAGGGTCAGACTGCCCTGAGGAGAAGCAGCAGAGAATGGGACTACATCATGGGCATTCTTATTTAGGTGTTTTTGAGGCCATAAAAACAGCGTTATTGCTACCTTAGAATTTTCAGAGACCTCAAGGAGGCAGTGATGACTTCCTTGTTTGAAATATTCTAGGCATAGATGATGTCACAGGCTGACTTTCTTTATCTACCCTGGGGGACTTGACACGAAGAACAGAACTGATACTTAGACCAGGCCCATTTCTAGCATAAGTGACGCTACAACTCTGTTGTTTAAGGAGCATTTATTCAGTCAGAGGGGCTGTTGGCCTCCTCTTAGGTGATCAGGTCCCTTTCAGTCAACATAGCTCTGGTGCAGGTTTGATCTTTCAAGCTCAGGCAAGTTCCTGACACCATCCTAAACTGAGGACAGAAACCCCATCCACCATTTTATCAGTGGGTCTCTTGCCACTGTGTCCTCTGTTAGGTGGTCAGTGTGGTTCTGAGTAGAAGCCTGGCCCAACTCCTTGCTCTCCCTCCGCTCCTGAAGCACAGCTGGGACCCTCCCTGGTGGCTGATCTCTTGCGTTAGTTTCTTTTGTCAAAGTTGAGGAAAAAGCTTCTTGCTGTTAGTGGTGTCAGACAACTTGGCAGTTTGTGGATGTGAGCGCGAATGTTCCCGTGTTCTTGGGATAACAAGAGCCTTTATGCCAATTATGCACTTAACTCTTTAGCCTGGTGATATTCATGTGTTCACTCATCCTTTTCTTATTACTAACTTTAACACACACACACACACACACACACACACACACACACACCCTTTTTTAATGTGTGTTTTGATGGGAAAAGTTTTTGCTGGGACCGAGTATATGTTTGTCATATTCTTTAAGTTGCTGTACTTCCTGACCTGTGTGTAAAACACTGGTCAGGATCACTGCTCTGAGGGCTGGCAGCTCTGTGAACTAAAGCCCAGAGCATTTTTGTTTTGGGACTGACTTCTTCCTGGATGCCTGTCTTTCCGTAGCTGGTTGCTTGTAAGAAAAACTTGCTGTGGGTGCTACCCCAGGAAGCTGAACAGAAAGTTGCACATGGTTGGTGGAAGCTGATGAATGCCTGAGTTGGAGGCAACCAGGAGTCTCACAGGAAGTCGAAGGGGCAGTAAAGTAACAGCCAGAGCTGAGGCTCCACCAGGACAAGAGGGAGCAGGGAGGAATTGACTTCTGGTGTTGGTCCCTCTGCTTCAGACTTGCGATCTGAAGGCTACTTCAGGCTGTTCTCCCTTCAGTTCACGGGTGGGGCGGAGGGGCTGTGAAAGCCAAGGCCTCCAGCCCAGCCCAGTTTTGAAGGGCGGACTAGAAGCTCCCTTGTCCTCAAGGAGCTTTGGGAATGACCCTATGAGACTCAAGTCTCACTGAGGATTAGGCCTCGGATTCAGACTAAGGGCTTTGTGAAGATGGTGAGCTCTACTTCCACTTTCGGTTTAAATTACAAGTCTAGCTCCTTACTCCAAGTCACTACACTGGAGGAGAGATATACTCTTATTATTGTCGTGCGTGTTTCATATAGCATAGGATCAAAGGATGGAAGATGCTGACACTGTTTCTAAAGCTGAGCTCAACAATCTCACCCTCCTGGTTTTTCACTTATTTTTCTCCACCTCTCTCACCTCATCCCTTTAGGTTGCATATCTGTTTTAGTGACCCTGACACTGTGCTGTCATCACTGTCCAAATACCCATTTATTTATTTATTTGAGAGTGGGGAGGGGGGAGAGGAAAGAGGATGAGATTTTTTGAAAGCACTTTGCAACTTATCAGTATCTGAAAATCCCTGCTGTTGTGGGGAGAAGCTTTGAATGCACTGAAGAGAGTTCCTTCTGAATGAAATGGGAAGGAAGAAGTGTTTTTTTCTATAAATAAAGGGAAAAAGAAGTTTGCTTACAAGGTGGAGACAAGATTTAAGACATAGCAGAAGAGTGGAAGGCAAATACTTTCCACTTAAATGAGGCTGTTATTGACTTTCTCTACCAAAGCTTTAGAGCTTCTGTTGAATTAACATAAAAGGAGCAAGAGTCTAAATGGAGATGTTCTGGGGTGTGTACAACTCGTGTTCCGAACTAGGTTTCTACTTGTTATAATTCATACACAGCCTGACAGTTCATTGTCGTCATTAATAAACTAAGGAAATGAAATTCTGCCTTTTATTTGCCTGCCTTGACTATCAGGAACTGGTATGGAGTGTCCACTATAAAGCAGGCGTGTCTGAAAATTCAGGAAGTTTCTGTGTATTCATGCGAAGAAAACTGGACCTTACAAGTCAGGAAACATAGATTGGAATGCTTTGTCACTGACTTGCTGTGTGACCTTGAGCAGATCACTTCACCTCTCTAGATTTCTATGTCTTCGTGTACGAAGCACTTTGTGGCACTTTCCAATGCACGGGGTGTGCCCCGTACCTGTCCCCTTGGTGTAGCTGTCGCTTAAAGCGAGGTAAATCTTCCTCTCCACAACATATGAATTGTCTTAGATGCTTCAGTTCCCACTTCTGTGAACAACCAGCTCTGAGTTTCTCTTTTATGCTCCTGGCCCGCTGGAGCTCCAGCTCTACCCTGCAACTTTCTGAACACTTCCCCCTTCGGTGTCCCTTGCTTAGCTCCAACCAGTATGTCTAAAACCAACATAAGTATCATATTTCCCCAAACCTAACCATTAGTCACCCCGGTTTGAAAATTTAGTTTCTTCCTCTCTGAGTCAGGTGGCACTTTTGGCTGGGAAAGCATTATCTCCTTCCCCACCCCCTGTCGTCAAGTTATGTTGATTTTTCTCTTTAAAGTGAATGTATCTCATTCCTTTTCTACCACTAGCACACAATTTCAGCTTCTTATCTTAAATCTCAACCATCGCCAGCCACTCCCGTCTCTTCCTATTTAATCATCCGTCTAATACTTGGGTACCTACTGTATGCTGGTTTCTGTGCTAGGCTCTGGGGCTATCGCATGGAGCAAAACAGAGACAGTCCCTGCCCCTTAAGGCACTCAGGGTCTTGTGGGGGAGACAGACATTGCCCAAAGTTACCAAAATGAATATGTAATTACAAGCTGTAATAGCTATGAAGGAAAAGAGTCACTGCAGTTAAAAAAATAAATAACAAGGATACCTAATTTAGATTGGAGAGAAATAAGGCCCCTGAGAAGGTGATACTTCCACCAAGACCCCCAAAATGAGGCTCAGGGTAGGGAGAAAAGGGCTCCAGACTGGGACTAGCATATACTGATGGTCCTAAGACAGGAGTTTGGGCAAGGAACTGCAAGAAGGACTTACTAAGAATTTCAGATTGTATTGTAAGAACATGGGGCACCAAAGATTTTAGATTTTATTCTGAGAACATTGGAAAGCCATTGAAGGGTTTTAATCAGAGGAGTGAGTGATCTGGTTAAAATGTCAGCAGCCGCTTTGCAGAAAATAGAGTAAAACAAGAGTGGAAGTGGTAGATATCCTAAGGAGATGGCTGCAGTAGTTCAGGAGAGAAATTATGTTCGTTTGGATGAGGGTGTGGCATAGCATTGTCACTGTCACCTCATTAGCCCAAAACCTCTAGAAACAAGATAAATTCCAAATGTTTTGTTCTGACTCTGACATTTTTAAGCAGGGATCAAAAGGCTGGGGGTGGGGGAGTGGGGCAAGATATTAGAAAGATGCTGGGATACATACAGAATCCAAGGAAAGCTAACAACTAAGTTTCAGGAAGGGCAGAGATCAGAGCAGCTCTGGAACCTCAGCTGCAGGATTTGCCTTCCTCTTGAGTCTGCTGCCAGCGAGGCAGGCCAGACAGTAGACTTATGGCTGTGTTGGGGACTCCCTACTGAGGATTGGGGGTACACCACAAAGAAAGGGGAACTGTGAGCTGGGCACTCATCCTTTCCGGCATTGACTTTGTTATTCTTCATTTTCTGTGGCCCCAAATGTTTGTAGGTTTACTATACCCTCTAATGGTGTAAAGAGTAGGCATAATTTTTATAGCATCCTGGTTAAAGTGAGGCGCAACCCTACTTCCTTTTTCCTTTGAACGTTTGGCCTAGAGGATGGGAGAAGGGGATCAATATGCCCACCACCATATCCTGCTGGCTCTTCTGCCTGATCAACTATAGTCCTCTCCCATTTCTGATCTCCAGGGTATCAAACTGTTTGCTTTTAAAGCTTTAGTGAAGCAGCTGCCAGATGGTCCAAGCATTCCAATTGTGAGCTTGACGTTCTTGGGATCAGAGATGAATGTGATAAAAAGGAAAAAGAATCTACCTAGCACTAGTATCCTAAAAGCGTGGAGAACACGAGGATGTGCTTTGCATATACCCTTGCCTCCCTCAATTCTGTGGACTGCTTCTGAGGGAGGAACGGAAAACAGAGAGCTGTGCTCTGGTTTTGGGTGTACACTTAATACCAGACCAGCGAGGTGAGAGTTCCTGTGTTAAAAGAAACCTTGCATGGTCAGAAGGTTCTTAGGATGTAGGTGGGAGTTTTAGTGACGAGCCCTCCAAGAGGCTACAGCAGACCAGTAAGACTCAAGCCTGAAACATAGCACAGCACAGATGTCCTGTTACCATTAGGCAACAAGCCCTAGGAAAGTCCTGTCCTTTTCTCGCACGGCTCCTGCAATTTCTCACCTGTCTTCCTTTTAAACAGTGATGCCTGTAGTTCCCAAATGGTTTTATTTTCCCACTGGCCCACTGCAGGAACAGCCAGACTCCTGGCTTCGCCTTCAAGCTCCTGTTTCCACAGCAAGCACAAAACAGCACTAGCAGTGGTAAGGGGCAAACAGGGAAGTAAAAGGCACCTCTCTCTCCTCTGTCCCTCACTTCCCAGCCTCTTTCTACTTAGAAACTGAAGAAAGAAATTCAACCTAGATGCCAACAATGGGTCTGTCTACACATAGGTCTAAAAGAAGAGTTGTATGTGTCTCTCTTAACCACTGGAAGCCCTCAACCACAGAGCTAACCAAAAGAAACTCCTGACAAGGTGAAAAGCAAGAATGAGGCCTGCAGAGGTAAAGGGAAAAACAGAACTTCCCCTTTCTCTCTCTTTCTCTACCTCCCTCTCTCTTTCTTTCTTCCTTATTTAATATTTAAATGTAGTTTTCTGATACATTCAACATGCTTAAAATCCACAGAAAGATATACAATGAAAAGTCCCTCCCATTTCTGTAGCCATGTGCCCTGTTTCTGTCTCACCCTCTTCGGTAGCCACTCGTGACTTTCCTTTTTATCCTTACAGAGTTTCTTTATGCAAATACAAGCAAATTATTTATATATATATATATATCCTATTCTTCACACTTCTTTAAAAACTAGCATACTGTATACACATTTCTGTCTCTTGTTTTTTTTCTCCCTAACAGTATATCTTAGAGAATTTTCTTTATCACTACATGAAGAGTTTCTATATTCTTTTTTATAGCTGTACATTTTCCATTATATGGATAGATTATAATTGATTCAACCATTTACCTATTGAGGGACATTTAAGTTGTTTCCAATCTTTTACTAATACAAACAACGCTACAGTGAAAAACCTGGTCATATGTCATTTCACATGGGTGCAAGCATATCCGTAGGATAAATTATCCAAAGTGGAATGGCTGGCACAAAAGATTCGTGCATTTGTCATTTTGATAAATGTTCCAGATTGCCCTCCATAGTGGGAATAAGGAGATTGGAGCAGTGGGAAGGACAGAAAGCATTACTGTGGAGTCATACTCCCCTGCCTAAAACTCACCAGTATTTCTCTCCCCATAAGATAAAGTTTGGTTTCTTCTCCTGGCATGTAAAGGATCTTCAATACATGACCATACTTTAGCTTCATGGCCTGATCTCCTGCCATTCCCTGAATTACTAGCAGTTTCCTAAATACACCTTGATCTTTCCTCTTTTAAAAAACTAACTCAGCTATATCACAGCGTTCCCTGCCTGCATTCTACTGTACCCACCCACTGTGAGCCCTTGGCACTCTCTCTAAACCTCCTGTTAAGAGCACTTCTCACACAATCTTGTTATTTAGTATTTTCCCAAATAGAACAAACAAACAAGTAAATGAATGGAGTGAATGAATGAATGTAAGGAATTGCCTGTTCTATGTGGAGGCAAGTGGACAGATGAAATGACCCTTCGAGGGTCTTTCCTGACAAGGATTGCCTTTGCTACAGCAGTGGTCTTTCCTGTCCTCTTTAATCACCCTAAGCTCATTAGTGTTCCCTCTGCAAAATCCCAATGATATCCCCAAAGACCCCACACGAGCCCTTCCAAATTAAGCCAGAAGAACCCATGCTGAGGTCTTAGGCAGAAAGGAGGCCCTGACAGGGTCAACCCATATTGGGGTCCTGTAGTCAGATGAATTTAGTCAGTTTTCCTCTTTGCCACATGGATCTCTGTAATGACTGTTCTTCACCTTTTTACTACAGCAGGAGCAGGTCTGATTTCTTCCAACCAAAAGAGCCTGAACTCACACAAATCTGAGATGAATATGAAGCCAACTGACCCTGGGGCTCTCCAGTCTCACTGCACAATTTGTCTTTAGGGTGTCCCTGCTGTTTTTCCCCAGATCAGGGATCCACAGGGGACTCTACTACAGACCATTCTGTGGGTACTCATGCCTTCAGAGTCTGTGTGGGTTCAACTATTCATAATAGTTGGGTTCAACAAATAGACATGACCCTTCCTGGAGAGTGAGAAAACCACTTGGGAAACATTCTGTTCTTGATAGTTTTTCCCTCTCTGCTTGTCAGTGGGAACAAGAATGATCAGAAGTACATTGTAGGACATGGGACAGGATTGTTCTGACCTTGCCTCTGATTACCTCCCGTCTTAGCTTTCTTATCTCTTTTCTTGCCAGCAAATATCTACAGTGATTACTTTCCCAAATCTTGAAGTGATGAAAATGTCCTCATCTCCCTTCTCCTCCCTCAGCTTTGTCTGCGACTGTTTCTGTTTTGTTTTGTCCAGCAGCCATTATTAGAGTAGATAACATTCCAAATGTACTTCACTCACTTTATTATTAAACTGTCAGCTTTTCCTTGCCAGGGACTAAACCAGGAGATACAAAGATATTTCTATGTCCTAAAAATACCCTAGGTATTTAAAAATTGTTATGTCTACAAGGTAAGCTTAGAGAAGAGTGATAAAGCTATGTGAAAGACTGCTGAAGTTGATAGAATATCCAAATGTTTTCCAATCAGAGATTAAAAAAAAAATAGCTTACAGTACAGAATCTTTACTTGTTCTGAGGTTCTTTGTTTATTACAAACTAGGTGTGGTTCACAGGAAGCCAAAGCTTGATTTCCAGCAAGTTCTCAAATTTCTCTTCTCAACATTTAACTTAGACTTGAAATCTTCATAGGCCAAGAGTGAGAAGACTGTTCAGCAGGGGAAAAAAAAAAGGGCTACTGAGTTACATTGCCAGCCCAGCATTCATTCATTCATTTATTTATTCATTCATCTATCCATCCATCCATCCCAAATAAACATCTATTGAATATATACTATGTTTCTGTATTCCAGATACCAGGCCAGATCTGGAATACAAAGAATCATAGAACATTGTTTCAAAAGATGTTTACAGAAGCATAATTTATGAGAGTACAAAGTTAATGGAAAATATCCAAAAGTAGATGCGATCATTAAAATGATGGTTATAAAGACCAAGATGGTAACATGAAAAAAAACCTTATAACACAATGTTATATGAAACAAAAGAGAAAAAGTTTATGTCAAATATTTATGAGTCCATACTAATAAATAAAGAATTGCATAAATAAATAAATTGGGAAGAAGAGACAAATCTTCCTGACAGAATTCCAAACAATATATGTAAATCCTATGCCCCTCCAGGAGGTGGAGCTTAATCCCCTCTCCCCATGAGGGTGGACTGGAATTAGTGATTTACTTTTAAAAAAAGAGCATGGAAATGGAGAAATAGCAGCTGTACAGTGGACAAAGCTGGCCAACATTACCTTAACCAAGTGATCAAGGTTAACATCACCAGGGGTGCCGTTTGGATATTATGCACCCCTGTGATGAGATGGGCACATCGCCACGTGGTATTCTTTCCAAAAATCCATTGCCTCAGTCTAATCATGAGAAAAACATAACACAGACCCAATTTGAGGGACGTTCTACAAAATACCTGAACAGTACTCCTCAAAACTATCAAGGTCATGAAAAACAAGAGACTGAGTAACTACCAGACCAAAAGAGCCTAAGGAGACATGACGACTAAATGCAATGTGCTATCCTAGATTGGATCCTGGAACAGAAAAAAGGACATTACTGGCAAAACTGGTAAGATCTGAATAAAGTCTAGAGTTTAGTTAAAAGCAACGTACTATGTTGGTTTCTTAGTTTTGAAGGATGTAAGATGGTGACATTAGCGAAAACAAATTGGATGAGGGGTATATAAGAACTCACTGTCTTTGCAACTTTCCTATAAATCTAAAATTGTTCCAAAATAAGAAGTTTATATATAGGCAAGTATATATACCCCCTTATTGCAATTATAGAAAAACATTCATGGAAAGAAAAATACACATGGGAAGAGAAGGAGATACATAAAAGTAAGTGTAGCTCTGCAGAAATGATGGAACTATGGAGTGATTTTTTTCCTTTTATCTGCCTATTGAAATATCTGTAAAGTGGTCATATTATTTTTTATAATTTAAAGAGTTCACTTTGGTTTGGTTTTAGGGAAAAAATTCTTTCCCTTGAAATGCAGAGGGAATGTACAAAAGTATATAGACACTGGAGGGGGGGGTCAAGATAGCTATTGCTTTAAAATACCCCCAAATATTATTCTGCACAAGATGTGCTGACCCACGTTGGCCCAGAAAACATGGAGAGCTCCTTCCTTCTTTCTTTTTCTTTTTTTCCTTCCAGTTTTGTCCTTCCTTCTTTATCTCCCCACCTCATGTGCAGTTCCTCTGAGAACTGGTGCCTCTGTCCAGCCCTTCTGTCCTGAGAGCACACAGGGAGAGGACACCTTGGAGTTTCCATAAGAGCCAGGGACAGAGACAAGGCTAGTGGGAATCAGGAAAACCCTCTTGAGGTTTTAGAATGGAAGGTCCAGATAATGACCATCTGGACAGTTCTCCAGAGGCTTCTAGGATTCCAGCTATTCCAGAGACTACAAACAGCACTATTTGACTCTGGCATGGAGCTCCCATCAGCACCCGTGAGCAGAAGCCATTCCTTCATTTGCACTTACTTGCCCATACCTTACCCCTTTTGGACCCAAGTAGAAGTAAAGTCTTTAAAGGCAAAGAGTTTACCAGCCAGACAGAAAACTTATCCAGCTTGCCTTCTTTCCATAATATGCCAGTCAAAGATCCCAGAGAACAGATAGATAGAGCAAGCCTTCTTTTTCGTTCTTAATTAACGTCACCCACCCACCCCAAAAAAATGACCAGAAATAAGTTCATTTTTTTAAACCTCTGACCAAGGAGTGGGCACATGGATCAAGCTGGATTGCCTGAACTCTTTCCCTAGTCTTGGAACCTTGAGCAAATAAGACAATGACCAAAAAAGTAAGTGGGCTGGCGCTTTCTCATTCTAGCATGGTGAAGAGACTGTCATTCCTCTCTCCTGGATTCCGGGGCCGCCAGTTTCCTATCCTGTTCTGAGTCCAGTTTTTTAGCTTAACCTTCAAATCTTTTTAGTACATTCCTTTTTCTTAAGTTAGCAGGAGCCAGATTCTGTTGCTGGCAAGCAAAGAACCTTGGTATAGGCAGTGAAAGGGCCACAGTGACAAATTATGCAATTAAATATTGGCTTTACTTGTCTGACTTAAACTGATCCAGATCATGGATGTGTGATTCTTTTCATCTCCCATGTAAATGACTCAGTGCTTGGATGCAGTTCCTGCCCTTTAGGAATTTACAGTTTCGTTATAACATAGGACGTACACAAATGAAATCATTACATATGGATTTTTTACTGTGTGCTGAACACTATTCTAAAGTTTTTACAAGAATGACTCATTTAATCCTCCCAACTACACTATGAAGTAGATACCATTATCATTTCCATTCTATAAAGAAGTAATTGAGGCACAGAGTGTTTAAATAACTTGCCCAAAGTGACAAAGCTAGTAAACAATGGAGGCTGGATCCAAATACAGACAGTCTGGTTCCAAAAATCCCACTCTTAACAACTATGTTATACGGGAATGAATGTTAAAGACAGAGTTCTGGAAGGTCAGAGAAGGGGGAGATCAATGTGGCCAGACTGATCAGGGGAGGCCTCGAGGGCCTCTTGGTTCTGGAGCTGGGTGGGAGGCAGCGTGGGAGTTAATCTGAGAGGAGGGAGAAGGGCCTTTTGGGACAGAGAGGAGGGTCAATGCAGCAGGAACAAAAACAAAGCTGAAACTGAAAACGTTGTTTAGACAACTATGAGACATACAGAGAAGGGGGTCTTTTGGAAAGTATTCAAAGAACAACTGGATAGTTAGCGGGAAGGTCAGACCATAAAGGGCCTTGAATGACAGGTCAACCACTATGACTTTACCCTACAATGAGGGCCCCTACAGCTTTTACAGGGAATAACATTTGGGAACATTTTTTTGTTATAGAAAATTGAAAGCATACACAAAGATATTGAGAGTAGAATACTGAACCCCCGTGTATTCTTTATGCAGCTTCAGCAGTTACCAGCTCACAGTCAATTGTGTTTCATCTATATCCCCACCCTCTACCCCTATCAAGATTATTTTGAAGCAAATCTCAGACATATTAATTCATCTGTACATACGTCAGTATATGTAGAAAATCCCAAGAAATCTATTTTTTAAAACGCTCCTAAAACTAATGAGTTTAGCAATGTAGCAGGATATAAGATAAACATACAAAAGTCAATTGCATTTCTGTATACTAGCAATGAACACGTGGACACCAAAATTAAAAATACCATACCACTTACTAAAAAAAGAAAGAAAAAGAAACACTTAGTTGTAAATCAAACAAAATATGTACAGGATTTGTACACAGAAAGCACAAATTTCAGATGAAAGATATCAAAGAAGATCTAAATGAATGGAGAGGTATATTATGTTCATGGATTGGAAGAGTCAACATAGTAAAGATGTCAGTTATCTCCAAATTTATATACAGACTTAATGCAAATCCTATCAAAATTTCAGCAAGATTGTTTTATGGACAAGGTTATTCTAAAATTTATATGAAAATACAAAGGACAAGAATAACAAACTATTTTGAAAAAGAAGAAAGTAAGAGGAATCAGCCTACCCAATTTCAAGACATTATATGGTTACAGTAATGAAGAACTGTGTGCTAGGGGCTTCGCTGGTGATGCAGTGGTTAAGAATCCGCCTGCCAATGCAGGAGACACGGGTTCAAGCCCTGGTATGGGAAGATCACACATGCTGTGGAGCAGCTAAGCCCGTGTGCCACAACTACTGAGCCTGCGCTCTAGAGCCCGTGAGCCACAACTACTGAACCCGTGAGCCTAGAGCCTGCGCTCTGCAACAAGAGAAGCCACCGCAATGAGAAGCCCACACACCGCAACGAAGAGTAGCCCCTGCTCGCCGCCACTAGAGAAAGCCCGTGCGCAGCAACGAAGACCCAATGCAGCCAAAAATAAAAATAAATAAATTTATTTAAAAAAAAAACTGTGTGGTACTGGTGGAGGTATAGAGACAGATCATTGAAACAGAATAGAGAGCCCAGCAATAGACCAACGCAAATTATGCCCACCTGATTTTTGACAAAGAAGCAAAAGCAGTTTGATGGAAGAAGGATAGCCCTTTCAACAAATGTTGCTGGAACAATTGGAAATCCACAGACAAAAAAAAAAATGAACCTTGACTTAGTATCACAGCTATACAAAAATTAACTCAAAATGGATCACAGACCTAAATGTAAAATGTAAAATTATAGAACTTTTAGGAAAAAAAAAAAAAGGAGAAAATCTCAGGATCTATGGCTAAGCAAAGAATTCTTAGACTTGACACCAAAAGCATGATTTATATAAGGACACATCAAAATAAAAACTTTTTCTCTGCAAAAGACCCTGTTAGGAGGACAAAAACGCAAGCTACAAACTGGGAGAAAATATTGCAAACCACACATGCAGTAAAGAGCTAGTACCTAAAATACATAAGGAACTCTCAAAACTCAACAGTAAATGTATGTCAATTATATCTCAATTTTTAATAATTAAATTAAAAACTCAACAGTAATAAACAATCCAACTAGAATATGAGCAAAAGATATGAAGAGACATTTCACTGAAAAAGATACACAGATCGCAAATAAGCACATGAAAACATGGTCAATATTACTAGCCATTAGGGAAATGCAAATTTAAACCACAAAATATAACTACATAGCTATCAGAATCACAGAAATTAAAAATAGTAACAATATTAAATGTTGGCAAGGATGCAGAGAGCCTGTATCACTTGTTTATTGCAGGTGGGAGTATAAAATCATATAGCCACCCTGGAAAACAGTTTGTCAGTTTCTTATAAGACTAAGCATGCAACTATCCTACAACCCACCAATTTCACTGTTGCACATTTATCTCCAAGAAATGAAAATACATATTCACACAAAAATCCGTGTGTGATGCTAATAGCAGCTTTATTAGTCAAAAACTGGAAACAACCCAGGTATCATTCTACAGCTGAATAATTAAAAAACTATAGTACATCCGTACTTTAAAACATTACTCAGAATTAAAAGGAACAAACTATTGATACATGCAACAACCTGGATGAATCCCCAGAGAGTTATGCTGAGTGAAAAAAAGTCAATCCCCAAACATTCTGCATGATTCCATTTATATAACGTCCTTGAAATGACAAAAGTATAGAAACGGAGAACAGAGTAGTGGTTTCCAGAGGTTAAGGAGAGGGTGGGGGCAGGGGGGAAGTGAATGTGGCTATAAAAGGGCAACAGGAGGGATCCTTGGCAATATTCTGTATCTTTACTCTTTCAATGTTAGCATCCTGTTTGTGATGTTGTATTATAGTTTTGCAAGCTATTACCATTGGGGGAAATGGGGTAAAAGGTATGTGGACTGTGTCTGTATTATTTCTTATAATTGCATGTGTGTCTACAATTATTTCAAATTAAAAGTTTAATTTTAAAAATTGATGTTATAAATTGCCATGAGAAAGAATCAGCAGATGTAATAGGAAAATCTCCAGGAACTACAGAATTTAGAGCAATATGAAAGGGAATTGAAAATAAATATATTAATATACATGGAAATGGAAAGGGCTAAAAATAGACAAGCAAATGCTAAGAAGAATAATCTTGCTCTAACAGACATCAAAATGTGTTCTAAAGCTATCATAATTAAGATAGTGTGGCACTTGTGTAGGAAAAGACAAATTAGAACAACGAAACAAAATGGAAAGTCCATAAATAGATCTATACATATAAGGAAGCTTGATATGCCACAGAGGTGGTATCACAAGTCAATAGGGCAGTGATAGATTATTTTTAAATGATTATTTAATACTGGTTATCCATATGAAAAAATATTATTTTAGATCCACACCTCAAGTCAACACACAAAAAAATTCTAGGTAAAGACCTAAATGTGAAAAATAAAATTTTATTACTGTTGTGGCTTAAACTGTGTCCCCCCAAAAGATCTGTTCAAGTCCTAATCCTTGGTACCTGTGAATGTGACCTTTATGAAAATAGGGTCTTTGCAGATGAAATCAAGGTAAGATGAGGTTGCAATCCCTGACAGCAGTCACTCTGGTTTCTCTGATTCTGCTCTTCCCAAAGGCTTGGAAACCCCAGGAGATGGGAGAATTGTTTTTTTGCTGTGTTACCTCTGCTTGGGCAAGCTATTCCAAGCAACTGGGACACCTGTGCCCCTGTCTTGGTGCCACCTCTGCCCCTGCCAGTGACTGCCCAGGTGCCAGCTGGCTCCTCCCTGGGGGTGCAGATACCAAATGAACTTACTGGGATGGGTGGGTATTAAAAGTCCTGGCCTCGGTCCCTGAAACACTGTCTCTGCTTGATGCCTGCAGCCATGTGGCTGGTTCTCCTCCTCCTGCTGTGGCTGAGCCCTGCAGCCCCAAACCAGGAGACAGGTGAGAAGCCAGGCTAGCAGGTCGAAGGGACCTGGCCTCTAGTCTCTTTTATTTATTCATTCATTCGTTTGATCAACCATTTTTGTCCCTGGCATGATCCGCCTCCTTATGTTCACTAATTCATTAATTAAATAATTCATTTATTCAGACATCTACCAGTGCTTAAGGTGGCTTCTCTGTGTACCCACATTCATATTTATAAGTTGTCCTTGGATGATTCGCTTGGGAAGGTCTGTTTTGGTTGGGAAATCAAGAGGAATGTCCAGAAGAGGTGCCTATGAGTAGAGGCAGCAGGGGGCTCTGGAATGTGCACTGTCTGGGGGTGGGAGCAGTACAAGAGGGAAGGTGGTATGACAAGCCCACATCCAGATTAATAGGCAGACTCACTGGGCAACTACCAGGCACCAACCCATTTGGTTTGCTTAAATATTCCTGGAAATCCAGTGGGATGGAGAAAGCTGTATCTACCAGAACCTCTTTTGGGAGAAAACTAGATGTCATTGCTAGGAATACTTTTTGTAGGGGTGGGAGCCTCAAGGTGTGTGCTTAAGTAGTAACAGATGTGTTAATAAATTGCTTGTAAAAAGGACTTCTGAGGAAGGGCGGGGCTTCAGATTTGCTGAGTGGGGTTCGCAATTTGGGGGCTGGAGCAGTATCACTGGGAACTGTACAGGGGAGGAGGAGGCTGCCCAGTGCCCCCTTTCCACACCCTGCCCCAGCAGTGCTCACCCTCTTCTCTATAAAACTGTCAAACAGGTTTAAAGAGTGTTGTTCTGGAGGGGTGCCAACTATTAGCATGGGGTTCTTCACCCAGCCTTGTTTGGGGCTGTTCCTGGCCTCACAGCTTGTCACTTCTACAAGCCTTTTAGTCTGAAGCCAACGAGATGGTCACACAGGAGTCCCTGATATACTGCCTCTTCACCAGGAGTCTGTTTCCTGGTGGGCTCACTGCCCCTCCACCAACCCTGCGGCTCTCTCCTCTTACCTGTGGTGCAGCACTTACCATACAGTATGATGACATTCTGGTTACTTGTAGTATGATGACTCTGTTCACTAGACTGAGCTCTTGGAAGGTGTTTCTTTGGAGGGTTGGGTTGGACAGGGCAGTGGAATGTATGTCCATGATCCACCATGGTACCTGGCTCAGAGAGTCACTCAATAGAATAAAATGAATAAATGAATGAATGCATGAGTGAGTGAACGGGTGGTTGGTCACCATGGGGTGAACTTCCTTTCCCTTATTGAGCTGCCATTTTTCTGATGGGACCAGTCAGCGCTGTCAGGAACTGTAAATCTGTCTTGGCCTATGGACACCCTGGGAGCTCAAATGTGAGCCCAAGTCCAATTCAGCTCTTTTAAATTAAATTAAGTATAAATTATTTGACACCAGAACTACAGAGATACATTTCCTGCCTTCCACCAATTGGTAGGAAGGCAGATAAACACACCTTCAGGAAGAAGATCGTAACAATAATGGAGACAGGGATTAATGCTATATTAGAAATTGAAATCAATAGATTTTAAAAGTAAGAGGAAAAAGTTAATCCCAGTAAATGTAGTTAATACCTACGTCCCAGCTGGGGGGATGTAGGAAGGCCTCTCAGGATAGATCAAATTTATTTAAAAAAAATTTTTATTATGGAAAATTTGAAACACACAAAAGTAGAGGGGATAGTTAAATGAACCCAATGGACCTATTGGCTAGCGTGAAAATTATCAACACCAAATTCTTATCCACCATATTAAAAAATATATATAACCACAATACCTTATCAGAGCTGAAATAATTAAAATAATTACTACCATTTAATACCTATTAGTGTGCATACTTCTCCAACTATCAAAAAGTCCTTTTTGCAACTGGCTTATTCGAATCAGGATCCAAACAAGGTCCACACATACATTTAGCTGTTATATTCTTAAGTCTCTTTAAATCTATATCAGCTCTCTTCCTTTTTTTTTCATGCTGTTTATTTGTTGAAGAAACCAGGTCATTTGTCCTGTAGACTG
This sequence comes from Delphinus delphis, assembly GCF_949987515.2. Taxonomy (NCBI): domain Eukaryota; kingdom Metazoa; phylum Chordata; class Mammalia; order Artiodactyla; family Delphinidae; genus Delphinus; species Delphinus delphis. The sequence goes on from NC_082686.1 coordinate 71,447,104, forward strand.
TCCTGAATTCTGGATTTGTCTGACTGGATCCTTGTGGGTGCTCTTCTGTCCCCTGCATTTCCTGAAATCTGGTAGTTAAGGTTCATTTCTTTTGGTAAGTATATTCTGTAGGTGAGGCTATGTACTATCTATTGCATGGAGAAGGAGACAGGCAATGTCTAGTCATCTCACTTCTACTGGTGTTAAACTTGATCAGCCAGATGCATCCGTTTGTAGGTCCATTATAAAAGTTCCCCCTCGACCTTTCTCTAATGGTTTTAGCTTCCACTGATGATTGTTACCTAGATCCAGTTTTTCATTAAGGATTGCCATATGGTGGTTTTCTAATTCTACCATTGATTCTGCATTTGTTAGCTGGAGTTCTTCTATAAAGAAGACCTTTCCCTTGTCAACTATTTGGTTTGTGTGGAAAGACTGGATAAATGATTCTTCATTTATCACTCTCAAAATAACAAGCTGGTTCGTTAGCAACCCAGGGAAGGTTGAATTTAATCATGACCTTGAAGGATAAGTATGTTTTCTTCTAGTGGCTGTGAGAGGGAAGGGCCTTCCAATCAGAGGAAACAGCTTGACTAAAGGCTCAAAAGCAGGAATATGCAGGATCTTTAGAGAATGGCCCAGAGCAGTGGCAAGTGCAACCAAAGGCTTTTTGAAAGAAAAAGCCCTGAGCCTGATGTGGTGGAAAAAGCCAGGGGAAAGTCAAAATTGCTGGTTCCACTCCCAGCTCTGTCACCCAATCACTGCTTGTGAACACTGCTTTTCCATTTTTAGATCAGTGTCTTTCAAACTTTTCTGGCCACAGTCCACATTAATAGAGATATTTTACACTGTGATCCAATACTTACATACATATACAGAAAAACACAAAAATTTCAGAAAGAACCCCAAGCAACTTACACTTCTATATACAATATACAATATATGTAGATATTTTGTATCTATGCTATCCTATCCTATTCCACTCCACTCCATTCCACTCCATCCCAAACTGTTAAAATAAATGCTGGTCATGACCACTGACTTGATCTCTGACCCCTAAATGGGGTACAGCCCTCATTTGGATGGTCCCTGGGGCTCTTTGCCGGCTCCAATCCTTTGATCGTTTCCTGGTCTTGGTGACAAACTGACACTGAACCAGGCACTTGGGAAAGGGTGTAGGGCGCGGTCAGCTAACTGCTACGCGGCAGGAAGCTGAAATAAGCTGAGTCATCCTTCCTGTGGCCACTGCGCTTGCGCTAAGTATACTAATGAGGTTTTAAAGTAGCGACCTATCCGATGCTGGCTCACAAATCGCACCATCGGCGAAAGCCAATCACAGAGCGACACATGTTCTTAATCCCTATATAAGCAGACTGCTATAGGATTGCGGGGTCTTCCTTCCATCTTTCTTCAACCAAGCTGTGCTCCAATAAAGTGTGATACGAGAAGAATCTTGCGTGTGGTGGCTCGTTATTCTGCTGGTCCGAAACGGCCCGCCGCAAAAGGGGATGATATGAGAATGGAAACTGATCATTTGTAGGAGGCTCCTGAGTAGAACATGAGGCAGAAGCCAGACCAAACTCAGAGGCCACCATTCCAGCCCAGCCCACCATCACCTTGAGAGATCTGACCTCCCTGGGCCACCGCCCCCCTTTCACCAGACACCTACCTGCTGGCCCCTGTTTCCACAACAGGCTGGGTTAGCCACACCTGGCCCCGCCTCCCCTCAGAGGCCCGCTCCCTACTGATCCTTTCAACTTTGGAAGGTCGTCAGGCTTATGCCTAAACAAAGCCCCAGGCAGGTGCTAACCTAACAGGAGGCAATTGGGAAGGTCAAGGTAAAGTAAAGGGAAAACAACATTGAGAGTGCTGGGCATGAGAGTACCTGGGGCCCCTTCTGATCTGAGCCAAAGACTCACCAGGTTACCTGGGCCACGGTCCCTATCTGCCAATGTCTTGTTTTCCTTATGTCTTAAAGAAGATGAACCCCTTCATCTTGTAGTGGATAAGGAATGATCAGATAATAACTGAGTTGAGGGCTGCCCTGGTGGCGCAGTGGTTGAGAATCTGCCTGCCAATGCAGGGGACACGGGTTTGAGCCCTGGTCCGGGAAGATCCCACATGCTGTGGGGCAACTAAGCCCGTGCACCACAACTACTGAGCCTGCGCTCTAGAGCCCGGAAGCCACAACTACTGAAGCCTGTGCACCTAGAGTCTGTGCTCCGCAACAAGAGAAGCCACCACAATGAGAAGCCCAGGCACCGCAACGAAGAGTAGCCCCGTCTCACTGCAACTAGAGAAAGCCCCGTGTGCATCAACGAAGACCCAGTGCAACCAAAAATAAAATAAGATAAATAAATTGAAAAAACAAATAATAATAATTGAGTTGAGCACCTTGGGGAAATGGTAGGAATTGGGGTTGGTGAAACTGTTTTGTGAATAGCGACCTTGGAGAACTTCCTCCAACTTTGTGGGGTTTTTCTACGTCCCTCTTCTCACAACTCTTCTGTCGTTTTCTCTATTGCCTCTGTGTCTTCCTTGCTGTCACTCCCCTGTCACACTCTTCTTTTTGTCTCTCTTCTTGCTCACTCTTCTCTCTTAGCTCTGTCTCTCTCTCTCTCTCTCTCTCTTTTTTTTTTTTTTTGCGGTACACGGGCCTCTCACTGTTGTGGCCTCTCCCGTTGCAGAGCACAGGCTCCGGACGCACAGGTTCAGTGGCCATGGCTCACAGGCACAGACGCTCTGCGGCATGCGGGATCCTCCCAGACCGAGGCACGAATCCATGTCCCCTGCATCGGCAGGCGGACTCCCAACCACTGCGCCACCAGGGAAGTCCTGTCTCTCTCCTTTTAATAGCAACTTTATTGAGATACAATTCACATAATGTAAAAGTCATCCTTTTAAAATATACAATTCATGGTTTTTACTATATTTACGGAGTTGTGCAACCAACACTATTACCTAAGTTTAGAACATTTCATCACCTCCCAAAGAAACACCGTACCCATTAACAGTCACACCCTTATTCACCACACCTCCCACCCCTGGCAGCCATTAATCTACTTTCTATGGATTTGCCTGCTCTAGACATTTCACAGAAATAGAATCATATAATACATGGCCTTTTGTGGCTGACTTCTTTCGTCTAGCATAACATTTTCAAGGTTCATCCATGTTGTAGCATGTATCAGCATTTCATTCATTTTTATGGCTGAATGATATTCCATTGTATAGAAATTTCATATTATGTTTTATCCTCTCATCAGTTAGTGGACATTTGAATTATTTCCACTTTTTTGCTGTTACGAATAATGTTTCTATGAACATTTATGTATGGGATTTTATGTGAACATATATTTTCAATTCTTTTAAGTATATACCCAGAAGTGGATTTGCTGGGTCATATGGTAACTCTACATTTAACATTCTGAGGAACTGCCAAACAATTTTTCAAAGTGGCTGCACCATTTTACACTTCTGCTAGCCATGTGTGGGGTTCCAATTTCTCCACATCCTCACCAACACTTGTTTTTGTTTTTAGCCATCCTAGTGGATGTGGAGTGGTAACTCATTGTGATTTTAATTTGCATTTTCCTGATGATTAGTGATGTTGAGCACCCTTTTATGTGCTTATTGGCCATTTGTGTATCTTCTTTGGATATATTTTTGCTCATTTTAAAATGGGGTTATTTGTCTTTTTATGTTGTTGAGTTTGTGAGAGTTCTTTACATATTCTGAATAAAATTCTCTCATTGCATATATGATTTGCAGATGTTTTCCCATCCCATGGGTTGTCTTTTCACTTTCTTGATAGTATCCTTAGAAGCCCAAAACTTTGATCAAGTCTACTTTATCTATTCTTTCTTTTGTCACTTATGCTTTTGGTGTCATACCTGAAAAACTACTGCTTAATCCAAGGTCATGACAATATCTAGAGTTTTACAGTTTTAACTCTTACATTTAGATTTGTGATCCATTTTCAGTTAATTTTTATATATGGTGTGAGGTAGAGGTCCAAATTCATTCTTTTGCATATGGATATCTAGTTGTCCCAGCACCATTTGTTAAATCTGTCTCTCTCTTTTTTTTTTTTTTTTTTTTTGCGGTACGCGGGCCTCTCACTGTTGTGGCCTCTCCCGTTGCGGAGCACAGGCTCCAGACGCGCAGGCTCAGCGGCCATGGCTCACGGGCCCAGCCGCTCCGCGGCACGCGGGATCTTCCCGGACCGGGACATGAACCTGTATCCCCTGCATCGGCAGGCGGACTCTCAACCACTGCGCCACCAGGGAAGCCCTGTCTCTTTTTAATGTCCCTTTGTCTCCAGGCAGCTGCTCCCAACCCCAGCCCCTCTGCTGCCTTGGAATGGATCACCACTGCAGGAGAGGAAGCTGCTACTGTGATGAATTCTGCCATGTGGTACCAGACCGCTGCCTGGATCACCGTGCCCTCTGCAACACTGGTAACTCACATGCAGGCTCCATTCCACCCCCAGCAGAGCTGGATGCTGTGATTGACAGAGGCAAGCCCCTTGCATGTACTTTAGGCCAAGGCCAGGGTGTGGACTGGATGGCTTCTAAGGTCCCTGACATCCCAAGATCCTGGCATTCTGTCCATTTCACATCAAAAGTGCCTACACATTCCTCCCCGCTTTCTTTCCCCACTGCTCCTTGCCACCTGCTGCTCCCCTCTGAGCCACTTTTGCAGGTCCCACAAGGAGAGGTTCAGCTGTTGGTGACTGGGGAATAGGGTGGGGAAATAGGGTGGCTGTGTTGCACCTAACTGTCCCCGCTTCTCTTGCAGTACAGATGCCTCTTGACCTGTCCCATGTAGACTTCTGAGGGCAGACAGGAGTCTGCAGAGAGGTGCTGGGGGTAATGGGCAGCAGCAGGGGGTGGGAGGCAGGGATGAGGACAGGATCTTTCACCTGTGTTTTTCTGCTCCTCAAACTATCAGCATGGTGCTGCAGGTGGTGCTGAGGAAGGAGAACCCGCCCAAGCCCTGCCAGAAGCAATCTAGACTGGATGCAAAGCATGGTGAGTGCCCTGGAGATGCTCCTAGAAGGGGTGGCTGGCAACCTGCTCCTGCCTCCCTGGCCTCCAAGCCCCAAAGTCAAGGAGCAAATACCAAAGGGGGCAAAGAGCCTGAGCTGGGCGCAGCACTGTTGCAGCCACGGTTTTAGGGTAGAAGCCAGGGTTCCTGCCCATGAACACTGACACTGAACTTCATATAATTCTCATGTGTCATGAAGTAATATTCTTCTTTTGACTTTTTTCAACCGTATAAAAATGTAAAAAACATTCTTAACTTGTGATCTATACCAAAAACCGGCAGCAAGACAGATTTGGTCCACAGACTGTGGTTTGCTGCTCTCTGCCCTAAATCATCCTCTGTTCCTTATTTTCCTTTTGTGTCCCGGCTTCAGCCCTGACCTGTCCAGCTCTCTGCGCAGCACTGGAGGAGAGCTCTCAGCCCCCACCCTAGCCTATTACAGCGTTGGGCAGAAAGAAAGGCAGTATAGCGCGATGGAAAGAGCTTGGACTTGGGAGCCAGATAGACCTGGGTTCAAATCCTGGCTGACCTCAAGCCTTCAGTCTTCTGAGCCTTTCCGCGCCTCCCTTTCCTCATCTGTGTCCTAGAGCTTGCCTTGCAGGGCCACTGTGGAAGGGCCTGGTTCTTGGTGGATGAACAAGAGAGAGCGGTTATTTGGGGAAATGTAAATTAGCTGGAGAGGCAACAGGCCTTCGCTTACTGCTCATTAGGTCTGGCAGCTTCTCCAAACCAGCCCCTCTCCATCTCCATGAAGGGACTCAAGAAGACGACCTGACGCCTCCCTGAAGCTCCTCCCCCACTCGGTGCCAGCAGGGCCCTGGAACAAAGCTCAGCCTCCCCTCCTGGGGCCATGATCACTGGGCCCAGGGGTGCTTGTCTCCCAGCTGCCACCCTGTGTGCTTCCCCATTGGTTCAACCAGAGGAAAAACGGAAACCTGCTGCTGTCGTAAACACTGTTAAATGTGCATAGAATCAGCCATAGAGGTTTCTATGCTACAACCCAAGGAAATAGGGGCTAGGGTATGGAGGGGTCCATTCTCAGGGCTTTGCAGACTTAAATGATTCCCACCATCTCTCCTTATCTACACATTTTGAACCTGTGGGGACCCACTCAGACCCCCAGCGTTGGTATAAAGATTATTTTAAAGAGGAAACATTTGACCTACAGAAGATGCAGAAAGAAATGTTATCTGAACTTCCCTTATCTGACTAAAACAGAGCCTTCTAAAAATACAGCTGCCATAAATCTCCCTCCAAGGGATTTTCCGGCCAATTTTAGCTGCCGTGGAGACAGACTGCCAATAGAACCTTCCATATTTTCCCACAGAGGTCCTAAGCCCCATGCCTTTGTTAAGTGTGGTGGAGAAACCTTTGTCTCTGGTTATTCAGTGAGTTACTCATTACTAAGCAACTCCCTGGTGCACGTGTAAATAAACTTTGTCTTTTCTCCTGTTCATCTGTCTTTTCTTAGTTAAGTTGCAGGCCTCCAGTCACTGGACCCAGGTTGGAAGAGGAAAAAGTTTTTCCTCCCAACAAACACAGACCCAAATGGCGCTGGTGACAACTCCATCCTTCCATTTGTTCAGGCTGAGAAGTCTGTAGTTTTCTTGACTTTTCTCTTCCTTTGACAGCCCACACCGATCTGGTAGGAAGTCATGTTGGCTCTACGTTCAAAATATATCTAGAATCTGACCAACTCCAACCTCCTCTGGTACCACTGTGGTCAGAGCCACCCTCCTCTCTTACCTGGACTAGGGCAAAATCCTCCCAACTCTATTCCAGTTTCTATTCCAGCCCACAGCTGCCAGAGTGGTCCTTCTAAAACCCAAGTTAGAACTGGTCACTCCTCCGCTCAAAACTCCCCAGGGGCTGCTCCCACCTCACTCCAAGAACCCAGCGCCCAAGGCTGGCAAGGCCCTTTGTCACCTATGCCTTATCACCCTGCTCCCCTGCCCCCCAACTCTGCCCTCTCACGTGGCTCCAGCCACACGCCCTCTTTTGTGCTTCTTGAACTAGGTCCTGCCTTAGGTCTCTGGATCTTTCTCTAGCACTTCCGCTGCCTGGAGTGTTCTTCCCCACGTAGCCACTTGGCTAACTTTCTCACCAGCTTGGAATCATTGCTCAGATCCCATGGTGCTATTTGATACTTTAATCTGTCCCTCACCTCTCCACGCCACACACACCAGGTTCTTCTTACCTGTCTTTTTTTTTTCTTTTTTCCATAATATTCATCCCTATATTGTTCACTTATTAATGTTTGCCATCTCCTTTCACTGGGAAGTTAGTTCCGTGAGGGCAGGGATCTGTTTTACTCAGTGCTGTTTTACTCAGTATCCTGGGTGCCTAGAACAGTGTCTGGCATCTAGTAGGTGCTCCAGATATGTCTGCTAAATTAATCAAACCAGCCTCCTATGCTCATTCAGGGTGAGAGCTGAGTTGGGCTGAACAAAATGACCAGGAACTTTCTGGATAAGACTATTATGCCCCCAGGGCCAACAGTCATGTGTCCAGACTTGGAAATTCCCCAGATACAGGGGAAGATGGACCAGACAAAACTCAGCAAAACCCAGGAAAGCACTCAGCCAGGATTCCCTTCTAGCAGGTTCCTGGTTAGATCTCATCGTAGACAACTGGGCTAGAGCTGAGCTGTTGATCACTTAGAGGATGAAAAGAGAAAGGAAATGGAGAAGGGAAGTCTGTGGTGGGGGTGCAAGGGCACCTGGAGTACCTCGGTCTGTAGATTAAGCCACTGGCCGCTAGAATGAGGAAGTCCCTTTCCCCGCTAGGGTGGGGCTGACAGGTGGGCCAGGAGGGGAGGGAGGCGGCTCAAAGCAGTTGCATTCTTTCTGGATTTCTCCTCTGTCTTCTCAAGGGTGAAGAGTCACATCAGATCACTCATTACTAGATCGGGTCAAACAGAATTCAGGTCACTGCTATGGCCCTGGGGCCTCCTCTCCCCACCTACCCACCCCCCAAGGGGAAATCCATTCTCCCATTTTATAAAGTGAAGGACTGAGGTTGAATGGGAGGGTGGAAGGGCTCAGCCTGGCAGGAGTACTATACAGATTAACAGTGTGGCTGGAACTAGGGTCCAAGATCCTTGACCCCAAGTGCTGGGCTGTGTCCCAGATGGACCCCTCAGTCTCCTCTCATAGAGTCTTCCTCCCCTCATCCCACCCCCGTGCCCTAGAATGACTCCCTTCTCCTTCCAGGCCACAGAGCCCTTTATCCCAACGGAGGGTGAAGTTCTAGAAGACAGTGGCTCACACCAAACGCAGGACCTCAGACTTCATGGCCAAGAGGACCTCAGAGGTCTTATTGACAGAGACCCAGAGAAGGCAAATAACTTGTCCAAGATTGCACAGAGTTCTTGGGCCACTACCAAGGAAGGAGCTGGAAACAGAACCTAGACCTTTTTTTTTTTTTTAATTTATTTATTTTTGGCTTTGTTGGGTCTTTGTTGCTGTATGCGGGCTTTCTCTAGTTGCAGTGAGCTGGAGCTACTCTTCGTTGTGGCGCACGGGCTTCTCACTGCGGTGGCTTCTCTTTTTGCGGAGCACAGGCTCCAGGCGCGCGGGCTTCAGTAGTTGTGGCATGCGGGCTCAGTAGCCGTGGCTCGCGGGCTCTAGAGCACAGGCTCAGTAGTTGTGGTGCACGGGCTTAGTTGCTACGCGGCATGTGGGATCTTCCCGGACTAGGGCTCGAACCTGTGTTACCCTGCATTGGCAGGCGGATTCCTAACCACTGCACCACCAGGGAAGTCCCAAACCTAGACCTTCTGATTCCACTTTAAATTTCCTTCCAGCTGTGAGATTTTGTGATTTTTCTGACACCTGTTCAGCAAGCTTTCCTCTACTCTGGAGCTGCTTTATTCACAAAACTCTTGCCCTGAAATCCCCAAGATACCTTGTCTGGCCACTGGCTGTGGCCATAACAGCTTATGTCCTTGGCCCTTTGAGGGGATAAGATTCTTCACTAGGGCATTTGGAAATACATTCTGCAACCTCATTCCCCGTCTTGTGGCCAAATCCCCAAGGTTCCCTAAGTAATCACCCTCAGTGTCCCTCCTCCCAGGCCTGGGGACTCAGACCAGCGCACTTACACTTTCCCTTCTCCCAGCTGTGCTCTTCCTACCCCACACCTCCAGTCTGGCCCAAGACATGATCCTGCCTCTGGCTGGGATGCAGGATCACAGGATGTAAAGATGGAAGGATGTTAGGGATCAGAGTCCTGCCCCACACTGGAGAGCTGTCTCCTGCAGACCTCAGCGGGCTGTTCCTTCTCTCTGTTGCTTGAGGATCTGAGTGGACATCAGGGCCTTCACTCATTTATTGAGCACCTAAAATGTATATGTTTTCAACAAGCACCAAGTATGTAGCAGGCACTTAGAGCCTTTTTATCTCATGTGAGCCTCATGAAACAGCCCAGGGAGGTAAGGATTATGCCCATTTTACAGATCAGGAGGTCGAGGTTTAGAAAGTTCTTCAATTTGCCCTAGATTATAGAGCTAGTAAGTCTAGAATTAGGAATAAAACCCATGTTTCTCTAACTAGAAGTCAAAGCCCCATGCACAGGGGGAGAGGGAGGGGGGAAAGGCTATGGGAAGGGGGAAATGTGTGTGAAACACCATCTTCCATGGCCTCCCTGCCTACAGGACCCAGGGGATGAATATCACTGTGGAAATGATTCCATAGCTTCAAACCAAACTTCAGAGAGGGGGGTGTCAGTGGGCAAGGGGGGCAGGAGGGTTAGCTCCCTGTCAGCCCTGACACACAACCTGCCAGCTCTCAGCCTGTGCACTTGTGATCACCTGGTTACACCCTGGAAACTACCCAGCCACACCTAAGCAGGTGGCCCGCCCCTGCTCCGTGGGTTGAGCAAGCAGGAAAAGGTGGCAGCAAGAGGCAGTGAGCAGATCTGCTGGGCAATGGTGGCCAGAGCCCCAGCTAGGATGGCCTTTCTCTGGGGCCTGGCTCTGCCCCTTTTCTTCTTCTGCTGGGTGGCTGGGGCTCCTAGGAGCTCTGCAGGTAAGGAGGCCAGAGGGTGCCTGTGGGCTTCTCTCCTGACTCTGGGTGGGAGCTTCTGTACTGCAGCCCTTTGTGGGTGAGGGTATCTCTCTCGGGTTAGTTTTCATCAACCATAAAGCTATACATGAAGTATTACTATGGCTGATAGTATGCAACGGCACTGGGTCAGCTTAAGCATGTGGGACTCTGCAGTCCATACAAATGTGAGGTTGCTGTGGGTTTGTCTTTATGTCTGTGAGGGTGTGAGTACGTGGGGCGGGGAGATTGTGGGGGTCAGGGAGGTGCAGGCTGGTGATAGATCTGATTAAAGCCTAAGAATGTGGCTTGACAAGATTCTTTCTCCTCCAAGTTTATTTTCTAGCATGGATTTCCTTCAAAAACCCATTTTTGTGTGAAAAGTCTGACTGTCACAGGCTGCTTGTGGAGGGTGGATTCTGAGAGAGGCAGGGCTTTTATGAAAGAAGAGAATGAACATTGATCTGTAATAGGAACTGTGCGAGGCTTGTCACATGCATTATCTCTTGTGAAAATAGACTTTATTTTTTAGAGCAGTTTTAGGTTCACAGCAAAATTGAGCAGAAAGTACAGACATTCCTATGTATCTTCTGCCCACCTCCCCACAGCCTCCTTTGCTATTAACATCCCTCACAAGAGAGGTACATGTATTACAATTGAGGAAGCTACACTGACACATCATTACCATGCGTTATCTTTTAAGACTTTATTTTTCAGAGCAGTTTTAGCTTCACAGCAAAATTGAGAGGAAGGTACAGGGATTTCCCATATACTCCCACCACTATCTTTTTTTTTTTCTCTGTGATCATCACTTTTTTTTTTTTGACATAGATATACCCGTAACGTTTTATTGAATGAAAACAGTTGTAACACAATATATACAGTTTGATGACATTTTGACATATATACACTACTGATACTATGTATAAAATAGCTAACTAATGAGAACCCACTGTATAGCACAGGCAACTCTACTCAGCCATCACTATCCTTTTCATCCTCACAGTTAACCCTGTGAGAGAGATACAATTCTCATTCTTACTCTCGTCCAGCCCCCCACCCACCGAGAGGAGACTGAGGCTTCTTACTGGGATTAAGTAACTTGTCTGCAGAGCCAGGCTTTTATTCCACACATACATAACCCCTAGACCACACTGCCTCCTGCATGCACTCATGATCTACCAGGCTTGCGTTGCACATTTTTTTTTCTAACTTTTTTTTTTTTCCTTTCTGTGTTGGGTCTTCGTTGCTGTGCGCGGGCTTCTCATTGTGGTGGCTTCGCTTGTTGCAGAGCACGGGCTCTAGGCGCGTGGGCTTCAGTAGTTGCAGCACGTGGGCTCAGTAGTTGTGGCTTGCGGGCTTAGTTGCTTCACAGCATGTAGGATCTTCCCAGACCAGGGCTCGAAACCATGTCCCCTGCATTGGCAGGCGGATTCTTAACCACTGCGCCACCAGGGAAGTCCTGTGCTGCACATTTGACATTTAATTTAATGTAATGTTCACAATCCTATGAAATAGGTACCCCAGCTCCATTCCACAGATGGGAAAATGTAGGCTTGGAGCTGGGAGAATTGGCCGGGTCACAAGGTTGGTAAGCAGCAGAGCAAGCAGCAGAGACAGGACTCGAACTCAGAGTCCAAAGTCCAGATGTTTTCCTCTCTACCAGTTTGATTTGAGGAATGGGTCAGGAGAGCTGCAGCATTCTAGAGCTGTAAAGAGCCAGGGTGGGCTTTGCTCTGTTTGAGAAGACCCCCAGTGGGTAAGAGAGTTGGGTGGGGGTTGTGAGGGCCCCAGAGATCAAGAGGCTATGGGTTTGGGAAGCATGAGGAGGTTTCACCGCAAGATGATCCCACAAGGCTCCCAAGAAAGGAAGAAAATGTGTAGGGGGAGGTCAGTGGTCAGACCCCACAGCTTGAACTTCAGGCTGTGTGGGCAGCCACAGAAGGGCTCTGCCTCCACCTGTGGGGACTGAGAGGCTCAGAGAACTATCTCGGGCTTTGAAGTGGAGAGAAGCAAGTATATTTCTGTAAAAGCGTGGTTTGTGTGTGTAGGTAGACCGCACTGAACAGGTAATGAGAGCGAGAGCCATGGCCACCTAATCCTCATGTGGGTACAGCCTGAAACTCTCGCTATATGAAAGTAGGTTGTGTGCTCTCAGGTGACTCCTTGAAAGGACGTGGTCAGGGAGGGATGCTTAATAACCCCCTGCAGGCTTTGGAATGTAAGGGCTTCCCCATCCCCCTTCCCCTCTGGTCCTCACCCCCACAGCAAGGCAGATATGAGACCCTCGCTGGTGGGGGACAGAGTCAGTATTTGCACCAGTAAATCATCAGACTCCAGAGCTGGTAGGCAACACATCTGGGACTAGAAGCCAGTCTCTTGCCTCCTGGCCCAGTGATGCTTCATTATCCAATGGGAGACACAAGAGGACAAGCGGAGGACCTGTCCTGACACCCTAGGTAGAGGGGACCAAATGGTCCTGGCCCTCCTTTGGGCCCTTGGGTACTTTGGGGCCAGTAGGTCTCAGGAAAGACCATCTTAAACCATAAGAACCCTGAAAAAGGGTGGTTATATTTTCATCTTTTCCTTCCAAGAGTAGGGTTACTAGATAAAATACAGGATGTCCACCTAAATTTGAATTGCAGGTAATGAGTTTATCAGTGTAAGTATGTCTTAAATATTACATGAGAAATACACATACTAAAAGAATTTGTCATTAAAATAATTCCTTGTTTATCTGAAATTCAAATTCAAATTTAACTGGGCATCCTGTATTTTTATTTGCTAAATCTGGCAACCCTCCTCAAGAGGCACCATGGCCTCATACAGAGAGAGCCCCTCTCCCTCTGTAGACAGGAGAGGCACCCTTGTCAGCTCCCAAATATTTGCTGTAGCCTCCCCCGGGCAATGCGTGCCTGCTGGCCCTCCACTCACACGACCTCAGAGTGTCGGTCCAGTGAGCAGAGACATCCTGCCCTGGGGAGACACGCTAGCAGCTTCTTTCTAAAAAGTACAGTTTTGCTTCACCTGGCTCCCTGTTTCCTGTGGAAGACGCTGGGTTCATCATTTCTGGCGTTCTGGGGTTCCATCCTTGCCGTCTAAGGCCCGCGTTCAGGAGAGGCTTGAGCAGGTGGGCAGCTTGCCCTTTTCCTTTGCTAGAGCCCCGGGGGCTCTGCCTGCTTCCCTCTTTTGCAGCGGCCATCACCCACACTGTCCAGGAAATTCCTCTCCTCCAATCCCCACAGCTACCTCTCAACACAAAACCACAGATATTTCTTGTGGTTGAAGTGTTTTACTTCCATGGGGAAACAGTCACTGGATGAGAAAAGAATTGATAGGAAAGTGACAAGGGGGTGGTGGTGTGATGAATTGGGAGATTGGGATTGACATGTATACACCCATGTGTATAAAATGGATGACTAATAAGAAAATAAATAAACATTAAAAAAAAAAGAAAGTGACAAGATTCTTCCAGAAAGTTCTAAGAGTCATGGTCCCTGCTCTGCAGTTCTTGGCTCACTTGGGTCTTCTGCCTTTTTTGCTCCCCCTTGAAGCTGGATCCTGGCCCTACACATTCACTCGGATGGTTTCAGACCAATAATCAACTAGATTCTGGGGATTGCTTGCCTCATGTGGGCCATCAGAGGACATCAGTCAGGGCAATCCCAGTACCGTGGCTGCCACATGGGCCTGATCTTCCCAATAGTGCCTCCTCTTCCTTGAATATATAGATGAAAAATAGGGTAAAAGCAGTCTCCCTCCCCACCTTCCTCCCAGCAGTGCCCAGGGCATAAGCACAAGAGCTTGTGTGAAGTCAGTGCCCTGGGACTCATAGCTCACAAAGTTGGTCTTACCCAATACAGGCCCCAGCACCAGTGAACCAGGCCACACGGAAGTGCCTGCTGGGTCAGGACCCCCTCCAGGGGTCAGGACGAGCTCAGAGGGAGTCTTCCAGACCACTGACCTCACTGAGACCTCTATGTCAAACCATGTCTCTTTGGAAACTCAAACCCTAAGCACCCAGACCTCTGATACGACCTTCCTCCCAGGCAGCACCATTTCAGTAGCAGAGAACAGGGAAAACAAGACCATGGCCCTCATAAAAATAATGCCTTCCAAGTCCTTGGCTGTGATCACCACTCCTATGGAGACATCAGCCACAAGCGGCAGCCCCACGGGACGTGGAATGACCACAGTTGAGACCGTCACAGGCACTGAGCTCTCGAAAGCCGCCTTTGACACCCTTTGCAATTTCGACAGCTCTGAAGAGGCAAAGAGAATCATGGTAGACTTCTTGAAATTAGCTCACACCGCTACAGAAGCCGAGGCCTTGTCCTCGGAGAGCAGCGCTTCCTCTGACAGCTCAGTTCCAGCCATCACCGCCTCACAAGCCCTGTCACCTGACTTCGCTGCTCTGGCTAAAGCCTTGGTTACCTACAACATCAGCAACATCGAGGTGATCGACTGCAGTGTTACAGAAATGGAAGCAACTGCCAGCACCCCTGGGACCTCAGACACAGATCGCAGCCCCACGAGAGGAAAGGCCCTGTCTACCCCCGAGACATCCGCTTTGCCTGACTCCACTGAAGCAAAATCACACCTCGCCAGGACCACAGCCTCTGCTGAGACCTTGTCAGCAGCCAGCGCCACAGAATCAGCCACACCTGACATCACACTCACCATCAGTAGCACCACAGAAATGGAAACAACAGCCGCCAGGGCCACGGCCCCCAGTGGAAACTTGGTGACAGTTAGCGTGAACCTGTTGGAAGAAAACTCATCCCTCTCTGTTGAGACAACAAGCCACACCGAGGTCTCAGGAGCAGTGACAATCTCCACAGGGACTGTGTCAACAGTAGGCGAGGTGACTTCCCCTGCTGGGTTCTCAGCTACGGTCTACAGCCTGTCTGAAGTGACTACCATCATGAGCTCCACCCCCTCAGAGACTTCTACCACTGACATCACATTCAGTGCGCCCGCTCCCAACAGCAGGAGCCCTCTTCCTTCTGTCCATCCGGCTACGGCCAACAGCAGTCAAGAAACAAACATCACCTTAGCCAAGACCACAGCCTCAGCAAAGACCTTGAAGATAGCCAGCACAGCTGGAGGGAAGCCCTCAACAGCCACGCCCACCAGTGCTCAGACAAGTCTGACAGATGTTACTGCAGGTGAGCAGCTTCCCCCATGTGTGATTTTTGGGGATTTGGGGTTTGGAGTCTGCATGTTTAGGGAGTAGGGAGAAAGGAAGGCTCTGGGGGCCTATTCTGAGCCCTGTCTCTGATGTCACCTCTTCATGATCTTCTAGTGGTTCTTGCCAAAATCAGTAACGAGCAGAATTAAGGTGGTGTATGGAAAAAGTGTGGAGAAATGGTTTGGGATCTTGTCTCTGCCCTTAACAACCTGAGTGACCTAGGACAGGTCCCTCTCCCTCTCTGGGCCTCAGTTTCTCCACCAGTTGCTGGAGGAGGTTGCAGTGAAGTCCATTCCATCTCTGCCATTCTACGGAGTTGACTGTTAAGTAACTACTGTGCACCAGGCAAGGACCCAAATTTTACTTAAAAGACACAGCCCTCACTATCTGAACGCCTCTGGTTCAGCCAGGGCCATACCATATGGGCATCTGGCCCAAATTGCTGCCCTCTGAGCAGCTGGGACCCCATGAAAATGGAGCTCACTGGATGCACTTGCTGGAATTGGTGCCGTAAATGGTGACTTAAAATAAATAAATAAATTGGGCAAAGGTTTGGGAGTCTAAAGCTACATGTCTGGGCAGGACAGGAATAAAGACGCAGACCTAGAGAATGGACTTGAGGACACGGGGAGGGGGAAGGGTAAGCTGAGACAAAGTGAGAGAGTGGCATGGACATATATACACTACCAAATGTAAAATAGATAGCTAGTGGGAAGCAGCTGCATGGCACAGGGAGATCAGCTCGGTGCTTTGTGATGACCTAGAGGGCTGGGATAGGGAGGGTGGGAGGGAGGCTCAAGAGGGAGGGGATATGGGGATATATGTGTATGTATAGCTGATTCACTTTGTTATACAGCAGAGACTAACAGAAAAATGTAAAGCAATTATACTCCAATAAAGATGTTGAAAAAAAAAAAGAAAGAAAGCTACATCTCTAAGACAACAGATATTTCTTGGGGAAGAGGTGCCTTGTCAGCCCAGCTCCCAGTCAGCCTATAGCCTTCACCTCCACTTCCCATCACTCCTTCCTCCTGCCTCATCCCTGCAGTATCCTCAGCTTGCACTGCCTTCTTTGGGGGGTGAGATAAAAATATTAATCACAACTACCTTACTGAATATCTTTTGTATTCCAGGCAGAGGTGATATAAAAATATTTCACAGCTAGTGAGCATTGGCACCAGCTGAAGTTTCTCTCTGATTCCAGGCAGTAAACTACTGTATGAGCTTTGCATGTTATCTCCTCTAACTAAACCTTCAAAACTACCTCATGAGGTGGGTATTCTTACACCCCACCTGACAGATGAGGAAATAGATTTAAAGATGGTAAAAAAGTAACAGTGGAATTCCAAGTCTGTTTGATTCCAAAACTTAGTCTCCTGTTGTGCTTTTATTTTTAAAGGCTCAATTTATTAATATATTTTTATTTTAAAAAGCTTTTATTTGTTGATTAGATGATACATTCACATGATTTGAAATTGAGTAAGTACAAAAGAGTACACCATAAAATGTCTTTCTCCCATTGCTGTCCCCCAGCTCCCCAATTTTCCTTACATACATAACTGATGGTATCACTTTCTTGTGAATCCTCTTCTGGACATGAAATATGCACATGGAAGCATAAGAAGGAAGATGAAAGATATCTACATATTATATCGATATAATATAGACATAGATACTATATCATATAGATATAGAATAATATCTCTCATCTTCCTTTTCATGCAAATGGAGCATGTGTTAAACACAGATCTCTGAGACAAGGCCATTCTTTTTTATGGCTTCTCAGTATTTTGTTTTACCATAATTTATTTAACCAGTGTTTTATGGATGGACATTTAGGTCTTTTTTTTTTTTTAACATCTTTATTGGAGTATAATTGCTTTCCAATGGTGTGTTAGTTTCTGCTTTATAACAAAATGAATCAGTTATACATATACATATATCCCCATATCTCTTCCCTCTTGCATCTCCCTCCCTCCCACCCTCCCTATCCCACCCCTCTAGGTGGACACAGAGCACCGAGCTGATCTCCCTGTGCTATGCGGCTGCTTCCCACTAGCTATCTATTTTACATTTGGTAGTATATATATGTCCATGCCACTCTCTCACTTTGTTCCAGCTTACCCTTCCCCCTCCCCATGTCCTCAAGTCCATTCTCTAGTAGGTCTGCATCTTTATTCCCGTCTTGCCCCTAGGTTCTTCATGACCTTTTTTTTAGATTCCATACATATGTGTTAGCATACGGTATTTGTTTTTCCCTTTCTGACTTACTTCACTCTGTATGACAGACTCTAGGTCCATCCACCTCACTACAAATAACTCCATTTCGTTTCTTTTTATGGCTGAGTAATATTCCATTGTATATATGTGCCACACCTTCTTTATCCATTCATCTGTCGATGGACACTTAGGTTGCTTCTATGTCCTGGCTATTGTAAACAGAGCTGCAATGAATATTGTGGTACATGACTCTTTTTGGACATTTAGGTCTTTTCCAGTATTTTGTTATGACAAACAGCACTGCAGTAAATAGCACATTTTTCACATATGTGTCATTTTCTGTAGGATAAACTTCTAGGAGTACAATTGCTGGATCAATTCTAATAGTATTCTAATAGGAAGAAATGACTAAAATGTGGCAGGTAAAGGCAGGCATATTAGGGCTCAAGAAAAGACGGAAGTTGCCTACAAGCTACTAAGTCAGGAAGGCTGGATTGAAAGACCTCTGCCAACCTGGAGCTGGAAGCACTGGCTGAGGACATCCCCTCAGAGACCAGCCTCTCTGCAGCCTTCTCCCCAGCTGGCCCCTTTCCCAACAGCCCCATCTGGGCCTCCAGGCCTTGAGAACATTCTAGATCCACTTTCATTTCTCCTTCCTCACACTACTCTTTTGACTTCTCCAAATGTGGATGGGGCCTCTAGCCATCATTTCCTTCCCTCTTGTTGGGAAGACACTACGATGGGTCCAGTTACTGGAGAGAAGGAATCCTTTCTCTTTGCAGTGAATAGAGGTAAGATCCTATGTGAACACAGACTCATTTACACACGAGTGTGAGCACACATATGCAGCGTGGGGACAGAGACTGGGTAGCACAGTTCACATCTTGATTCCTGAAATGACTTACCCATATTTTCATCTTCCTACTGTTCTCAACTTGCAGGTGAGGATGGAGGCTTCTTCCTCCTGAGGCTGAGCGTGGCCTCCTCAAAAGACCTCACTGCCCCCAGAGTGGCAGAGAGGTTGATGCAGCAGGTGAGTGGCACTTTCTGTGCCGGGGAGTAGAGGAGAGTGAGAGGTTCTCGGAGACCCTGGGGAAGATCTCCAGGATACAGAAGATACTGTACACTTGGGAGGGGCTAGCTTCTTATGGAGTATTAGGAGTGAGATCTAAAAATCCCTGTCTGGCTTTGCTTCTGCCTGTTTTTCCTGAGTTCTGAATTCCCCTTCTCTGCTATGTAAAAAAAGATTCTTTCCCTCATTCCAATTTCCTCAGGCTTTAGGAAGATCAGGCTTTCAGGCCCCTGGGAGAAGGTCAATGTTATAAATGGGCAGATAGGCAGGACTTTAGTTGCAAGTGGCGGCAACCCAACTCATCGTAGCTTATACAATAGGCAAGGTATTGGCTAAGAAACCTAGAGGTGGCTGTCCAGCTTCAGTTATGGCTGGATCCAGAGGCTCAAACAGGATCATCAGGATTTTCTCTTTCTCTCCCCCTCTTAGCTCTGCTCCCTTCATTCCTCAGAGTCTCTTCATATGTAAGGAAAGGTGGCTGTGACAGCCCTAGATTCACAAGGCACTTACCTCTCCCAAGATCTGCATATCGTACTAGGGAAGGATGGATCTCATTGACCTGGAAGGGCCACCATGACTGACAGCCCAACCTGAATCACATGGAATGGGAAGGAAAGGCTCTGAAGGAGATAGGGATATTAGACAGAAAACAAAAAACAAACCAAAAAAACACCATAGATGTACGCTCTAGATGGGGACCCAGATTATATTTGTAGAAGTTGCGAAAATTCTAAAACCCAGATCCCTGGACAAAGCTTCTAGTGGTGGAATTCTAGGGTTAGGGTTTTGGGGGATGGTGTGAGTCATTGGAAGGCTAGAATGAGTCAGCTCAGCCTAACTCTTGTGTCCCCATCTTGCTTCCAGGGGATGACGGGAAGAGGGAATATTTGGGCCCTAGAAGTTCTCTTAGTGGAAGGGGGGCCTATCAGGACTCCCATAATAAGGAGGTCCCTGAACATGGCATGGGGCTTTGAATTTGGGAGAGCCAAATAAGTGACAAATTCCCACTGCACATGATAATCCAAGTAGCAAGTGTGAATCCTGGTTGAAGAAGGAAGCCAAGGATATGTCAGATCTGAGCTCCTCAAACTGGAAACTATTTCAGGGGTCAGAAAGAAGCCAGGCAGATAGGAGCAGATCAGGAGCAGAGGTGCAGGAACCAGGCCATGCAGGTGTTGGGTGTCAGTTCTTGTTGGGAGCTGGCCACTGGCAAAAGGCTCAGGGGTCAGACAAACAACAAGCGTTGGCGCCACGTAGACCTGAGTGCGAATTCCAGTTCCTAACTGTGTGACCTTCGGTGAGGTACTCCATATTACTTTCCTTCCTTGTAAAATGAGGCTGGTACTACCTGCTTTCTAAGGTTACTGTGAGGTTTAAATGGCATGAAGGACCTAGCCTATACCCAGCCTGCAAGAGGTTCAGAAAGTGCTGCTGGCCTCCTAATATGTTCCCTTTTGCCCACCAGCTCGACCGTAAACTGCATATGTTTATGTCTCCCATCCAAGTCTCCCTGCTGCGTGTCAGGAGGGGCTGAAGAACATCAGCTGTGATCAGGCACTGCCACGTGTGGAAGGGGGCAGTGCCGCCTGCAGCCTGGGCCTCAGCACGATTGGAGCCATGTTACCTGGAAGGTTCCCATGTAGATCAGCAAGCCACGGCCTTACCCGGTCATGGCAGTGGGACCCTGGCTCACATATGCCTGGGTGTACGTGTGTAGGGAGCGGGTGGGGTCTTCGCCTGTTCCGGAGATGTCCTTGGACTTCCCCTGGCATGTGTGTTGTGTTTCAGTAAAGAGTGACCTGATCACCCATCTGTCACCTGCTGTGTGCTTCCATCCTACATTAAAATTACACTCAGTGTGGCCCAGGGTCACGGTTTTATGGTACAGGAATTTTGTGCACCCTCACTGCTACCTCCCTCCTTCATGCTCCCCAGGTTGTCAGTTTGGACCTTGATTACAGCACTGACTGAGGCTGGCCCTAGAGCCTCTTGAACTGTGAGCTCCTTCAGAGCAGGAACCACATCTGTTTATCTCGGTATCCCTGGAACCTAGCAGAGCACCTGGCCTGTAGTAGGATCACAGAGAATGCTTGTTGAATGGACTTGAATTTCAAGTTTTTGATACAAACAATCCTCAATTATTCCTCCCCCATAGCTCATAAGTCATGTTGTTTTTAAAAATTAAACTTGGCTTATTTTTTTTCTATTGTAGAAGTAAAACTTGCATTTAAATTTTTGAGACATTCTTAAGAACCAAGGAGAGGGGGGAAAGGAAATGAGAAGTGGGGGAAGAGAAAGAAAGAAATGTCTAAAATCCCACCTCTAGTTGTCTGGAGTTGTCTAGTTGTATATAATACAACCATTGTTAATGTATATGTTCAGCCTCTCCACGTGGGCGGCTCTGAGTGGATCTCCACCAAGAGGTACCTTACATTCAACATTTCCAAGATCAGAGTACTAACCTTACCCCTAAATGTGCTCTGCCTGCATCTTCCTCATCTCAGTTAATGTCAGTTGCATCCTTCAGTTTGTCGAGCCCGAATCCTTGGAACTATTTCTTATTCCTCTGTTTCTTTTTTTTTTCTCACATGTTATATCCAATTCATGAGGAAATTCTGTTGGCTCTATTGTCATCAAAATATGCCCAGCCCATGAGCCCACCTCACCATCTCTACTGACTGCTCTCACCCTTGTCCAAGCTGCCATCCTCTCACCTGGATGACTAGTATCTTCTTATCAAGCCTCCCTGTCTCTACCTTTCCCCCCCACTCCCTATCTAGTCCCAGTACATCAGCCAGAGCTGTCTTTTTATAATGTAAGACAGACTGTACCACTCCTTTGCTCCAAACCCTCCCATTTCATTCAGAGAAAAAGACACGTTCCTACAATGCTGCAAAACTGTCCACGATCTGCACCCCTACACCAGCCTCTTGAACTTGCTCACTGCACACGAGCCGCACTGACTTCCTTGCTGTTCCCTGAATGCATGCTGCTGCTTCAGGACCTTTGCATGCACTGCTCAGTCTGCTTAGAATTCTTCTCCTCCAGATATCCTCTTGGCTAACTCCTGCACCTCCTTCACCTTCTCAGTGGGCCTACCTAACCACTCTCCTCTGCTTTGATTTTCTTCATAACATTGATCACAACCTAACATAATACATGTTTTATTTGTCTTGTTTATTATCTGTCTCCCTCATCTAGAATGGAAGAGTTTGCACACTGCAGCATCCCTAGCATCTAGGATAGTGCCTGGTACAAAAAAGGCTCTCAGTAAATATTTGTTGAGTAAAAGAAGGAAACAACAAGACAACTTGGATATTGCTCTGAATAAGGGGAGTGTGTGTTTTCAATTGACTCCCTTCCTCTTGCAGAGTGGGGCAGAATGAGTTTTATAAAGTAGATTGGACAAAAATAATTCAAACATTCATCTCGGCATATTTGTTCAGCACCTACAACAGAAGAAAGACTATGTTGTGTGCCTTGGGGGATTCAAAGATGTCTCTTCCCACATGGATTAAAGTTAGTAGGGGGAGGAAAACTCCTACTCATGCTTAGAAGCCCAGATCATCCACTACTTCCTCATGGTGGTTTTTCTCAAATTCCCTAAAGGGGAGCTAACATGCTATGTCATGATTTATTTATTATAAGTTTGTTAAATCAGGACAGAGCATCATATATTATCCATCCTTGTAGCCACAGAACCTAGCACAGAGTCACAGAGGGCACTCAAATGTTTACTGAATGACTTAGAGGACGGGCCGTGTGAGCAGATGACCATGAAATATGGGCACTGAGCTCCGAAAGGTAAGAAAATGACATTCAGTGTTGGAGTAACAGAAGATAAATTTAATGATATAACTATTAAGCTGCACTATAGTTAGGCATGAATAGAGAGCAGTTTATATAACACTGCTGTTACAGAAACCCAATTTTTAAATAGTTTTTCTTGTTTTGCACTTATTCAAACAAATGATACCTAATAAAGTGGATAATTTAATCTTAATTACATACCTATAAAGACATACATGTACATATAGTGCTGATTACTGTTATTATTGGAAGCCAAAAAAATCTGTAAAATATGGGATACACCAATTAAAAGCATTTAGGAATTAAAGTGTATAATTATGCTTGTGTGTGTGTGTGTGTGTGTGTGTGTGTGAGAGAGAGAGAGAGAGAGAGAGAGAGAGAGAGAGAGAATTACTGGAAATGACCAAAGTTAGCAGAAGTAATGTTCCCAAACATTATTAGCAGAACATTACTACAGAAGTAATGTTACCAAACCAGCAAGAACCAGAAGTGCCCGGAGAAAATTCTCCAGTTATTTAAGATTCAAACATGTATATATATGAGATGAAAATGCCACATATTTCATAAAGACAAAGGTGGTCATGGACCTAAACAAGACACCCTGTCTAAAACCTCCCGTGACTCAGCCTAGACCCAGAAGGCAACAACGCAAGGCCATGATGAGGACAGCTTGAGGTGGAACTTTTCTGACAAGAGGCTTCAACTGAAGCTTCTGCACAGCCCGTCCTTCCTTCATCCCTTGTGAGCGGGACTGGCCGCCAGTTAGTGGAAAGCAGTGAATGGTAACTAATCCCGTGGGTGCACCACAAATTGAAGTGAGTGGGCACGCTTTTTGATATCAATAAATAAGTACGTTGGTATATCATACCAGTGATCGATTAGGCATCATCCTGGTCATTAAAAGCTGGCCCAAGGGTGTTTCTGAAAGGTTCCTTTGAGAGCAGGGAAGGTTGGGCAGGGGAATCTGTGTCTCTGGCCAAGCATCTTCCCAGACAGCTCCCTTCGCTCCCCCAGTGCCCACTGAGGGTGTCTCAGCTGCTTGCCACCAACCGGGGGTAGGGGTGTGTGGTCTCTCCTTCCTCTCTGCTAAGCCAACACGTGCCTGGAGCCCTGAAGCAGAGCCCATCAGTTCTATATTCCAGGTGCATACGTGACAGAATCACAGAGCTGGGGAGTTGATGAAAATGTGCAGCTGTGTCCTTGATCTAAACGTACCATTCAGAAGAAGCCTTTCCTTCCCAGCCAGGAGGCTGTCCCCCTCAGGCAGTCCTCCTTTCTCCTTTCTCATGACTCCTTCTCTCTACATGCCCAGCGCCTCAGCCGTTCTGACCAGGTTGCCAGATAAAATACAGTACACCCAGTTAAATTAGAATTTCAGATACACAATGAATGCTTTTTAAAATATATGGATATCCCAAATATTTCATGGGACATTCTTATAGTAAAAAATTGTGGTTTATCTGAAATTCAAATTTAACTGGGCTTTCTGTATTTTTATTGTTAAATCTGTATTTTTATTGTTAAACCCTACTTTTAATGCCTCCACTTCCACCAGTGTCCCCACCTCTTCCCTTTTCCCAGTCTGTGGGTTTCCTTCTGCTGTGGCAAGCCCCCAGCCTTTTCTTAGGCTTACGGACAGCTCCACTGCCTCTGGCAGGAATGTCCGTGACACACATTCTGTCTTTCTGCTCCACCTCCATTTCTCAGTGGGAGGAGAAGAAGCTTAGTGTCTGAACGTGGATGGGGGGGAGAAAGGACATTGGGTTTGGGTGCCTTGCTCCCTGTTTCCACCTTGCTTTTGTTCTATCAGGTTTCCCTTTAGCAGGTTTGATGACACAAAGTATCTATAATAATCATGTCTTGCACAGCATGGGTAAATCCCTTACCAAGGTCCTGACTGGGTTGAGGATGAGACGTAAATTTTGTACCTTACCCTAAAAGAGAGCCTTCCCCTACCTGACCTCAAGTCACGTTACAAAGTCCTCATCGCATAGCTTAGTTTTGGGATTGCAATGGTCAAGGCACGGCAGTCTCGCCAGTCCAGCACGCTTCCGTCATCCCTCCCTCCTTGTTTTACATTCCCTTCTTTCTAACTGTTGGACAACTCCCCACCCCCCATGCTGTCTGTCCGCAGTGCCATATGTGTTTAATTCTTTTGATTTAAATTTGTATTATTTTTTAAGTTAATAAAATTTATTTTCAGAGTAGTTTACATTCACAGTAAAATTGAGCCAAAAGTACAGAGAATTCCCACATAGCCCCTTCCCCCCACACACAATCTCCCCCACTATTGACATCCCCCATCGGAGAACATCTGTTACATCTGTTACAGTCAATGAACCTATGTTGGTTGACACATCGTTAGCATCCAAAGTCCATAGTTTACGTTAAGGTTCACTCTTGGTGTTGTATGGGTTTTGACAAATGTATTATAACATGCATTTGCCATCATAGTGATGTACAGAATAATTTTACTGCCCTCAATATCCTCTGTGTTCTGCCAATTCATCCTTCCCTCCCTCTTAAGCCCCTAGAAACCACTGATCTTTTTACTATCTCCATAGTTTTGCCTTTTCCAGAATGTCATATACTTGGAATCGTAAGCTATGGAAACTTTTCACATTGGCGTCTTTCATGCAATAATATGCATTTAAGTTTCCTTCATGTCTTCTCATGGCTTGATATCTCATATCTTTTTAGTGCTCTGTAGTATTCCATTGTCCGGATGTACCATAGTTTATTTACCTATTCATCGACTGAAAATCATCTTGGTGACTTCCAAATTTTGGCAATTATGAATAAAGTTACTATAGACATACATGTATAGGTTTTTATGTGGATATAAGTTTTCATCTCTTTTAGGTAAATACCGAGGAGTGCAATCGCTGGATCATATGGTAAGAGTATGTTTAGTTCTGTAAGAAATTGTCAAACTGTCTTCCAAAGTGGCTGCACCATTTTGGAATTCCCAGGAGCAGGGAATGAGAATCGCTTTTGCTCCACATCCTTATAGCATTTGGTGTTGTCAGTGTTCTGGGTTTTGGCCATTCTCATAGGCGTGTAGTGGAATCTTGTTGTTTTAATTTGCAATTCCCTAATGATGTATGATGTTGAACATTTTTTCATATGCTTACTTGCCATCTGTATATCTTATTTGGTGAGGTCTATTGCCTATTTTTTAATCAGGTTGTTTGTTTTCTTGTTGTTGAGTTTTAAGAGTCCTTTGTATATTTTGGATAACAGTCCTTTATCAGATGCATCTTTTGCAAATATTTTCCCCCAGGCTTGTCTTCTCATTCTCTTGAAAGAAGTTTTTAATTTTAATGACGTCCAGCTTATCAATTCTTTCTTTCATGGATCATGACTTTGGTGTTGTATCTGAAAAGTCATTACCATATCCAAGGTCATCTAAGTTTTCTCCTATGTTATCTTTTAGGAGTTTTATAGTTTTGTATTTTACATTTATGTCTTGTTCCATTTTGAGTTAGCTTTTGTGAGGGGTGTAAAGTCTGTGTCTAGAGTCATATTTTTGCATGTAGATGTTCAGTTGTTCTAGTACCATTTGTTGAAAAAGCTGTCTTTGTTTCATTGTGTTGCCTTTGCTCCTTGGTCAAAGATCAGTTGACTATATTTATGTGAGTCTATTTCTGGGCTCTTTATTCTGTTCCACTGATCTATTTGTTTATTCTTTTAATAACACCACACTGTCTTGATTACTATAGTTTATAAAGTACTTAGCTTAAAAGTAAGTCTTGAATTAGGTAGTATAGGTCTTCTGACTTTGTTCTTCTCCTTCAATATTGAATTGACTATTCTAGGTCTTTTGCCTCTCCACAGAAACGTTAGAATCAGTTTGTGATATCTATAAAAAATCTTGCTGGGGTTTTGATTGGGTTTGCATTGAGTCTGTAGATCAAGCTGGGAAGAACTAACTTCTTGACAGTATTGAGTCTTCCTATCCATGGACATGGAGTATCTCTCCATTTATTTAGTTCTATGATATCTTTCATCCGAGTCTTGTGGTTTTCCATATATAGACCTTGTATATATTTTTTTAGATTTATACCTAAATATTTAATTCTATTGGTTGGTTGCTAATGGACATGGTAACGTGCTTTTAATTTCAAATTCTATTTGTTCATTGCTGGTATACAGGAAAACAATTGATTTTTGTACATTAACCTTGTATCCTATAACCTTGATATAATTGCTTAATAGTTTCAGGAGGGTTTTTTAGAATCAATTCTTTCAGATTTTCTACATAGACAATCATGTCATTTGTGAACAATGACAGTTTCATTTCTTCCTTCCCAATCTTTATACCTTAAAAAGAATTTTTTGTGTGTCTTATTGAATTAGTTAGGACTTCCAGTACAAATGTTGAAAAGCAGTGGTAAGAGGGGACATCCTTGCCTTATTCCTGATCTTAGCTGGAAAGCTTTGAGTTTCTCACCATTAAGTATGATGTTAGCTGTAGGATTTTTTTGTAGAGAGTGTGTGTGTGTGTGTGTGTGTGTGTGTGTATGTGTGTGTGTTTGTGTGTGTGTTTTATCAAGCTAAGGAAGTTCCCCTCTATTCCTAGTCTGTTGAGAGTTTTCATCAAAGGGTGTTGAATTTTGTCAAATGCTTTTTCTGCATCTATGGATATGATTATGTAATTTCTTCTTCAGTCTGTTGACATGATAGATTACATTAATTTATTTTAAAATGTAGAACCAGACTTGCGTACCTGGGATAAATGCCACTTTATTGTGGTGTATAATTCCTTTTATCCATTGTTGGATTCGATTTGCCAATATTTTGTTGAGGATTTTTGCATCTATGTTAATGAGAGATTGGTGTATAGTTTTATTTTCTTGTGATGCATTTTTCTGGTTTTAGTATTAGGAAAGTGCTGGCCTTACAGAATGAGTTAGGAAGCTTCCCTCTGCTTCAGTCTTCTGAAAGAGATTATAGAGTTGGTAGAATTTCTTCCTGAAATGTTAGGTATCAATAGAATTCACCAGTGAACGTATTTGGGCTATGTGCTTAATTCTTTTTTTTTGCCATGCCACCCAGCACGTGGGATCTTAGTTCTTCGACCAGGGATCGAACCCTTACCCCCTGCAGTGGAAGCACAGAGTCCTAACCACTGGACCACCAGAGAATTCCCATGTGCTTAATTCTTGATAAATGAATGCTGGGATTAAATGAATGTGGTTCTATATGGAGACTTGATTACACTTGGGGGCATTTGAGGGGAAAACGACAGACTTGTACATATTGGGAGGCGGCGCTTCACCTGCTGGGAGAAGTCGTTCTCTACGTAAAGCAGACAGTTTGGAGTCTCTGCTCAGATCAGAAATCATATTTCTCTTGGAACTTCTCCCAACACCACTTACTCACCTACAAGTCTGAGCCTGATCACCAGGTTTGTATCATGTCACCTCTTTTCCTACTCTGTGGTTACACTTGATTGGACCAGGGATGGACAACTGACACAAGCTGGACCAATCAGATTCTCTCTTCATGGATTTGGGATATAGGACCAAAAGGCAACTACCCAGCTTCTGCACAGGATTGGAACTGAGGTGCTCTGGACACAGGAGGTGTGGACCAATTGTCCTTGGAGTTGGGTATCTTTACACAGATATGTGTAAAGTTCTGCCTGCTAAGAGAGAAGGTTGAGGTGGAAACTGATCAGGTTCCTGGGAAAAGCAGAGAGAGTGGGACTGAGGGACTACGGGGTGGAGCAGCTCAAAAGACTCTAACTGGGGCCCAGGAAAGGACAGAGAAAATGTATCAGGGGTTGGGTACCCTAGATCTAAGGATGGGGTGGTTCCTGGAAAGGGAGCTGAAATGATTTAATCCTTCCTCCAGGGAACACTCCAGATAGGAAAAGGCACTGCATACTTATCCTCTTGAAACTGATGGGCAGAGACCAGCAAGGCAGGGAGGGGTCCTGGGAGAGAGTTGGCGATACTCCATATGGGGGTATCCTTACCACTCTCCTCAGAGGGCCAGGCCTTGGCTTGTGTTGGGGGGAGGGGAAGAAGGGGATGTGGAGACTGAAGCAAAGATCCAAGTCTGGGCTGGAGTAACCGAGCTTCCCAACATAGAGTAACTGAGGGGTGAAGCAGGACTGGGTCCAACCGACCTCTGCTCCCTCCACCCTCTGTATCAGGCCCTTTAGCCACCAGAGGAAAATCATGAATGAAATCCATGGCTTTGGGAACACAAAAAGTCAGAGGGATTTTATTTAAATAAACTTTAATTAGAAGTAAACTGGAGACTTTTGTGTGCAAATGTATTTTGGTTTTTAATTTAAAGCCATCACCCCATCAACGCTGGTGTGTGCACGTAGTGTTTCTGTAGGTCAGTGTCCTCTGTGTGGGTATGTCTGTGTGAGAATCCATCTATTTATATAGTAGGCCTTTATGGCCTCTTCCTTTCAGCCTCTGTGTCTCCTGTTCTGACAAGGTGTGGTCTTTATTATTCATTCCCATTATTCATTCTTCTTAAAGAATCCTGAAGCCGCATCAGTCACCTTACTTTTTCCAGGCTCCCTAAACCACGACGCCTGGGAGTGTGTGCAGGTGAGGCTGGGGTAGCTCCTGAGGTATCATAGGCCACCGCAGCCCGTTCGGGGCAAAGCCTCAGCTTTCCGAGCCCAGCGGGTAGGAGAAACGGCTCCCGCAGCAGCCCCGGAAGCGCAGGAACACAAACAGCACGAGCCCCAGCAGCAGGAGGGCGCCCAGGGCCCCGAAAAGGATCCCGAAGAAGGCGTCGAGTTTCAAACTCAGGTGCTCACAGTGCTTGCCCCAGGGCGTGTAGATGGAGAAGGGCTCACAGCTGGGGACACAGAGAGGGGACACGGTCAGCGGGTGGCTCGGCCTCCCCATCCCTCCTTTCTGTCGGGCCAGAGGAGGTTTTCCACCATAGGCTCGGCTCCCCTCTAGGGAAAGGGCGGAGTCAGCCCTGACTTGGAGCTGAGGGGAGGCCACTGGGCTACCAAGGAGGGCGGGGGATGGGGGAGGGGGTGGTGAATTCATCTAAGGTCGCCTCCACAGGGACTTCGGGGAGGGGGCGGGGCTGGCCGGTGAGCATGCGCAGTCACAAACCCTGCCTGCCCCCGGAGAGCTGGGGTCCGGTGCTAGGCTCCACCCGCCCCCTCCTTGGACTCAGGAGCGGAGAGGGCTGGGCCCATCTGCAAATGCAGTGGGAACAAGCGTAGACGGAGGGCACTGATGTGACAAGAGGGCCCAGGTGGCGCTGCCCCTCTCCATGGCAGGCCTGCGACCTAGTGCACTCCCCTCACGGAAGCCCCTCAGACTGCTGATGAACCGGTGGGACAGAGGGCCCCAGTTTGAGAGGGCCTCCCCTGTTACTCTTAAGGAGGGGCAGGGCCGGGCCTAGACAAAAGACAATGGGCTCCTTTTCTACAATGAGGCAGCAGGCTGTCCACCCAAGAAGCAAAATCAGGTGGGAGAGTCTGGCTTTGGAACCCCGATCCTGTTACTTTACTTGCTGGGTACCTTAGGCAGATTCCTTATCGTCTCTAAGCTGCAGTTTTCTCATCTTTAAAGTGGTCATAATATCTACCCAGTAGCTGGTTTGAGTTGCATAGATAATATAGCAACTTTTTCATCCTCACAGTTTAGGCATGCACACATCTTCTTTTCCATTGTCCCTTTTCCCTCTGATCCCCTTTCTCTTAATTACAAACGGAGCCATCCTAAATTTTCAGGCACCACGAGGTACCATGGCATTTCCGGACCCCTTGCAGCTTGGATTCCCAGCACTGCCCTCCGCCTCCTGCCCCCAGCCCCGCCCACCTGCAGCGAGGCCCATCGGGCAGGTGCTGGCACTGGCCTCCGTGCTCACAGTAGCCCTCACTGCAGGGGGACACGCAGGTGAAGCCGCTCTGGGGGTGGTAGACCAGATGGTAGCCCTTGTATCCGCTGCATTGGAGGTAAGTTTCCAGTGTGCTCACATTCACTGTCAGGTAGGATAAAAGTGAATATAGAAAGCAACCGATTAACACCAGATCTATACCTTTTGGATCAAGAATTCCATTTTCAGGCATTTATCCTGAGAAATAATTGGAAACACACATGAAAACTACATATGTTCATGGAAGACCAGAGCAGCATGGTTAATAAGAGCAATAATGTTCAACAGGAGTGGTTTTGTTAAATATTGTGCAACTGATAAGCACCACGGTATGAAAAATGCATTGATTAAGAGCATATGCTTTGAAATAGTCAGACCTGAGTTGAAATTCAAACTCTACTACTAACTGGTTGTGTGGTTTAGGGGAAATTTCTTAACTCTTTCAGCCTCAGTTTCCTTATTTTTAAAAGGAAACTACCTTGCTGTAAATTTTAAATGAGATAATATATGCAGAGTATTCAGTACAGTGCCTGGCACAGGAAGCCCTCATTAAATGGTCACTATTAGTATAACATTCTTTTTAAAATCTATTATAGCACACTATATTAAGACATATTGTAAACTAATATATGAAATTGGAATGTGTAAACAATATACAAGATAATATGTTCACAATTATTTCAGTAATGAGGAGGTTAACAAACATTAGGCATGATTTGATCTCTTTATTGTAAACAAATTTATATGTCTGAAGGTTCCTATGCATAAAAGAAAATTCAGAAAAATAGGTGCAAAATGGATTTGTCTCTGGGGACAGGGATTACAAGTGATTTTTTTTTCTTTTTGTTAATTTGTGTTTCCTAAAGTTTCTACAATAAACACATTGTACTGGTATAATAAAAATTGCGGGATGTTTGTTTGTTTGTTTTCTCTAACAAAAGGCACAATCAGGTCTGGGGTGTCCTCTTAACACCAACCCTACCCCCCTACCACCCATACGCATAGTAGTTTGGAGAATTTCACATCGTTGCCCCTGGGACGGAGGAGGCTTAGCCTAGATTCTAAAAGAAGCTCTGGCTTGGTCCTGGACCCAAGTAACGCAGCAGCTTCTGTCGGGTTTGACATACTCACTGCCCCGTTCTCTGCCTGACTCACAAAATACGGTGGGCTATTCCTTTCCTTCCCTGGCAAGCTTGCCAACCTATTTCATTCCTGTTTTGGGATAATTAGAGGCTGTCAGAATTGAAAGGGACCTCAGAAATCCCATCTCATTTTCCAGATGGGAGTGTGGAGGCCTAGATTGGGGATGGCTTTTGCATGGGGTCACACTCTTTCAGGGAGGGGATATATCTGCCCCTGGGCCAGGTCTCCAGCCTTCAACTGAATATCTCCAGCTGGAGGGCAAAGGCAAAAAGAATGTCCTTGTTTATGTTTATAAAGTACAATGGTCTTTTAACCAAATCATTAACAATTTTGTGGAAAGAAAACTGTTAGCAGTGACGGTCAGGAAAGCAGCAGTTGGAGTAATTGCTCTGTGAAACTGTACACGTGGGGATTCATCAAGCAGTATTTTGTGCGCCTGTTCTTGAATTTAGAAGGCTGGTGGGTAAAATGTTCACAATTTCTCTCAAAAATTACAAACAAAAAAAACTAAATTAACTTAATTTTTGTCTGTGGCTTGCTGTAGAACACATTTCAGCCATGGATTTGTGTGGGCTGCAGATCTGTGACAGGCTCCCTCTGCTTACCTCCCCCCTCAGCTATCCCAGTAGCTGTCCCCAAGACAGTGACTCACGAGCCATAATACTGTACACGTCCCTCCTGTAGATGGGGTGGAAGGTCACGTTGTTCCTGGGCCCCGCACTTCTCTTCCACCTACTCCACGGAGTTAAGAACGCCTCCACCACTGCATCTAGCAGCTGGGTATTCAGGAAGTTGATGACAGGGCCCCCAGGGCGGTACTGGAACTCTGAGATGATGCTCCAGCGGTGAAGGGAGCTTCCTGAGGCCTGTGCTATTGGGGGCCCACTGTATGGGAGGGGCACAGTGAGGGGCCAAGGGGTGAGGAGTTTGGGGGAGGACCCGGCGACCAGGTAGGGACAGTCCCACTTACATTCGATCCACTCGTCTGTTCCAGAGAAAGGCCCGCACATCCAGGTTCCTCAGTCTATAGGCCACCTAAGGCAGAGGATGGGAGTTGGGGTGGGAGGGTGGAAGTGAGGGTGAGGCCCAATCCAGAGAGGAGACCCTTCCCACTTTAATGCACATATTCATCCCTTTCCGTTTCCTTCTTCCCTTTTTAATTTTTTTCTGGCCACACCCTACAGCTTGTGGGATCTCAGTTCCCTGACCAGGGATTGAACCCGGGCCACAGCAGTGGAAGCCTGGAATCCTAACCACTAGGCCACCAGGGAACTCCCTGTTTCCTTCTTTGAAGATGAGGACCCAAGACACCAGAATGTTTCTTATGCATTTCTGCATCCCCACACCCCAGCCTAGCCTGGTGACTGGCACAGGTCCCTGCTTAATAGAAGTTTGTTGGTGAGTGAAGGACTTTACATATCCTTACCCCCACTTCCTATCACAAGGGGAGAATCTGAAATGAATGACCTCTACCTTGCCTCTGATCCCCGACTTACCCACTCATTCTCTCCCCACGTGTATATTGAACAGAGATTATACTTAGCCAGTCCTAGGGGATGGTCAAGTGTGAGGGATGTCAGTGTGACTTAGGAACAGTCCATTCTCAAAGACCCACAGTCTGGCGCAGTGGACAAATGTTAACAGATTTTACCGTACAGAGTGTGGAGTGCTGTAGTAGTGGTAGTAGCAACAGTAGTAATAATAATTTGGATAATTTTTTTTAATACATTGTGTTTTAGGCACCGTGCTGAGTGCCTTACCTACATTATCATTTAAACCTTGACACAAACCACTGACATAAGTACTGTTATTACTTTATTTTTACAGATGGGAGTTCAAATAATTTGTCTAATTATTACACCTGCTCTAGTGAGTGGTAGTGTCAGGATTTGAACCTGGGTAGGATTCCTGAGCCTCAATAGCTCAACTACTGTGCTACTTTGCCTGTGATTGGGGAATGGACAAGGGTATGGGAGCCAAGAAGAGGGAGGCCCAGTTTCCTCGGCGAAGTCAGGGAAGGCTTCCTGGAGGTGAAATGCCCTCTTGTGTTTCCTCCATATAATATCCAAGGGCAGGTCTTGAGGGATGCTCGGAAGGAAAGGCTGCATTGACTCAGCCACCCTGGACTCTATTCATTGCGAGTTGGTCATTCTAACCCCCTTGGAGGTCTCTGTCCTAGGCCTTCCTGCTTTCCTCACCCTCAGCCTTCCCTGGGGCAGGAGGCTCCAGCCCCCTCTGGCAGTTGAATCTAGACGGATTATGAGAGGCAGAATGCACAAGCCATGGCTAAGACCCCACCCTGAACCTGCCAAGACCCGTCCCCCACCCAGAGCTGGCCTGCAGCACTGACCGAGGCATTGACATCTGCTTGGGAGGCACCTTCGTCTTCCATGAGTGAGAGATGGATGATCCTTAAGGGAAGCTCTGGAGACGGGAGAAGGAGGTTCATAATCACCTCACAGGTTTACCAGAAGGATCAGCAGAAGTGGCCAAGTCTGCTGACCCTCACACAAATGCATGTTGGACTATGGTCAAGGCTTCCCTAACTCTTGTCTTGCTGAGCTGTGAGGTCACCTTCAGTCTTTCCTCAGCAGACTGCTCAGGCCCGTGGTTCATGCTGTGACAGCTGCCCCCCACTCGCTCCCATAGCCTACAACTTACCACCACCTGAGGGAAATTTGGAGTTGTGTCCTGTGAGTTTGAGGGACTTAGCCTGGCCCCCAGAGCCCCATATCGTCCCCCAAGGAGAGAGAAGTGGGGATGGTGGAGTATCTGGTCGTACCTAGATGGACTGTTGGAGTGAAATTGTTCCCAGCCAGGAAGCAGCGGGTGTCGGTGAAGGCTGGGGGGCAGGTGCAGGCAGGCTGGCAGGCCTGAGCCTGGGAGAGGTAGCAGTGGCCGTTGTTGTAGCAGTAATTCTCAGGGCAGGACTTGTTCTGACAGAGGAAGAGGTTCTCCAGAGCTGCAGGGGGAGCAGAGAGGTCAGCAACACCTCTCTCAGCAGCAAGGGGCAGCCCTCGGCCCAGGGAAAGCTGCTCCCAGGACAGGCTTGATTTCTTTCCTGCAAAGCCCACTTAAGCTGCGTTCTGCTTGTGGGCCACTCTGAACCCCGAACTATCCTCTTCCTTTTCCAGACATTTCTTTGCCGGGCGACCCTTTTTCCCCTGCCAGGTCAGGGTTCTCCCAATTCTGCTGAGGGAATGGAGTGTTTATCAGACCCTTCCCATCAGGAAAGGACTCTCTTTCAGGAAAGCCCACCGACCTGTTTTCTTCACTTCCATCCCCTTTTCTGCCTTTATAAGGCTGTGGTTCTACCTCTCTGGTCTCTGCTCAGAAGATGCAGTGGTCTCTAGACTTCACTGGGGCGCTTCAGGGGGCTTAGTGGAGGCCTCACCGTGATGCCCTCATGACTCTGATGGCTCAAAGGTCAAGCAACAGATGGTGGAAGGAGGACTCAAAGGGAAGATGAGGCACCCCTGCCACCAGATGCCCATGGCAGCTCCCCCGCCCCCCCTCCCCCCCTCACACAATGTCCTGACTAGGGAAATGCAGAGACCCTGGGCCTTGCATCTCTGAAAACCCCCGGAGCCTGAGGGCCCCACCCCAGCTTACTTCTGGCTCCCTGGCTGCTGCTAAATTTCCCTCCCCTCTCCAGGCCATCTTCAGTCTTTTGCCCGGGGTTTCCCCCAACAGTGCCTCAGGGCTTCTCAGCTCTGGCCCCTCCTCCATGCCTGTACAATCTCTTCTCCTTCGGCCTCACACCCTGCCATACCCACCTTACCTCCTTACCATACCCACCTGTATTGAACATTCTAAAGACTTGCTGGAAAGGGGGGAGAAATGGTTCGCCCAGTTGTCTTAAGCCCTCGAGATGTCACCTGTCCCCAGAACCTCCTCCTGCCAAGGCCCTGTCCCCAGCTCACGTGCACAGTGACGTCCATCCCCAGTCAGGTGCGGGGGGCAGGCCTCACAGCCCTTCCCGGAAATGCACTTCACACTCGGGAAGCACTGCTCTTCACAGGGGTCCTTGGTGCGGTTGCAGTAGCGGCCTGTGGCGTTCCCGTCACACTTGCATTCGGCCACCTGGAATAGGTTGCTGATCACTGGGCGGCCAGGAGGCTGAACCATTAAGGGTTTCTGGGGTGTTGCTGTACCAACCCCTCAGGTCTGAGAACCCATGGACCCTGAGTCCTTGTCGTAATTCTGCCAGTATCCACTGAGCAGCTTCTTGAACAGGCCCTGGGCCTGCACGTCCCTGTCAAAGGCAGACCGTCCTCCAGGCCACGTGGCCTCCCTGGGCCATCCTTTTCCTGAGCCCTCTGCCTGGCCTCTGCTCCGGGATCCCAGCCTCTTCCCTCTTACAGCAAATCTCCTTGCCTGAAACCCTTCCTAGACAGGGGCTATATAAATAAATATTCTACTATCCCTGGAAAACTGGATCTTACGTAAGCTGCAGTTTCCTGCTCTCTCTTCCCTTGCTGACTCCCAGCCAAGAAGGAGGCTCGTTGCTGAGCACAGTGAGAGCTCGCAACAACCAGAACAAGGGCACAGGGAGGGGAACCGTCCAGATCCTCATCAAGTTCCTCATCTCTCTTTTCTATCTCGCCTACTGAGATGACGCTGGAAAGCTCCCCGAAATGGAACCCTTTAACACTGGATATCTTGGGATATCTAAAATAATATATTGATTTTAATCCCTTTTCCCCCTACTCTGTATTTTTTTCCTTTTCTGCCTCCTGGACTCCTCCACCTCTCTCCCTTTCAAGTAGGAATTCTCTGCTCATGCTTCAGGAGAAGGGTGTGTGTGTGTGTGTGTGTGTGTGTGTGTGTGTGTGTAAGAGGTGAAGGAGGTAGTGGGGTATTGCCAGCCGAACACTTTCCTTTCTGACTTCCCCCAAAAAGTTAAAAAAAAAGCAGATGGGGCCAGATTCATGGACTTAGGCCAAGTATCTTGGCTAGAAACTTGAATGGAGAAGGATTTTCTTCAAACTGCAAAAGAGATGTTTCTTTTAGTTGGAGGAAGAGAGTAAAAGGGGAAAAAAAAAGGTTTTGGGGGGACCAAGATCAGAGGGATCTGTACTTCTCTTCCCAACACCATGAAGATGAAGCCCCAGAGAAATGGCTATGCAGTGCTTCTAGGCAGATGGGACCCTAAGCCACAAGGTTTCCTGTGTCTGAGCAACGCACAGAAGCCACAGAACACTCCCCTGTGTCTGAAGGGAGGGTGCCTGGAGCTGTGATCCGTGTAGACTCAGGCCCAGGGACCACATGGGCACCTTCCTACCCGCATCTTACTGTCTTACTTCACTGTCTTACTCCAGAACCGTGGAGCTGGCAACCACTGGGCAACTCTAAGAAAGATTGAGGTGGAAGTTTCCTGCCAGCCTGGCTAAATGGGAGCTGGGAGATAAAAATTCAGTTGAGCTATAAGCAGGAAAGAAAGTTCCATTTCTTACACTTGTAAGTTTGTGGCCCGAGATTGTTGTCTGCTCTACTCACCTACCACAGCTCCACCCGCCTCCCATCACACCCATTAGCACAGAGGAGCTGAAGGACGACATCCTTTCAGTTCCCACTTCCTTTCCCTCAACTTGGAACCCCCCCCCTACCCCACCGCCAACCCTCTTCGCCACTCACCTCCAGGGAGGAATCACCCACCCAGCTGGTCTGGTTGTATAAACACTGGCTCTCTGCCTCGCACGCACAGACCACTGTCCTTGGCTTGAGTACAGACGACAAGTTGTCCTTGGCACTTCTTGCTAGAATCTCCAGAGTAAGTGGTCCCAGCAACTTTGGTGTCCATAGCAATGTCCCATTCTCTGCCCCAGGGAAGACGAGACTGTTGAGAGCTGGAGGCCTCAACTGCTCTGCTCTCCGCCACCCCAAGAGCTGATGCTGGACATCCCCCCCCCGCCCGCCAGAACACCCCTCCGATTTTTTCCGGCATTTCCTTGAGCAAGGCTGCTTTCCTGGAGTAATCCTGACCACGCTCCGAGCTGGAGGCGGCACAGCCCAACTCAGCGATTGTAGGGTGGAACCTCACAGAGGGGGAGGCAGCTGCTCCCCCTGAAGAGACCCCAAAAGGCAACGCTGCCTAGACCTGCACCAGGATGGGACATCCAGGGGGGATGGAGGACGAAGGCCAGCATCCTCCCAACGCTTCCCCAGGCTACACTGCAGGCCAAACTGACTTCAGCTTCATGGCATCCTCATCCCTCGCCCTGATTTCTCACCTGCTGCTCTCATTGCCTGGACTTTTGACCAGCCACCTTCAGACACCAGACTACAGTGAAACACTGCTACCTATCAATAGACTCTTCTGATCCAACCTGTCTTATGTTTTTCAAGAAAATAGGAACGTCTCCTTAAAACAGTAGATTGAGAAGAGCTGATAGGAGGGAACAAACGAGCATAACTTCCAGGCCAACACTCTTCAGGATAGGAGCCCCATGGAGGAGAAAATCTCCTGATACTATTCATTTGGCACCTGAGGGGATGCTATATGGAGCGACAGGGTACAGCCAAAGCAGTCCCTTCTTATGCACAGAGAAAGAAAATGAGTCAGAGAGGTGCTCAGAGCTCAGAATAAGGTCCCTAAGGGCTTTGGTTTTAGCAAAGAACAGTCACCAGCTTAATTAGTGCTGGCAACAGAAGGCAAGCTACATCCTGTGGGCTTTGACTCTTTTTTTTTTTTTTTTTTTGCCGTGCCTCGTGGTTTGTGGGATCTTAGTTCCCAAACCGGGGATTGAGCCCGGGCCCACGGCAGCGAAAGTGCTGAGTCTTAAGGACTGGACTGCCAGGGAATTCCCTGGGCTTTGACTCTTGACCCAGATCATGGTTACAGGCCTGAAACCAGGTCTTCACACCATTACTGGGAGGGAAAGATGGAGCTTTGCTTGGTCCCAGCGCAGAAAAGCAGATAAAGAGAGGCAAAGTGAAGTAAACATGGTTGACAAACATAAAAATAGTGAGAAAGGTACCAAATGAAGTTATTTGCTTTTCTTTAAATCTCGTTCCATATGATATCCTTCTTTTAATAGATATGAAAATGTTTGAAATTAGTATTTGTTAATTGTTATGTTTATTCTAATAATCTGTTGATTGCATAAGGATGATTGCGTATTATAAGACTGAGATGAAATGATCTTTGAATCAGTTGTACATGCCCAGAGGCAGTCTAGCTAGCCAGCCAAATCTCCGTAAGCCCATCACTACTATTCACCAGGGGCACCTATTTGAATTACAGGGATTATTCCCAAGCAATGTTGGTCCTGGATATTCCAATGGAAAAGTGACATGAAATTGCACAGGGTATAATAATGCAAAATTACCCAAAGCTTGACTGTGACCTCATCTGCTACAGCCGCAGCCAAGGATTCTTACCAAAGAGCTTGAAGTCAGTGTAGTTGTTTCTGAGAGTGAATGTGACGTCCTTAGTGCTGCTGGTGTAATTAGCCACCTTGGCCTGTCCCATGTAGGCTTCCATCACATCAGGACCCTCAATAGACGGGGGGTACTGATCTGAGACACAAAGAAGGAATGCGAGATGTGAGGCAAGATACTCTCTTGCCTTCTGGGCCTCCTGTTTCTTCAGTCCTCTCTCTTGTGTGAGGCATTGCCCGGGCTGTGACCTACCTCCAGAAGCAGGAATTATTCTGTGTACCTGCTCTCAGACACATGCAGAGAAGGTTGTGGTTGTATTGCCCACACACCCAAATCTTTCTTCTCTCTTTTATCTTCTCCTCAAACAGGATTCAAGTTCTTTCCTGATCAGAATGCTATTCTGGGCATGGTATGAAGTGAATCAGAGGTCAGCATTGCTCAGACCGTTGTGGAGTTTTACCTTTGGAAGAGGGCTGTAAACCATGAGGGTAACATCTGATGGGCTTTGCATTTGTCAGGAAATGGAGAGGGAGTAAAACCTTTGCACTGGTCTCTGTGTTTTGGAGCCCTGCTATTTCCATACAATTGTTTATTCATTCATTCATTCAGTCAGTCATAACAAATATTTACTAAGCATCTACTCTATGGCTGGAACTGTTCTAGGTAGTAAGGATGCAGCCATGAACAAATAATAAAAAAGATACCTATGAAAATTAGAAAATATGTTAGATAGTTATAGATACTAAGAGAAAAAATAAAGCAGGGAAGGCAAATAGGAAGTGGGGGTGAATGTGAAATTTTAGGCAGGCTAGCCAAGAAAGGCACTGCTGAGAAGGTGACATTTGAATAGAGATTGGAAGGAGGTGAGGGACGAGCCTGTGGCTCTCTGGGGGAAGGGCATTCCAGGCAAAGAGAAGAGCACGTGCAGTGTCTTGGAGTCGGGTGTGAGCCTGGCATGTGTGAAGAACACAAAGAAGCCAGTGGGGCTGGAGTGGAATGAGTGAGGTGGGAAGTCCTAGGAGAAGAGTTTGGAGAGGCAAAGGGGCCAGACTGGATAAGGCTGTGAAGGTTATCATAAGGACAGGGCTGGGGGATCGTGGGACGGTTTGAGCAGAGGAATAACATGAGCAAAAGAGTCTGTTAAGTTTTAAAATGTGTAGCTTAAAGGAGTGTCATGGAAGGGGGTCACCTCGTCTGCCCCCTAACTCTGCACATGCCTCCCTGGGCCCCACACCACTTACTCAGGGTGGTGTTCATCAGCTGGTATCTTCTAGAGAGCATCTCAGTGGACAGTCCAAGGCTTTTGTTTCCTGTGGCCAGGGCATCGTAGATGCAGTGGGTATCTCCATTACACTGGGAGGTCAAATTTTCATTCAAAGATTTGTTTCCCGACAGTTGTGAAAAGAAGACAGGGGTGAAGTTGGACGGCAAAGGGTCGTCCCTCTTGCCAAAAAGGCTTGTTCCGTTGATTTCCCCTAAAACACACAAGGTGCGATGGTGGTGGCACCAGGGTGGGACTCCAGCTATATTTCTGCTGTGTCTACCCCTTACCCTTACTTTATATGGTTTGGGTGGGGGAGGGGTATGTGGAAGGACAGAGCGACTTCCAGCTTCTGAGTCTGGAAGTCCCCGCTCTCGTGAGTGAGGGCCACCCAACTTCCTTGTCCTCTCTTCCAGGTAGAGAGACGCAGGTGGGACGGAAGTGGAGGGGACAAATCTGAGGTGGCACCAGCATCCTCAGGTCTCTTCCTTCCTACTCCCCTCTCATAGAGGACAGAGGTCTGGTCCCCACAGGCCTGAGGGAGACAGTGCGGCAGTTTCCTTCATCCTGGCCCTACCCCATCTGCCTGGGGACCCTGAGGCTCAGACTCACAGGTCATTCCATAGTGAAAAAGCATCTCCTCGGGGCTCCCTGGGGGAAGGGTGGAGCCATTGGGCATCCTGAAGTCGTCATCTGGGTTGCCGTTCCAGAAGCCTGAGGGACAGAGCAGGGGTCAGCCACCCTGGGACTGTGGCCCTCCCTTCCCTGGGGAACATCCAACAGGTCACATGGAGATGTGGGGAGTAGGGGGCCTGCGAAGCCTCTTTCAGTGGCATCTGTTGTCGGTTCAGTCCTCCAGGAGGCCAGGAGAGGACTATAGCCTCAGAGCCTGCCCCTCTGCTTCAGGGAAGAAGGAAGTGAAGGAGGAAGTGGGGAAGGAAGGGAGGGAATGTGGGGGATGGGGGAGGGTGGGAAGGTGGGAAGCCAGAGGGAGGGAGGGAGGGGAAGGGTGGCTGCTGGCCCCATGCTCCCCAGAGCCCATCCTCGATGCCCCCTGCCCCCCCCCCCTCGCTGCCCTGGACCCAGAGCTTCAGGAGGACAGGAAGTGAGCCTCAGAGGCAGCTGAAGAGCTACCTCCCTCCTCCTTCCCTGCTGCTCTGTACCCTCAGGCTCTGTTCCAAGGAGGCTGAGAAAGGAAACTCCACCTGTGATGTCCACAGGCCCACTGGAGCTGGAGCTGCTTACGGGCTGGGGGGGTCTGAGCTCCCACGACAGAGGCAGGCTCCTGCCTGTTCCTTACCCATGAGGCCCTCTGTGTGGTTCTGATACTCCTCCGGGAGGCTGCAGGACGCGTGGAGGATGTTGGACATAGCGATCACTGAGATGGTCACTGCCCCATCAAAGTTGGCTGATACCGTGGAGCCATTGCGGGTCATTACAACTCCAGAGGTGTTGAACATCTCCTGGCCTGGAATGTTGGGAGACAAATGAGGAAAAAGCCAGCGTTGGAGCCCTGGAGGCCCAAGACTTGGCAGTAGTGAGGTTTCAAGATGCAGCGAGGAGACTAAGAGCAGCTGGG
Source organism: Delphinus delphis (assembly GCF_949987515.2). Lineage (NCBI taxonomy): Eukaryota > Metazoa > Chordata > Mammalia > Artiodactyla > Delphinidae > Delphinus > Delphinus delphis. The sequence continues at coordinate 71,488,705 of NC_082686.1, forward strand.
AGATGCCCTGCAGGGTCCTACTCCAGTGGCCCCAAACCACACTCACAGGACACCTTCACGGCCCACCCCACACCCTTCTCCCTGGGGACTGAGGACGGGCTGTCGTAGAGAGGCTGTCATGGCCTCAGGGGAAGGAGAGAAGTGAGGAGGGAAAGTTTAAGGCCCAGCTCTGGTGAAGAACTGCTCAGGCACAGCTGCTGGAGGGACAGCAGGGGTGGTGACCACGCTGCTCTTCCCCGACGCCACTGCCTCTCCGCCCCAGCTCCCTTCTCCCTGGTGCTGGGCACCCTGCTGATCCTGACCCAGGGTAGCAGGAGAGGGCAGCTGACGGCTGTCCCCAGCCTACCTTTTGCACCTTCACGGTTAGTGTCAAATGTTACAGTCTGGTTGTTGAGCCGAACGTGGATTGTGTCACTGGGCGCAAGGAGCCATTGAACCTGGAAGGGAATTGGCAGAGGCCTAAGACCGACCTGCAGGTGGGCCCAGAAACTGAGGAAGGAGGCTGCGCAGAGCTCAGAGCCTGGGGCTTGGATGAAGGTGAAGGTGATGGGGAGTGTGACCATGAGGTGATGCTAGTTACCATGTGTGAGGCGCTTGGCATGGGCCAGGCTCTGAGCGAGGCACGTTTCATAGATTAGCTTTTAAATCTCACTGCGGCCCTGTGAGGTAGGTAATATTATCATCCCCATTTTACTCTAAGGAAAAAGAGGCACTGGAAGTTAAGTTGTTCCTTCAGTCTCACAGCCAGGACCCTAATCCCGTGTCTCCAGGGTTGACTCTTTTTTAAATTATTTATTTATTTTTATTGAAGTATAGTTGATTTACAATATCATGTTAGTTTCAGGTGTACAGCACAGCAATTCAGACATATATGTATATGAAGAATATATATATATATAATTCTTCAGATTCTCTTCTCTTATAGGTTATTACAAAATATTCGGTATAGTTCCCTGGGCTATATAGTAGGTCCTTGTTGGTGATTTATTTTATATACAGTAGTGTGTATGTGTGTTAATCCCAAACTCCTAATCTGAACCACTGCACTGACAGGATGCGTCCTCCCTCCCTCCTGCTCCCTTCCCTTCTTCCTTCTCTTTCTCCTCCGGGGCCTCAGTCTCCACCTGAAAGTCCCTGAGCTAAAGGCTCCCTGCGAGGGGAGGACCCCGGCCCTACTCACTGTGATGGGGTCCAGGCTGCTGGAGCTGTATTCAGCGGCGAAGGCAATGAAGTTGGTGGCCTGGGCCGAGCCGGTCTGGGCAGTGCGGCCCTGCAGCAGGAAGGAGGAGTTTCTATCCTGGGTCCGGACCAGCAGGAAGTCTCCCAGCCCATTGAAGGTGTAATTGGCACCATCCAACGTGGTGATGTGGGGGTCCCCAAACATCCAGGCTGGAACAAATGAGGTACTAGGTTGGCAGGGCAGACCAGGGAAAGACCTGGGAGGCTTCAGCCTGGAGAGGTGCTCATGGAGCATTTAACCCTCCCCGAAAGCCCTCTTGTGCTTGTGTGCCCACTCATGTCCTCTCATTACCTCCCCACCTACCACACCTCTCCCTCCGCAGGGCCGTGTGTGAAGTCCCTCCTCTGCCACACTCCGCACACACCTCCACCTTCCCTTGTGGTCACAGCGCTGCCCCAGGAAGCTTCTGCCGCCCTGGTCCAGACCCCGAGAGGCTACCCCTCCCCAGATCTTCCACTTCAGCCCTGCCCCAGGGCTGGGCTCCGGCAGCCTCACCTGGCCTCGGGGGCTGGTACCCAGCGCAGCTGACGTGGGGCCTCCTGAGCTGGTACAGGGCGCAGAAGGAGGGCTTATCGTTGAAACGGCAACACCAATTCTGCGGCTCCAGTTCTTGGTCTGTGGGGAAGAGCAGTGGGTTGGGGGAGATGAGGGACCTGCAGGACCCAGCTGGGAGGTTTGGGCAGGATGATGTGGGCGGCAAGGGCATGGTTGGCAAATCAGGCCCACATGAGTTCAGATCCCACCCTGCTTAATGACCTTAGGCCATTGACCAGTTACTATGTCCCTTGTGGGCTTGTCAGAGCCACGTGGAGCAAAGCCTATGGTGGGCAGGCACAGGGTCCTTCCTTTCTTGGAGTGAGGGGCGCTGAGTCCCACCGCTTTCCAAGCGCTGGGAGTGGGAGGCTGTGGCTGGTCGTCTGGGGACTAAGGAGGCTGCTGAGATTGCAGGGAGGAGGTGGGGAGCACGTGCTTACCCTGGGCCCCCAACCCTGTCCTCTCTAGCTCCTTTGGAAGGTCTCTACGGGAAACGACCCCATGTCTTCCCCCAGACAGCCTGCTAATCTGGGTCAGACCAGGCCCCTCCCCTTCCCTAGAAAGATGTCCCTACTCTGGGCTGGGTTATGGGCCAAGTGGAGATGGGGCAAGAGGAACTCAGTCAGAAATCCCTAGGATGCCAGCTGGAAGGGATGTCGGAAACTTCCTAATCTTACAAGATCAGGAAATTGAGGGGAAGCAGCTGGGAGGAAATGGGGAAAAGAGGCTTCATTCTGTGGGTCCCACTGCTGACGTGGAGCCCAAGCTGGTCTCTGACAGTGAAGAACAGAAAGCTCCAGAAAAGGCGGGGTTGAGTTTTCCGTGGACACACTTACCAAACTGCCAAGGACTCTGCACTCTCCAGCCTTGGAGAAGCTCTCCCCAGGGTCCGTAGCTGCAGCACACGCCCCCTCTCCAGGAGGAGAAGCTGCACAGCTGCCTGCTGCCAAGGCCCGACCAGGCTGCAACAAGCCCAGACACACTCAGGCCCAGGATGCCCGTGGTGGTGGCGGCAGTGGGGTCGGGGTGCTTCCAGGGAGGAACTGAGGGTGCCCCGGAAGGGAAAGGTCAGGCATGGCCAGAGGGAGGGGGTGGGCTTGTGGGGGACACTGAAGGTGCCTCGAGAGGTAGGAAGGAGGCGTCACCTATGTTGATGGGCTGGAATCTCAAGTCCCATAGTCCCTGCCTCCAGGAACACGGGCAGGAGATCTGGTTCCAGCCCCAGCTGGGCCACTGAGACTCTCTCTTCAACCACTGCAGGCACTGGAGACGGTAGTTGCGCTTTTCTTCCTTGTGTAGCTTGTAGATTTGCAGCCCTCGGAAGCCTGGGGGAGCAGAGGAAGAAGGGGTTATCCTAGGGCCTGGGGCCACAAGCTCTGATTTAGCTTTAGGGACAAGCAAAACTCATAAATGCACCCTCTGTATGTCACTCTCCCAACTCTGGACAGCTCTTCCAGGGATGAACCCAACTGAGGCTGGCAGGGATTCCTCCCCAAAGGCCCCTTTGATGTGACGGTCAAAATCCCAAAGCTTGGATCTTAGGGTGAAACCCTGGGACAAGTGCTGGGCAGGGAGAGCTCACCTATACCCAACTCAGAGCCAAACCCTGGCCCTGAGCTTCACTCCACCCCATTCTCTACCCTCATGTCTGCTACTCTAAGCTCCAATACTTGCCAATCCCCCCAAACCAGTTTCTCCTCATGCACCCTATATCTCAGTGAGTGATGCCACCAGCCACCAGCTACATGCTCAGACACTTGCACAGACATGCCAGTGGCCAAAGCAGCCAGGATGGAGGCTGAGGCTCAGAGGTCAGCTGGGGAGCCACAGGGAGGGTGGCACATGAAGCAGACGCTTGCTCCGACAATACGAGGCTGAGGAAGCTTCCTCTGTGCCCAGATGCCATCCTTGGACACGAGAAGTAACTGGGAGAAGAAATCCTGAAGGGGGTTTGAACTTCAAATAGACCTTTAATTAACTGTAAGTTACTTACCACCCACCCCAGCTGCATGAGAGAGAAATGGGGCTCCAGAGTACAAAAAAATGCAATAGGACGTAATGTATTAGGTTTTGATCCTGTTCCCACACAAAAGAAGAAATTATCAAGATGACTACAGCTTGATAAGGTTTTGAAAAGGATAATCATAGTTTATGATTAGCTTCGTGTATCTTCTCCACAATGGCCTGGTATCGAGGGAAACACACCAGATACTCTCCCCCAAAACACACACACACGCTATCACATTGCGCCCCCTACATCACAAGCAGATGCATCTGGATAGAAGGGACTTAATCTGACAGGATAGCTTTCTCCACAAGATGGCACTCATGATTTGACTCAGCTTCTGTTTACCAGAATTTCTTGCCACAGAACAAATGGAACTGGATTTATGCTTCACAGTTTACGTGGCTAATTTCTAATGCTAAAATATCTTTTGTTCTATCACATTTTGGAAACTGTAATTTCTTTCCCTTTGGGGCCACCAGACAGTACAAGTCATGGAGGAGGCCCATGGGACCTAAAGTACTGGCCTTCTTACCAAAGAGCTCTCTGAGACCAACATAGTTGGTCTTTATTTTTTTCATACTTGTGGCTCTCAGCACTGTGTCCAGCACACAGCAGGTACTCAATAAATGATGACTGAATGGATGTTAGATCCCCTGGAACTCCTTTTTGGTAGATCCATTAAGGGATCTCATCTGGGTTCTCTCTCCAGCTCTAGGACAGGACACTTGGAGAATTTTCCTAACTGCTCATTCATGTCCCCACCTCCTGCTGTACCCCGTCCTCACTTTCAGGATCTGGGCCCCCTCTCATTGCCCTCCTGGGTTTGGCTCATTCCAGGGAGAAGACTCTGTACTGCATGAGGGTGCAGGAGGTACGCTGCTCCCTGGGCAGTGCCAAGTCTGGATTCCACCTGTGGGAGGTCAGATTGTGCTGGAAACACCCTTTGGGATGGTGGAGATACAAGGGAGCTGCCCCTCTAGGACTGTCATGGCACACGGAGTGCGAGACAGAAGAGGACTTGAATCCCTCCAGTGTGATAAGGTGGCACTTTTACCTGAGTTGGAATCCAGGAATTGGTCTGGACGATACTTCTTCCACACTGGCTGGAATGTCAATGGGCTATTTTTGAAATACCCATCTCCACTGCAGGCAAAGGAAAGAATCTCTGGCCTCTGTCACACACAGAGTCTTTCCCCTCAGTCGGCAAGTTACTCATTCATCTGGCCGGTCAGTCAGCCCACTCGGTCCAGCCGGTCATTAGTTATCAGCTGGTCAGTCAGCTATTCAGTCAGAATCACTGACTCCCAGCGCTAAGCAGGGGAGGGAAGGAGGCGGATGGGGCAGGGGTAGGAGGCCCTAATTTATTCCACATCAGATGGAGAACTGCAGGAAACTGGTCCTGAGACAGGGGTGTGAAAGAAACAGCTCAGGCCTCCTTCCTGTTAGTTTCCCTTCAACTAGGGGTTGGAGAGGGGGCGCTGTAGGGGACGGCTGGTTGTGAGGGTTAAGAGCAGTCTCTGAGTTAGGAGGACCTGGGCAATGGGTGCTCCGCCCCTCCCCACACATCCCGGGCCGGTGTTTAAGCGCCGCTGCAGGAAGGAGGAAACCCTGGAGCGGAACCCTCAGCCTCTCTGGGTGCACGCCTCAGAGCAGCGACTCCGGATCCTTTCTCCCCTTTGACACAGGACAAATGAGGCACCTGGGCATGACACCTTCCATGGGTGCACTCAGAATGGTGTGAAATTCCTAGCTAGGTTGGATAATTCCGCTACTTTCTCCTCCAGGGCACATCAAAAAGCAAGTGAAAGCAATGTAATTATAGGGGCGATCCTGAACACACTCTCGGAGAAAAACCCTTGCAGCAATTACCAGTAACAAATTACATGTGACCTTCACAACTGATTGCACACACACCATGGCTCGGAGCTGTTGTGTCAGAGAATGAGCCATCTCCACACTTGGGAACCCACGCCCGCATCCACGCGCCATCCACCTCTCTGCTCTCCATCTTTGCCACTGACCCCACACAAGCTGTTGGTGCCCCTGGGCGAGAGGTTAATTCTCAGCCCATCAGAAGTCAGGAAGGCAGATTTCAGCATTATATTTTGGATTCAACTTCCTGCTTTGCCACTTCCCAGCTCTGTGACTTTGGGCAATGACTTGTCTATTTGTACCTCAGTTTCCTTACCTGCAGAATGGGTAGTAAATGGTATCTCCTTCATGAGGTTGCTGTGATAGTCAAATGAAATAATGCCTATTAAGTACTTGGTGTAATAAATGTTGGCTGTTATTGTGATGATATTTGAGAAGTCAAGAGAGGTCAGCTAATGTCAGTGGAAATCCTAGAAGTGAAAGCTCTGGGAATTATTATCACTGTGCACGGGGATTGGGGTAGGAAAGAGAATGGCAGGGTGAATAGGGATCTTTTAATCTGAAACAGCAAGAAATGGGAACTGGAGTCTGTGAGTCAGAAGCATTGGCAAGGAGGAATCCTGCCTTGTCCTGGGGGGGATGGAGTGTGTGTGCAGCGCAAGCCCTGCTCTGCAGGGCTCCAATTATCTGCTAAGGGCTGACAGCCCCTCCCTGTCCTACCTGGAGAAGCCCATCAGGACAGGGTTGCCTGGGCGCTGGGTCACATCCCACTGCATACCGCCGCTTTGGTAGAGAAACATGGCGTAGGATCTGCTCCCGTCTGTGGAAAGGATGGCCTGGTAGGTGTTGGTCTGGGGGTTGGTAGGAGAGAGACATAGGGATGCCTGTGAGAGATCTGGGATGTCCCACCACCCATCCCGCCCCCCACCCCCACCACATCCACGTCACCTTTTCCTGGCCTACCCAGAGCAAAGGCATGGGCTTAAAATATAAACAAGTTTGGAATTATGCACAGATTTCACCCTAACTGTCAAAGCACCCGCCATGGTGGATTCGCCTTCTTTGTGACTTCTTTCCAAGGAGGGAAAGTAAAGGACTCTGGGTTAGAATCCAGTTAGAAGAGGGTCTGTATGAGAAAGCTTCAGCAACCTGAGAGGTTAGCCAAGACACTCGAGAGCTGGGAGAGGCCTGAGGAACTTCCTCTGGGATATTTAAGGATATTGTCCCAATGTCCCCTCATCCTAAATAGTGTGGAGGACCACGCAGGTGAGACTGGAGGTTCTCTGAAGGTAGGTGTCAAGCACTGGGCTTGTACAAAGGAGGTAAGCAATGAACTTGTTGAGCCAATGAAGAAATGAGTGACTTTTTAGACCAGACACAAGGAATAACTTTGTGACTGTCCGAGCGGTGAGGCCCCAGAGAGAAGATTAAGAAGAGCCTGTGGTGTGCCCCCTTCCACTGGATGCATTTCGGTTGAGAGCCAGAGTCCGGAGTCAGAAAAACCTCAGTTCCAGGCCTGGCTTTGTCATTTCCTAGCTGGGTGACCATGAGCAAGTTGTTTAACCTCTCTAGCCATCATCTCCCTCATCTCTAATATGTGAATAATAATATTAGGTTGAGCCATATAAAATTGCCAATAGGCAGCCACTTTTGACTAACAGAAATTTCATGTCCCATGTTTCAACTCCTGATACCCAGTGCTCTGGGCTGGTGTGATGTCATGTAAGCGAAGCCCTGAGGCACACCTGGCACGTGGTAAGTGCTCAGGAAACAGGGTGGGTTGGGGGGGGGGGTTGGAGGTGGAGGGATGGGGGATGGGGAGGCGGGGAGGTGGGCCCGGAGGGGAGTGCTATAATCAGCCATCTGTCCTTGAGTCAGAGAGGAGTTTAGAAGAGTGGGCCCTGCCTAGGATTCTAGGATGTCTGACTTCCAGATGGTTCACAGGGAAGTGCCCATTGGTCCACTCACCCCGATGGTCCCCCAGGCAGGATAGGCGGGGACGTGGACCCACGTGACCTTTAGCGTCCACCTGGCTTTGTAGTTCCAGGTGTTTGTTAACCTTTTAATCCAAGACTCCACCTCCTTCACTAGCAGGTTGTATTCATCATAGAGAGTCTCGTATTCCTAGAAAAAGAAGGCGGATACGGACAAGGAAATGAGGGTCCCAGCTCAGTACTCCTGAGGGACCCCCCACTTTCTGCTCACTTTAGCCCACCTGTGTCTCCCATCCTTCCCCCTCCCAGGCCTACATTTTCACAGTTAGTGCCTGTGACCTTAAGATAGATCCAAATTCGGGCCACAGGGACACCTGGGGTGTATGGAGTGGAGAGTCGAGGCCCAGAAACCCAAGTCTTCTGGACTTGAACTTGTGCATCTCTTAGCATAAGCTGGCTCTGACTGTGCAACCACCTGCGCCCGTCTGTACCTCCCTATGTCCGGCTGAAGGCTCCTTGAAGACAGGCATGCATTTCTTCACCTTTGGACCTTCTACAGTGCCTTGTCCGTGGCAGGGGCACGATCCACATTGGCCTACGGTAGCTTTCATTGTGCTGGTACCTCCCACTGATTGGAGTCATAAACCCCACCCAGGAGCACACGCAGGGTCCCTGCTTGATTCAGCCTCGTTAGGATGGACCCCTACAACCTCATTCTAAAATCAAACCATGGATCGCTGCACCGCATCTCTGTCACCTGCAGTCTTCCTGTGGTTGTGTCCTAGTCTGCTTCCTTCCCACCCTCATATTTAAGCTTCAATCCCTGCCCACACTGAGCCCGGGCTCTGACAGCTGGAGCACTTTCAAGGTCCTCCACACAGCCCTTTGTCTCTCCTTGGCCGCTGCAGGACCCTGAGTGCTGAGCTCTGAAAGGCCCACCTGGTAAAATATGGTTCCCCGGCTGCTGGAGAAATCAGCATCGTCCCAGAATGGAGCCACCAGGGCCACAGGATCCCAGGCTGTAAAGCCTCTAGGGGGAGGGTTGGGGTAGGAGAAAATCTGGTACTCTGACTCCGGAAAAATGATTTGGCCATTATCTGTGAACTGAGCACAAAGGTTCTTCTGGTTAGCATTCAGGGAGGGAACATCCCAGCCTTGGGTCAGCTCCTGGGATGCATGAGGGTAGAACTTCAGAGATTTCAACAACCTCTGGAAGGTCTCATCCATCTCCCTGCCTGCCGGGAGAGGCCCTGTACATAGTTCTCCCACAAATACTCTTCATCCTTAGGCCATTCCTCACGTCCTAAGTCCTTCCTAAGGTGGTAGGTTTTGTCCTGCTTCAGTGGCAGACCCATCTACAGACCAGCCCATCATCATAGAGCAGACGTCTCTGGGTAAATCCCCTTAGCCCCACCCCGGAAGCTTGTGCTATATCCGTTAGAGCTAAAAGAATTGATACCCTCACCCCATCGCTGTGTCACACTTTCACAGTGTGTCCTGACTCAGCCCCCTCACTGAGGGCCACGACTGCCATTCAGCTCTCCTCCGGGAGACATGAAGTATCAATACTTGGACCAGGGAACCAGGAAATAATTATAGAAAATGTGAACAGCATCAAAGAGTCAATTTTCCCAAGCAGAGCATCCTACTCAATAAAAGGGCCCGTGAAAACAGTGGAGAGCTTACTGGGCCCCGGCACCTCTCTACTGAGGTGACAACCCTTCTGTCCACCTGGGTGGGGAGGCCTTGCCTAGCTCCCTGTCTTCTTCAGCTGGTGCCCTACCATTAAAGATGGTGCATGCAAACTGAGCTAGCGGCAGGGACACAGTAGGTGCCTGACCAACGTTGCTTCCATTCTCCTGCTCGGTCATGGTCATGGTTGGTCATGGTCACAGGGATGTCTCTGAGGCTTAGAGGGAGAAGCAAGGCCTGCGGAATGCAGGTCATGGGTCCTGCCCTTTGGGCTGCTGTCGGGGACTCACATAGAGGGAATCCCGGAGAGAGGAGCCGAGGGGGAAGCCAATCTGGGGTTTGAAGAGTGGCGAGGTGAAGTCCACAGTCCTCTTGACAAACTCCTGGTCTCCAGCACACAGCCCATAGGGGAAGAGGGAAACGCCTGGGCCGGTACAAAGAGGAGCAGGAAGTTCTCATGGGCCCTGATGTCATCAGGGCTGGTAGGGGCCCCCAAGAGTGTCCCCAAGCTGCTCCTCCGCCCTTGCCCCCCATTCCCCTAAGTGGGAGCCATCAAGGACTCCTCTCTCCACTTGCATTCAACCCATCTCCTCATTTTACCCTTGAAATGGTACGCTCAGCCTTCCCCAGTTTGAAGAAAAACAGGTTCTGCTGTCAGAATACCAACAGATTATTCTGTACCAGTTATGGTACTCAAAATTCTTTTAAGGGTGAAAAGACAAAATTCCTCCAATGTAGTGAAGATGAGTAATTGAAAGATCATTTCACAGAATGAGACTTGTTCCCTAAGATGGTATTTCTCTAGGTAAACTTAAAATCCCCGTAGAATTTGTCATCAGATCCCCCATGGAGGTCCTTGGGCTCCAATTTGAGAAAACTTGTCCTAAACATTTCTCAAATAGGCCTCCTCCTTTCCATACTGGCAGCCCTCACCTGGTGCTGCTTGGAATACTGCAGCAGTCTCTACACTGCTCTCCTGGCCTCCTGCAAATTCACCCCCCACCCCAGCCACCATGGCACTGTTCATAAATGTAAATCACGCCACGTCCTCCCTGGTGCCTGTTATCTACAAGATTCTCTCACATGACAGCTTTGCTTCTCAGCACCCTTCCCCTCACTTCTGGTAACGCCAAATGCTTTATGGATCTCCTCCCCATGCAACACTAGGACTGCTTTTCCTGTCCATGCCTTTATTCCAGCTGTTCAGGCCCTCCTGCCTGCCTGGGGCACTTCCACTACCCCAGCTCCTATTCACTCTTTCCAGGAAGCCTCCTCTTCACCTTGACCCCACCGCCCACCCCTGACATTCCCTCGGGCCTTCCAGTGTGTGCAGCTAATATCCTGGGCTTATTCCTCTAATGGCACCTACTGAGGCAGCAGCTCTGTCTCTTGCTGGACAGCACCTTGTATCTCTAGCTCCTAGCCCAGCACCACGTGCAAAGCCAACCCTCAGCACCCAACTCTGATGCTCTTGCCTTGCCCCTGTAAGGCCCTTCTGATTCAAAACAACAGTCTATGAGCAAGCAGGCTGAAACTAAGCACTCAGTTACCCACCCCTATCAAGGGGGTAGGAGAGCAGCTGGACTTCCAATGGCCCAGGTGGGGCAGTGGAGAGATCCACAGAACTGGTTCCCCCAGCAACCCATGGGGGATCTCACTGGTAGATCCAATCCAGCTGCCACAGCTACAACCTCCACATCTAACTCCATCCTCTCCCTCCCAGGGTGGAGAGGCTCCAGCTTTATGGAATCACTTGCCTTTCTCGGGCTTGATAGGGACTGGGACAGCTGTTGAACAGGTGCCTCTGGAAGTGCCAGCAGTGGGAGTGGTAAGGGACTGGGAGGTTGTTGAGGGTAGTGATGTTGCTGTGCTTCTCCCACTGTCTGTCTTCTGTGAGGTTACGATTGTTCCTGGGCAGGCAGGGAAAGAAGACTGGAGTGGGCTTTACAGAGAAAATAGCAGAGTTAAAGAGAGTCAGAGACTTTAGGAGCTGGGAGAGACAGCTAGAAACCTGTCTGTCTTCTGGTCACACCCAAATCACTCCCTGCAGAAAAGCAGTTATCTCCTGGGGTAGAAGGGATGATGAGCCTGTCACCCACCATACCCGCCACTGACTTCATCTTCTCGTGGACCTGAACTCCAGCCTGGCAGTGCTAACTCACCTTCCTCTCTCAAGCACTCCTTGAAGCTGAACTGAGCCAACTGGGCCACTGTAAGAGGCCAAGATCCCGGAGTCCCCACGTACCTGATGTCTCAGTCTTCACGGCAGAACTTAAGGATGCTGTGGATGGTGGAGAAGTGCTGGTAACAGACAGATGAGTGGGGTGACCTGTGAATAGGGTGGTGGAGCTCCAGGTGACTGCAGGGCCAGGGGCTGATTGAGAGAATGAAGAATTACTGGTTGAAGTATAGAAACTCGATATGGTCTGAGCTGTGCCCACATTACCAGAAGAAGTAGAGTCAGAGACAGAATAGTCTGTGGATGGCTGTAGAGTAAGCAATGGACTCTTAGAATACTTACATGCTGAAGAAGTATCAGGAGTGGTATTGATGGAAAGGTAGCTTGTCGGTGGAAATGGTGAAGTCGGTGTGGATCCAGCTACACTGTTTTGATTACTTGTAGAAACCATATCTGTTGGCTTTGTAATAGGATGCATAGTAGAGGCTACTGTCTGAACAGATGCAAGATGCTCAGAGGTGGGTGTGCTTGACTCGCCCACTGAGGAAGTAGGGACTTGTGTGGTATTTGTCAAGGAGTTATTGTCAGAACCTACAGGGGAAATGACCCCAGCCATCGTATTTTCATGGGTGAATGAGCCTGGGGTTGTTGTCAGAACTTCTCCACTTGTGGACAACATTGTGGAAGGAGAACGAGAGGCTACATCACTCAGGGTGTTTGTTGAAGCTGGTGAATTGAACATCTCTGATGTTGTAGGAGGTGTGTTGCTTACAATAAATGGAGAGAAATTTCTGTCTGTTGAGGTCCGTGCTGTCAGTATTTCTGACGTTTTTGCAGGTGTGCGGCTCACACTAGCAGGATATGAAGTGGTTGTTTCACCTGAAGAGGATGTCTCCTGGGGCGTGCCTTCTGTAAGAGTGGGTCCACGTGGGGATGATGAGAGGGTTGATGTGATCACATCTGTGATGGTAGTGGTTTGAGCTTCTCTGGTGGTTTCTATGCTCTGAGTATGGTGGTCCTGAGAAGATGCTGACGTTTCCTCAGTAGAAGTGGTGGAAGAGGGTAAGGTTGATTGGTCCTCTAGTCCAGGTTTAACTGAGACTGTTGAGGCTACTGGAGTGATATTTCTCGTTAGAGTTGGTGACATGTCCATTGTGTTTTCTACAGTGGTGTCTGTTGAAGCTGGTGATGTCATCATCTCTGATGTTGTAGGAGACGTGTTGTCTCCAGTAGATGGAGAGAAATTTCTGTCTGTTGAGGGTGATGTTGTCAACATTTCTGATGTTGTCGCAGGTGTGCGGCTCACCGTGGCTGGGGAAGAAGTGATTGTTTCACCTGAAGAGGATGTCTCCTGGGGCGTGCCTTCTGTAAGAGTGGATCCCCGTGGGGATGATGAGGGAGTGGATGTGGTCACATCTGTGATGGTGGTGGTTTGAGTTTCTCTGGTGGTTTCCATGCTCTGAGCCTGGTGGTCCTGAGAAGATGCTGATGTTTCCTCAGTAGAAGTGGTGGAAGAGTGTAAGGTTGATTGTTGCTCTAGTCCAGCTGTCACTGAGGCTGTTGAGACCACTGGAGTGATATTACTCGTTACAGTTGGCCTTGTGTCCCTTGTGTTTATTACAGTGGTGTCTGTTGAAGCTGGTGATGTCATCATCTTTGATGTCATTCGAGATGTGTTGTCTCCAGTAGATGGAGAGAAATTTCTGTTTGTTGAGGTTGGTGTTGTCAATATTTCTGATGTTGTTGCAGGTGTGCGGCTCACACTAGCTGGATATGAAGTGGTTGTTTCACCTGAAGAGGATGTCTCCTGGGGCGTGCCTTCTGTAAGAGTGGATCCCCGTGGGGATGCTGAGGGAGTGGATGTGGTCACATCTGTGATGGTGGTGGTTTGAGCTTCTCTGGTGGTTTCTATGCTCTGAGTATGGTGGTCCTGAGAAGATGCTGACGTTTCCTCAGTAGAAGTGGTGGAAGAGGGTAAGGTTGATTGGTCCTCTAGTCCAGGTTTAACTGAGAATGTTGAGGCTACTGGAGTGGTATTTCTCGTTAGAGTTGGTGACGTGTCCATTGTGTTTTCTACAGTGGTGTCTGTTGAAGCTGGTGATGTCATCATCTTTGATGTCATTGGAGACGTGTTGCTTCCAGTAGATGGGGAGAAATTTCTGTCTGTTGAGGGTGGTGTGGTCAACATTTCTGATGTTGTTGCAGGTGTGCGGCTCACACTAGCTGGATATGAAGTGGTTGTTTCACCTGAAGAGGATGTCTCCTGGGGCGTGCCTTCTGTAAGAGTGGATCCCCGTGGGGATGCTGAGGGAGTGGATGTGGTCACATCTGTGATGGTGGTGGTTTGAGTTTCTCTGGTGGTTTCCATGCTCTGAGCCTGGTGGTCCTGAGAAGATGCTGATGTTTCCTCCGTAGAAGTGGTGGAAGAGTGTAAGGTTGATTGTTGCTCTAGTCCAGCTGTCACTGAGGCTGTTGAGACCACTGGAATGATATTACTCGTTACAGTTGGCCTTGTGTCCCTTGTGTTTATTACAGTGGTGTCTGTTGAAGCTGGTGATGTCATCATCTTTGATGTCATTCGAGATGTGTTGTCTCCAGTAGATGGAGAGAAATTTCTGTTTGTTGAGGTTGGTGTTGTCAATATTTCTGATGTTGTTGCAGGTGTGCGGCTCACACTAGCTGGATATGAAGTGGTTGTCTCACCTGAAGAGGATGTCTCCTGGGGCGTGCCTTCTGTAAGAGTGGATCCCCGTGGGGATGATGAGAGCGTTGATGTGGTCACATCTGTGATGGTGGTGGTTTGAGCTTCTCTGGTGGTTTCTATGCTCTGAGTATGGTGGTCCTGAGAAGATGCTGACGTTTCCTCAGTAGAAGTGGTGGAAGAGGGTAAGGTTGATTGGTCCTCTAGTCCAGGTTTAACTGAGACTGTTGAGGCTACTGGAGTGATATTTCTCGTTAGAGTTGGTGACATGTCCATTGTGTTTTCTACAGTGGTGTCTGTTGAAGCTGGTGATGTCATCATCTCTGATGTTGTAGGAGACGTGTTGCTTCCAGTAGATGGGGAGAAATTTCTGTCTGTTGAGGGTGGTGTTGTCAACATTTCTGATGTTGTCGCAGGTGTGCGGCTCACCGTGGCTGGGGAAGAAGTGATTGTTTCACCTGAAGAGGATGTCTCCTGGGGCGTGCCTTCAGTAAGAGTGGATCCCCGTGGGGATGATGAGGGAGTGGATGTGGTCACATCTGTGATGGTGGTGGTTTGAGTTTCTCTGGTGGTTTCCATGCTCTGAGCCTGGTGGTCCTGAGTAGATGCTGATGTTTCCTCAGTAGAAGTGGTGGAAGAGGATAAGGTTGATTGTTGCTCTAGTCCAGCTGTCACTGAGGCTGTTGAGACCACTGGAGTGATATTACTTGTTACAGTTGGCCTTGTGTCCCTTGTGTTTATTACAGTGGTGTCTGTTGAAGCTGGTGATGTCATCATCTTTGATGTCATTCGAGATGTGTTGTCTCCAGTAGATGGAGAGAAATTTCTGTCTGTTGAGGTTGGTGTTGTCAATATTTCTGATGTTGTTGCAGGTGTGCGGCTCACACTAGCTGGATATGAAGTGGTTGTTTCACCTGAAGAGGATGTCTCCTGGGGCGTGCCTTCTGTAAGAGTGGATCCCCGTGGGAATGCTGAGGGAGTGGATGTGGTCACATCTGTGATGGTGGTGGTTTGAGCTTTTCTGGTGGTTTCTATGCTCTGAGTATGGTGGTCCTGAGAAGATGCTGACGTTTCCTCAGTAGAAGTGGTGGAAGAGGGTAAGGTTGATTGGTCCTCTAGTCCAGGTTTAACTGAGAATGTTGAGGCTACTGGAGTGATATTTCTCGTTAGAGTTGGTGACATGTCCTTTGTGTTTTCTACAGTGGTGTCTGTTGAAGCTGGTGATGTCATCATCTTTGATGTCATTGGAGACGTGTTGCTTCCAGTAGATGGGGAGAAATTTCTGTCTGTTGAGGGTGGTGTTGTCAACATTTCTGATGTTGTTGCAGGTGTGCGGCTCACACTAGCTGGATATGAAGTGGTTGTTTCACCTGAAGAGGATGTCTCCTGGGGCGTGCCTTCAGTAAGAGTGGATCCCCGTGGGGATGATGTGGGAGTGGATGTGGTCACATCTGTGATGGTGGTGGTTTGAGTTTCTCTGGTGGTTTCCATGCTCTGAGCCTGGTGGTCCTGAGAAGATGCTGACGTTTCCTCAGTAGAAGTGGTGGAAGAGGGTAAGGTTGATTGGTCCTCTAGTCCAGGTTTAACTGAGACTGTTGAGGCTACTGGAGTGATATTACTCGTTACAGTTGGCCTTGTGTCCCTTGTGTTTATTACAGTGGTGTCTGTTGAAGCTGGTGATGTCATCATCTTTGATGTCATTCGAGATGTGTTGTCTCCAGTAGATGGAGAGAAATTTCTGTTTGTTGAGGTTGGTGTTGTCAATATTTCTGATGTTGTTGCAGGTGTGCGGCTCACACTAGCTGGATATGAAGTGGTTGTTTCACCTGAAGAGGATGTCTCCTGGGGCGTGCCTTCTGTAAGAGTGGATCCCCGTGGGGATGATGAGGGAGTGGATGTGGTCACATCTGTGATGGTGGTGGTTTGAGTTTCTCTGGTGGTTTCCATGCTCTGAGCCTGGTGGTCCTGAGAAGATGCTGATGTTTCCTCAGTAGAAGTGGTGGAAGAGTGTAAGCTTGATTGTTGCTCTAGTCCAGCTGTCACTGAGGCTGTTGAGACCACTGGAATGATATTACTCGTTACAGTTGGCCTTGTGTCCCTTGTGTTTATTACAGTGGTGTCTGCTGAAGCTGGTGATGTCATCATCTTTGATGTCATTCGAGATGTGTTGTCTCCAGTAGATGGAGAGAAATTTCTGTTTGTTGAGGTTGGTGTTGTCAATATTTCTGATGTTGTTGCAGGTGTGCGGCTCACACTAGCTGGATATGAAGTGGTTGTTTCACCTGAAGAGGATGTCTCCTGGGGCGTGCCTTCTGTAAGAGTGGATCCCCGTGGGGATGATGAGATGGTTGATGTGGTCACATCTGTGATGGTGGTGGTTTGAGCTTCTCTGGTGGCTTCTATGCTCTGAGTATGGTGGTCCTGAGAAGATGCTGACGTTTCCTCAGTAGAAGTGGTGGAAGAGGGTAAGGTTGATTGGTCCTCTAGTCCAGGTTTAACTGAGACTGTTGAGGCTACTGGAGTGATATTTCTCGTTAGAGTTGGTGACATGTCCTTTGTGTTTTCTACAGTGGTGTCTGTTGTAGCTGGTGATGTCATCATCTCTGATGTTGTAGGAGACGTGTTGCTTCCAGTAGATGGGGAGAAATTTCTGTCTGTTGAGGGTGGTGTTGTCAACATTTCTGATGTTGTCGCAGGTGTGCGGCTCACCGTGGCTGGGGAAGAAGTGATTGTTTCACCTGAAGAGGATGTCTCCTGGGGCGTGCCTTCAGTAAGAGTGGATCCCCGTGGGGATGATGAGGGAGTGGATGTGGTCACATCTGTGATGGTGGTGGTTTGAGTTTCTCTGGTGGTTTCCATGCTCTGAGCCTGGTGGTCCTGAGAAGATGCTGATGTTTCCTCAGTAGAAGTGGTGGAAGAGTGTAAGGTTGATTGTTGCTCTAGTCCAGCTGTCACTGAGGCTGTTGAGACCACTGGAATGATATTACTCGTTACAGTTGGCCTTGTGTCCCTTGTGTTTATTACAGTGGTGTCTGTTGAAGCTGGTGATGTCATCATCTTTGATGTCATTCGAGATGTGTTGTCTCCAGTAGATGGAGAGAAATTTCTGTTTGTTGAGGTTGGTGTTGTCAATATTTCTGATGTTGTTGCAGGTGTGCGGCTCACACTAGCTGGATATGAAGTGGTTGTTTCACCTGAAGAGGATGTCTCCTGGGGCGTGCCTTCTGTAAGAATGGATCCCCGTGGGGATGCTGAGGGAGTGGATGTGGTCACATCTGTGATGGTGGTGGTTTGAGCTTCTCTGGTGGTTTCTATGCTCTGAGTATGGTGGTTCTGAGAAGATGCTGACGTTTCCTCAGTAGAAGTGGTGGAAGAGGGTAAGGTTGATTGGTCCTCTAGTCCAGGTTTAACTGAGAATGTTGAGGCTACTGGAGTGATATTTCTCGTTAGAGTTGGTGACGTGTCCATTGTGTTTTCTACAGTGGTGTCTGTTGAAGCTGGTGATGTCATCATCTTTGATGTCATTGGAGACGTGTTGCTTCCAGTAGATGGGGAGAAATTTCTGTCTGTTGAGGTTGGTGTTGTCAACATTTCTGATGTTGTTGCAGGTGTGCGGCTCACACTAGCTGGATATGAAGTGGTTGTTTCACCTGAAGAGGATGTCTCCTGGGGCGTGCCGTCAGTAAGAGTGGATCCCCGTGGGGATGATGAGGGAGTGGATGTGGTCACATCTGTGATGGTGGTGGTTTGAGTTTCTCTGGTGGTTTCCATGCTCTGAGCCTGGTGGTCCTGAGAAGATGCTGATGTTTCCTCAGTAGAAGTGGTGGAAGAGTGTAAGGTTGATTGTTGCTCTAGTCCAGCTGTCACTGAGGCTGTTGAGACCACTGGAGTGATATTACTCGTTACAGTTGGCCTTGTGTCCCTTGTGTTTATTACAGTGGTGTCTGTTGAAGCTGGTGATGTCATCATCTTTGATGTCATTCGAGATGTGTTGTCTCCAGTAGATGGAGAGAAATTTCTGTTTGTTGAGGTTGGTGTTGTCAATATTTCTGATGTTGTTGCAGGTGTGCGGCTCACACTAGCTGGATATGAAGTGGTTGTTTCACCTGAAGAGGATGTTTCCTGGGGCGTGCCTTCTGTAAGAGTGGATCCCCGTGGGGATGATGAGGGAGTGGATGTGGTCACATCTGTGATGGTGGTGGTTTGAGTTTCTCTGGTGGTTTCCATGCTCTGAGCCTGGTGGTCCTGAGAAGATGCTGACGTTTCCTCAGTAGAAGTGGTGGAAGAGGGTAAGGTTGATTGTTGCTCTAGTCCAGGTTTAACTGAGAATGTTGAGGCTACTGGAGTGATATTTCTCGTTAGAGTTGGTGACGTGTCCCTTGTGTTTATTACAGTGGTGTCTGTTGAAGCTGGTGATGTCATCATCTTTGATGTCATTGGAGACGTGTTGCTTCCAGTAGATGGAGAGAAATTTCTGTCTGTTGAGGGTGGTGTTGTCAACATTTCTGATGTTGTTGCAGGTGTGCGGCTCACACTAGCTGGATATGAAGTGGTTGTTTCACCTGAAGAGGATGTCTCCTGGGGCGTGCCTTCTGTAAGAGTGGATCCCCGTGGGGATGATGAGAGGGTTGATGTGGTCACATCTGTGATGGTGGTGGTTTGAGCTTCTCTGGTGGTTTCTATGCTCTGAGTATGGTGGTCCTGAGAAGATGCTGACGTTTCCTCAGTAGAAGTGGTGGAAGAGGGTAAGGTTGATTGGTCCTCTAGTCCAGGTTTAACTGAGACTGTTGAGGCTACTGGAGTGATATTTCTCGTTAGAGTTGGTGACATGTCCATTGTGTTTTCTACAGTGGTGTCTGTTGAAGCTGGTGATGTCATCATCTCTGATGTTGTAGGAGACGTGTTGCTTCCAGTAGATGGGGAGAAATTTCTGTCTGTTGAGGGTGGTGTTGTCAACATTTCTGATGTTGTCGCAGGTGTGCGGCTCACCGTGGCTGGGGAAGAAGTGATTGTTTCACCTGAAGAGGATGTCTCCTGGGGCGTGCCTTCAGTAAGAGTGGATCCCCGTGGGGATGATGAGGGAGTGGATGTGGTCACATCTGTGATGGTGGTGGTTTGAGTTTCTCTGGTGGTTTCCATGCTCTGAGCCTGGTGGTCCTGAGAAGATGCTGATGTTTCCTCAGTAGAAGTGGTGGAAGAGGGTAAGGTTGATTGTTGCTCTAGTCCAGCTGTCACTGAGGCTGTTGAGACCACTGGAGTGATATTACTCGTTACAGTTGGCCTTGTGTCCCTTGTGTTTATTACAGTGGTGTCTGTTGAAGCTGGTGATGTCATCATCTTTGATGTCATTCGAGATGTGTTGTCTCCAGTAGATGGAGAGAAATTTCTGTTTGTTGAGGTTGGTGTTGTCAATATTTCTGATGTTGTTGCAGGTGTGCGGCTCACACTAGCTGGATATGAAGTGGTTGTTTCACCTGAAGAGGATGTCTCCTGGGGTGTGCCTTCTGTAAGAGTGGATCCCCGTTGGGATGATGAGAGGGTTGATGTGGTCACATCTGTGATGGTGGTGGTTTGAGCTTCTCTGGTGGTTTCTATGCTCTGAGTATGGTGGTCCTGAGAAGATGCTGACGTTTCCTCAGTAGAAGTGGTGGAAGAGGGTAAGGTTGATTGGTCCTCTAGTCCAGGTTTAACTGAGAATGTTGAGGCTACTGGAGTGATATTTCTCGTTAGAGTTGGTGACGTGTCCATTGTGTTTTCTACAGTGGTGTCTGTTGAAGCTGGTGATGTCATCATCTTTGATGTCATTGGAGACGTGTTGCTTCCAGTAGATGGGGAGAAATTTCTGTCTGTTGAGGGTGGTGTTGTCAACATTTCTGATGTTGTTGCAGGTGTGCGGCTCACACTAGCTGGATATGAAGTGGTTGTTTCACCTGAAGAGGATGTCTCCTGGGGCGTGCCTTCAGTAACAGTGGATCCCCGTGGGGATGATGAGGGAGTGGATGTGGTCACATCTGTCATGGTGGTGGTTTGAGTTTCTCTGGTGGTTTCCATGCTCTGAGCCTGGTGGTCCTGAGTAGATGCTGATGTTTCCTCAGTAGAAGTGGTGGAAGAGGATAAGGTTGATTGTTGCTCTAGTCCAGCTGTCACTGAGGCTGTTGAGACCACTGGAGTGATATTACTCGTTACAGTTGGCCTTGTGTCCCTTGTGTTTATTACAGTGGTGTCTGTTGAAGCTGGTGATGTCATCATCTTTGATGTCATTGGAGACGTGTTGCTTCCAGTAGATGGGGAGAAATTTCTGTCTGTTGAGGGTGGTGTTGTCAACATTTCTGATGTTGTTGCAGGTGTGCGGCTCACACTAGCTGGATATGAAGTGGTTGTTTCACCTGAAGAGGATGTCTCCTGGGGCGTGCCTTCAGTAAGAGTGGATCCCCATGGGGATGATGAGGGAGTGGATGTGGTCACATCTGTGATGGTGGTGGTTTGAGTTTCTCTGGTGGTTTCCATGCTCTGAGCCTGGTGGTCCTGAGAAGATGCTGATGTTTCCTCAGTAGAAGTGGTGGAAGAGTGTAAGCTTGATTGTTGCTCTAGTCCATCTGTCACTGAGGCTGTTGAGACCACTGGAGTGATATTACTCGTTACAGTTGGCCTTGTGTCCCTTGTGTTTATTACAGTGGTGTCTGTTGAAGCTGGTGATGTCATCATCTTTGATGTCATTCGAGATGTGTTGTCTCCAGTAGATGGAGAGAAATTTCTGTTTGTTGAGGTTGGTGTTGTCAATATTTCTGATGTTGTTGCAGGTGTGCGGCTCACACTAGCTGGATATGAAGTGGTTGTTTCACCTGAAGAGGATGTTTCCTGGGGCGTGCCTTCTGTAAGAGTGGATCCCCGTGGGGATGATGAGGGAGTGGATGTGGTCACATCTGTGATGGTGGTGGTTTGAGTTTCTCTGGTGGTTTCCATGCTCTGAGCCTGGTGGTCCTGAGAAGATGCTGACGTTTCCTCAGTAGAAGTGGTGGAAGAGGGTAAGGTTGATTGTTGCTCTAGTCCAGGTTTAACTGAGAATGTTGAGGCTACTGGAGTGATATTTCTCGTTAGAGTTGGTGACGTGTCCCTTGTGTTTATTACAGTGGTGTCTGTTGAAGCTGGTGATGTCATCATCTTTGATGTCATTGGAGACGTGTTGCTTCCAGTAGATGGAGAGAAATTTCTGTCTGTTGAGGGTGGTGTTGTCAACATTTCTGATGTTGTTGCAGGTGTGCGGCTCACACTAGCTGGATATGAAGTGGTTGTTTCACCTGAAGAGGATGTCTCCTGGGGCGTGCCTTCTGTAAGAGTGGATCCCCGTGGGGATGATGAGAGGGTTGATGTGGTCACATCTGTGATGGTGGTGGTTTGAGCTTCTCTGGTGGTTTCTATGCTCTGAGTATGGTGGTCCTGAGAAGATGCTGACGTTTCCTCAGTAGAAGTGGTGGAAGAGGGTAAGGTTGATTGGTCCTCTAGTCCAGGTTTAACTGAGACTGTTGAGGCTACTGGAGTGATATTTCTCGTTAGAGTTGGTGACATGTCCATTGTGTTTTCTACAGTGGTGTCTGTTGAAGCTGGTGATGTCATCATCTCTGATGTTGTAGGAGACGTGTTGCTTCCAGTAGATGGGGAGAAATTTCTGTCTGTTGAGGGTGGTGTTGTCAACATTTCTGATGTTGTCGCAGGTGTGCGGCTCACCGTGGCTGGGGAAGAAGTGATTGTTTCACCTGAAGAGGATGTCTCCTGGGGCGTGCCTTCAGTAAGAGTGGATCCCCGTGGGGATGATGAGGGAGTGGATGTGGTCACATCTGTGATGGTGGTGGTTTGAGTTTCTCTGGTGGTTTCCATGCTCTGAGCCTGGTGGTCCTGAGAAGATGCTGATGTTTCCTCAGTAGAAGTGGTGGAAGAGGGTAAGGTTGATTGTTGCTCTAGTCCAGCTGTCACTGAGGCTGTTGAGACCACTGGAGTGATATTACTCGTTACAGTTGGCCTTGTGTCCCTTGTGTTTATTACAGTGGTGTCTGTTGAAGCTGGTGATGTCATCATCTTTGATGTCATTCGAGATGTGTTGTCTCCAGTAGATGGAGAGAAATTTCTGTTTGTTGAGGTTGGTGTTGTCAATATTTCTGATGTTGTTGCAGGTGTGCGGCTCACACTAGCTGGATATGAAGTGGTTGTTTCACCTGAAGAGGATGTCTCCTGGGGTGTGCCTTCTGTAAGAGTGGATCCCCGTTGGGATGATGAGAGGGTTGATGTGGTCACATCTGTGATGGTGGTGGTTTGAGCTTCTCTGGTGGTTTCTATGCTCTGAGTATGGTGGTCCTGAGAAGATGCTGACGTTTCCTCAGTAGAAGTGGTGGAAGAGGGTAAGGTTGATTGGTCCTCTAGTCCAGGTTTAACTGAGAATGTTGAGGCTACTGGAGTGATATTTCTCGTTAGAGTTGGTGACGTGTCCATTGTGTTTTCTACAGTGGTGTCTGTTGAAGCTGGTGATGTCATCATCTTTGATGTCATTGGAGACGTGTTGCTTCCAGTAGATGGGGAGAAATTTCTGTCTGTTGAGGGTGGTGTTGTCAACATTTCTGATGTTGTTGCAGGTGTGCGGCTCACACTAGCTGGATATGAAGTGGTTGTTTCACCTGAAGAGGATGTCTCCTGGGGCGTGCCTTCAGTAACAGTGGATCCCCGTGGGGATGATGAGGGAGTGGATGTGGTCACATCTGTCATGGTGGTGGTTTGAGTTTCTCTGGTGGTTTCCATGCTCTGAGCCTGGTGGTCCTGAGTAGATGCTGATGTTTCCTCAGTAGAAGTGGTGGAAGAGGATAAGGTTGATTGTTGCTCTAGTCCAGCTGTCACTGAGGCTGTTGAGACCACTGGAGTGATATTACTCGTTACAGTTGGCCTTGTGTCCCTTGTGTTTATTACAGTGGTGTCTGTTGAAGCTGGTGATGTCATCATCTTTGATGTCATTGGAGACGTGTTGCTTCCAGTAGATGGGGAGAAATTTCTGTCTGTTGAGGGTGGTGTTGTCAACATTTCTGATGTTGTTGCAGGTGTGCGGCTCACACTAGCTGGATATGAAGTGGTTGTTTCACCTGAAGAGGATGTCTCCTGGGGCGTGCCTTCAGTAAGAGTGGATCCCCATGGGGATGATGAGGGAGTGGATGTGGTCACATCTGTGATGGTGGTGGTTTGAGTTTCTCTGGTGGTTTCCATGCTCTGAGCCTGGTGGTCCTGAGAAGATGCTGATGTTTCCTCAGTAGAAGTGGTGGAAGAGTGTAAGCTTGATTGTTGCTCTAGTCCATCTGTCACTGAGGCTGTTGAGACCACTGGAGTGATATTACTCGTTACAGTTGGCCTTGTGTCCCTTGTGTTTATTACAGTGGTGTCTGTTGAAGCTGGTGATGTCATCATCTTTGATGTCATTCGAGATGTGTTGTCTCCAGTAGATGGAGAGAAATTTCTGTTTGTTGAGGTTGGTGTTGTCAATATTTCTGATGTTGTTGCAGGTGTGCGGCTCACACTAGCTGGATATGAAGTGGTTGTTTCACCTGAAGAGGATGTCTCCTGGGGCGTGCCTTCTGTAAGAGTGGATCCCCGTGGGGATGCTGAGGGAGTGGATGTGGTCACATCTGTGATGGTGGTGGTTTGAGTTTCTCTGGTGGTTTCCATGCTCTGAGCCTGGTGGTCCTGAGAAGATGCTGACGTTTCCTCAGTAGAAGTGGTGGAAGAGGGTAAGGTTGATTGTTGCTCTAGTCCAGGTTTAACTGAGAATGTTGAGGCTACTGGAGTGATATTTCTCGTTAGAGTTGGTGACGTGTCCCTTGTGTTTATTACAGTGGTGTCTGTTGAAGCTGGTGATGTCATCATCTTTGATGTCATTCGAGACGTGTTGCTTCCAGTAGATGGAGAGAAATTTCTGTCTGTTGAGGGTGGTGTTGTCAACATTTCTGATGTTGTTGCAGGTGTGCGGCTCACACTAGCTGGATATGAAGTGGTTGTTTCACCTGATGAGGATGTCTCCTGGAGCGTGCCTTCTGTAAGAGTGGATCCCCGTGGGGATGATGAGAGGGTTGATGTGGTCACATCTGTGATGGTGGTGGTTTGAGCTTCTCTGGTGGTTTCTATGCTCTGAGTATGGTGGTCCTGAGAAGATGCTGACGTTTCCTCAGTAGAAGTGGTGGAAGAGGGTAAGGTTGATTGGTCCTCTAGTCCAGGTTTAACTGAGACTGTTGAGGCTACTGGAGTGATATTTCTCGTTAGAGTTGGTGACATGTCCATTGTGTTTTCTACAGTGGTGTCTGTTGAAGCTGGTGATGTCATCATCTCTGATGTTGTAGGAGACGTGTTGCTTCCAGTAGATGGGGAGAAATTTCTGTCTGTTGAGGGTGGTGTTGTCAACATTTCTGATGTTGTCGCAGGTGTGCGGCTCACCGTGCCTGGGGAAGAAGTGATTGTTTCACCTGAAGAGGATGTCTCCTGGGGCGTGCCTTCAGTAAGAGTGGATCCCCGTGGGGATGATGAGGGAGTGGATGTGGTCACATCTGTGATGGTGGTGGTTTGAGTTTCTCTGGTGGTTTCCATGCTCTGAGCCTGGTGGTCCTGAGAAGATGCTGATGTTTCCTCAGTAGAAGTGGTGGAAGAGTGTAAGGTTGATTGTTGCTCTAGTCCAACTGTCACTGAGGCTGTTGAGACCACTGGAGTGATATTACTCGTTACAGTTGGCCTTGTGTCCCTTGTGTTTATTACAGTGGTGTCTGTTGAAGCTGGTGATGTCATCATCTTTGATGTCATTCGAGATGTGTTGTCTCCAGTAGATGGAGAGAAATTTCTGTTTGTTGAGGTTGGTGTTGTCAATATTTCTGATGTTGTTGCAGGTGTGCGGCTCACACTAGCTGGATATGAAGTGGTTGTTTCACCTGAAGAGGATGTCTCCTGGGGCGTGCCTTCTGTAAGATTGGATCCCCGTGGGGATGATGAGAGGGTTGATGTGGTCACATCTGTGATGGTGGTGGTTTGAGCTTCTCTGGTGGTTTCTATGCTCTGAGTATGGTGGTCCTGAGAAGATGCTGACGTTTCCTCAGTAGAAGTGGTGGAAGAGGGTAAGGTTGATTGGTCCTCTAGTCCAGGTTTAACTGAGACTGTTGAGGCTACTGGAGTGATATTTCTCGTTAGAGTTGGTGACGTGTCCATTGTGTTTTCTACAGTGGTGTCTGTTGAAGCTGGTGATGTCATCATCTCTGATGTTGTAGGAGACGTGTTGCTTCCAGTAGATGGGGAGAAATTTCTGTCTGTTGAGGGTGGTGTTGTCAACATTTCTGATGTTGTCGCAGGTGTGCGGCTCACCGTGCCTGGGGAAGAAGTGATTGTTTCACCTGAAGAGGATGTCTCCTGGGGCGTGCTTTCTGTAAGAGTGGATCCCCGTGGGGATGATGAGGGAGTGGATGTGGTCACATCTGTGATGGTGGTGGTTTGAGTTTCTCTGGTGGTTTCCATGCTCTGAGCCTGGTGGTCCTGAGAAGATGCTGATGTTTCCTCAGTAGAAGTGGTGGAAGAGGGTAAGGTTGATTGTTGCTCTAGTCCAGCTGTCACTGAGGCTGTTGAGACCACTGGAGTGATATTACTCATTACAGTTGGCCTTGTGTCCCTTGTGTTTATTACAGTGGTGTCTGTTGAAGCTGGTGATGTCATCATCTTTGATGTCATTCGAGATGTTGTTCCAGATGTGCTTGTTTGGGCAGTGCCTTTAAATATAAGATACAATGACTCATCAGATGAGAGGTTCCTTCTGTGAAGCTGGAAAGTCTATAACAGAATCTTTCTGCTCATGTATCACTCTATATCACAGGGCTTCAGAATAAATGGCTGCAGGATTTATTATTTAACCATGTCTAAGTTTTCTACCAACACTGTGGTACCTAGTCATAAATAATATTTCAATGAATGTCTTTGTGCTAACATTTTCTCCATTACCATTAATTTTGTGAGTATGATAATTGAAACTGGCCCAGTATACTCCTACCTTCCCCATATAAGTCTTATATGGAAGCCAAGATCCATTAGCTGCAGTCTCAGAACAGTGTTTTAATTAAAATACACACACTGTTCATTCAGCGAAAAACATTCAAATTTTTGCATATCCTATACAAACATTTCTTAAACATGATAAAGGAGATGAGTAGCCTTCTGCCTTTTTCATAGCCTCTTTTTCTTTTCCTTAACCTAGTGCTTATCTCTCAGTTTTCCTTCTCACCTGTCTCCTAATTTTATTTCTAAAAATCCTTCAATTTTCTCCCCCAGTGATAATCTTCTGATCTTCTTTTCCTCCTTTATTTCTCTCTCGTACCCCATCTCAAATACCTAAGAATTTTGCTGACTCATCAGGACCTTCTTTGAAGAGTAAGGAAAGGGAAATATTATGAACTTGTGTATTTGAATGCCTAACATGAATAGATACATGTACTGTTGACAGTACATGTCAACTACTTGTACTGTCTTAAAAAGCTTTGTTTATTCAGTATAAAGCATTTGGGAGTAGACCAAATAATACAAGAGAATTTATGAGGACTCAAGTATAAAAGTGACTCCCTCTTCTCTGGAATACTGTGGGTGTTTTTTGGGTGGACGGTCTCTCTCTCTCTCTTTTTTTTTTTTTTTTTTGGCTGCATTGGGTCTTCATTGCTGCACGCTGGCTTTTCTGTAGTTGCAGCAAGCGGGTGCTACCCTTCGTTGTGGTGTGTGGGTTTCTCGTTGCAGTGTGTGGGTTTCTCATTGTGGTGGCTTCTCTTGTTGTGGTGCACGTGCTCTAGGCATGGGGCTTCAGTAATTGTGGCTCTAGAGCGCAGGCTCAGTAGTTGTGGCGCACGGCTTAGCTGCTCCACGACATGTGGGATCTTCCCAGACGAGGGATCGACCCCGTTTCCCCTGCATTGGCAGGCGGATTCTTAACCACTGCACCAACATGGAAGCCCTGGACTCTCTTTTATATTCAGATGTACAGTTATTTTTATTTCATTTTACTGTCTCTGAGGACCATCTTTGTGGGTGTTCCCTCTACCTACAATCCAGAGCTTTCCCTTTCTACCTTAATTTTTCTTTTTAAATGGGAGTAGCATGAATTCTGTTGGTTTTTAGAACAATGTGGGAGGTCCTGAGAACAGGCTGACCCCCTTTTAACAAACCTCAGCAAGATGCTTCTCAAGGCACCACTGCCTTAGAGTTGCCAGCAAGCCCCCAAGGTGAGGCATAGAGCCACAGGGCCTGGGGCCCAAGCTCCTTTTAGGATCAATAAAACTGTTTTCATGTTAATTTCTTTTACAATCAGAAGGGAAAAAAATCAATGTAATTATAATGAATATATAATAATGAATCCAGCCTTGATTGCATTAGTCCAACACAGTCATGAAGTATAGTTTTTAATTTTTTTTTTGATCAGAGGAAGAAGTCCAGGAAGACAAAAGTGCCTAGCACCCATGAAAGTCATTGTGTGGCCCTTTTTCTAGACGGTCTCAACAAAAGTCTCGACCCAGTGATAAAGAGATAGGCGTAATAGTGGCAGTTCATTGATGACAATCTAACTTCATTTTATATTTTACATTAGTTCAGATACCTTGTCTGATTTCTCCCCCCAAACTATCTTCAACTCCCAAAAAAATTTATTGAAAAAACCGCAGAGCTAACTTCTTTTTGATTCAACCCTTATGTTGACACTAATTTTTTCCCAGTAGTTACTGAGTACAACAATGAATCCAGTTTTAAAAAAATTTTGCAGTATTTGGTTCTATATAGAAGTACCTTTTCCATTTATCAAGAGATGTTGTTCTCTTAAGTAATATGAACATCAAGGCTAAGACACTATTCTTTCTTTGAAAAGAGCTCTTTTCTCCAAGGTGATGACAGTAGCCAGTTTCAAAATACTTAATTGAAGGGGGAGATTTTTCCTCATTAGTCAAATTCAAAACAGAGCATTAATAAGGTTAACATCTAGAAGAAAGTGCTTCTCTAGGTGGTTAAGGCCTCTGACATATACATTCAGGACCTCAAAAGTAAATTTGCCAACTACATACACTGATTTTTTAAAAATCCTATAAAGTGAATATGTTTTTTTTTTTTTTTTTTTTTTTTGTGGTACGCGGGCCTCTCACTGTTGTGGCCTCTCCCGTTGCGGAGCACAGGCTCCGGATGCTCAGGCTCAGCGGCCATGGCTCACGGGCCCAGCCACTCCGCGGCATGTGGGATCTTCCCGGACCGGGGCACGAACCCGTGTCTCCTGCATCAGCAGGTGCTCTCAACCACTGCACCACCAGGGAAGCCCTGAATTTGTTTTTGAAATGAAAAAGCATCATCAATTTTTTTCAAGGAATTTAGAATAAGATTAAATTTTAATATTTTTTATTTGATTTGAAATGGCCAGTCTTCCTGCTAAAGTCACCAAATACTCCTTCCCTTAAGACCGCCCTGAGAGGTACAAAAGATGAAGACAAATTCCTTCGCTGTGGAGAATAAGCAGTATCTGTGCAGAAGGAGATGAATGAGTCCCAAGTGTGTGCGTTCCTGGGTTGCCAGGCAGTACTGAGGCTAAATGAGCCCAGGTTAGGTCTGGTCGATAAAACTTGTGCCAGGTCGGAGGTTTAGACATGCTTGGAGGGAAGCTTAAAAAAATGCTACAATAAAGGCTAAGGGATGGAAAAGCAGGATTCCCACAGAGTGAGGCAACCTGATTAGGGCTGCTTCAAATTATTAAGAAAAAAATCTCAGGAATATAACAACTCATCTTCCTTATGAGAAAGAAGGCAGCATTAGACTAGAATAGTGACCAGACTATTTTAAACTCCATAATGGGAAGGAGTGTTATAGCATTTTTTAAAAAGCAAATTAAATTTCTACCTTTTTAAATTTTTTAATTAATTTATTTTTGCTGTGTTGCGTCTTCGTTTCTGTGCGAGGGCTTTCTCTAGTTGTGGCAAGCGGGGGCCACTCTTCATCGCGGTGCGCAGGCCTCTCACTATGGCGGCCTCTCTTGTTGCGGAGCACAGGCTCCAGACACGCAGGCTCAGTAGTTGTGGCACACAGGCTTAGTCGCTCCGCGGCATGTGGGATCCTCCCAGACCAGGGCTCGAACCCGTGTCCCCTGCATTAGCAGGCAGATTCTCAACCACAGCGCCACCAGGGAAGCCCTACCTTTTTTAATTTTTATTTTTAACATTTGTCCCAATCTAGCAGAAACCTAATGAGTAAGTACAAATACTCTAGCCCTGACCACATCATAACATGATGTTAATTTAATTGATCATACCTAATTTTTTTTTCAATTTATTGGCCTGGAAAAATGTTTAAATATCAACTTATTTTATTTAAAATATTTGACTGCACTTACACTAGCTACAGACAAACCCTGTCAGCCAGGAGAACATACCATCCTCCTGAACTTTAAGGTCCATGAGTCTTCTAAACCAAGAAGAAACCAAGAAAGCGTGTCTTTCCCCCTCTTAGGAACTTAGTCGTTTTGGGTTTTGTTAGGTCCCTTGCTGTTCTCAAAAAAAATTTTAACTTCTGTGCTCACAACTAGTTGGAGGGATATAGTTCACAGTGAGACAAACTCCTAGAGAAGAATTTAGGTTTGAGTGCTGTTCCTGGAGGTGACTGCAATTTCACCACTTTCTCTTCTTAAGAAAGCAGTTTAATGGATAAACAAGGTCCTACTGTGTAGTAAAGGGAACTATATTCAATATCCTGTGATAAACCATAGCGGAAAAGAATATGAAAAAGAATATATATGTATAACTGAGTCAATTTGCTGTACAGCAGAAATTAATACAACATCATAAATCAACTATACTTCCATAAAATATTTTTTAAAAAGAAAGCAATTTAGACTTTTGAGTGAGAATGACTATGAATCAGCTCTAATTTGTTAAAAAGAAAGTGACTCACCTACTATTTATTAATAGTAACTAATTACAGTCCTAATAGTACTAATTACGCTTCTAAGTTGGTATGGACAAATGCATGGATTGAGCTGCAGAGCTGTGTTGGAAAGTCCTTGGGTTCCTATTTAACCCAAAATGACTCTGCTTAGACTTTAAAAGGGGACTTCCTTTATTCAGAATTATGAGTAGATTTGTTTGTAGGACTCCATATTCTATACCTTCTCTCTCCTCAGTAAAGTTCCAAAACTTGGTTTCTCTAGATAAGGTTTGGATTGGAAAACATACACTATGCAATTATTATTAGGCTTATTTTATTTTCCTAAAAACATAAATAAAAGCAACACTCTGTCATCTGGCTTTGAGTCACCAGACAGAAGCTATTTACATGCCAAACTTACTAAACTTATTATAGATTCTTGGCAATTAAATCTTGTCAGAGCCTACATCACCTCTGCTAAAATCAGTATCAGCAGCAAAAGTTTCATGACTGCACAGCCCAATTTTTTAAGTAAAGATTTTTTTGTTTATAAAAGTAGTACAGCTCCATTTCCAGCAATATGGCAGAAGAGATAAGTCTTTACAAAACCTGCAAATGACAAATAATGTGTAATAAGTGTTGTCTGAATGCTGAACTGAGAACAGAAGAAAGAGAGGGAGACACTCAGGAGTGAAGGAGTTGAAAACTAAGAGGATAAGTAAGTGCTCTCGCAAGATATGCATGTATTTCTGAGATCTAGAGTTAGGGGATTTAAGGGCTTCATAGGGAAAGGAGACAGAATCTTAGATCAGGACACTGTAAATTGAGTATCTTCTGCATAAAGCTGGAACCCTCAGTGAAAAGGTGGACTAGAAAAAATCAGAAAGAAGAAAGAAAAAGAAAGCTGAATGAACAATATAATTAAGAACAGCAGGAATTCCCTGCTGGTGCAGTGGTTAAGAATCCACCTACAAATGCAGGAGACATGGGTTCGAGCCCTGGTCCAGGAAGATCCCACATGCCATGGAGCAACTAAGCCCACACGCCACAACTACTGAGCCTGTGCTCTAGAGCCCATGGGCCACAACTACTGAGCCTGCATGCCTAGAGCCCATGCTCTGCAACAAGAGAAGCCACTGCAATGAGAAGCCTGCACACCGCAACGAAGAGTAGCTCCTGCTCACCAAACTAGAGAAAGCCCGCACACAGCAATGAAGACCTAATGCAGCCAAAAGTAAAATTTAAAAAAATAAAAGTAAATAAATAAATAAATTTATATATATATATAAAGAACAGGACTTAGTGATAGAAAAACAATTGAAAACAGAATAAGGCCAAAAGTTGTTTTTTTGAAGACAAAATAGACACACAGTTAGCAAAAGGAAGGAAATAATGAAGAAATAGAAAATCTAAACAGACTTACAACTCATAAGGAGATTGAACCAACAAAGAAAAGCACTGGACCTGATGGCTTCACTGGTGAATTCTACCAAACACTTAAAGAAAAACTAACACCAATCCTTCTCAAACCTTTCCAATAAATTGAAGAGGCAGGAACACTTTCTAACTCATTCTTTTAGGCCAGAATTACCCTGATACCAAACCCAGACAACATTTATTGATAGATAAGTTGATAAGCAAATGTGATATATACGTACAATGGAATATTATTCAGCCTTAAAAAGGAACAAAATTCTGACATATGCTACAACATGGACAAATCTTGAGGATGTTATGCTAAGTGAAATAAGCAAGTCACGAAAAGATAAATATTGTATGATTCCACTTATATGAGGTACTTAGGCTTGTCAAAATTGAGACAGAAAGTAGAATGGCAGTTGCCAAGGGCTGGGGGGCAGAGGGAAGTGGGGAGTTATTGTTTAGTGGGTATAGACTTTCAGTTTTACGGATGAAAAGAATTCTGGAGATGGATGGTGGTGACGGTACCACAACATTATAAATGTATTTAATGTCACTCAAAAACAGTAAAGATAGTAAATTTTATGTATGTGTATTTTACCACAATTTAAAAAATTGAAAAGAAAGGTAATTGAGGACTTCCCTGGTGGTGCAGTGGTTAAGAATCCACCTGCCAATGCAGGGGACTTTGGTTCGAGCCCTGGTCCGGGAAGATCCCACATACAGCAGAGCAACTAAGCCCATGAGCCACAACTACTGAAGCCCACGTGCCTAGAGCCCATGTCCGCAACAAGAGAAGCCACCGCTGTGAGAAGCCCGTGAACTGCAAGGAAGAGTAGCCCACGTGCAGTAACAAAGACCCAACACAGCCAAAATAAATAAATTAATTAAAAAAGAAAAAAAGAAAAGTAATTGAGAAAAAAATAGGAAATCTGAATATAAACTATTCCAAACTGAATCATCAGTTAAAAGTGAAAAAGTCCATCCCTCACAAAATGTAGGTCGAGATGATTTTATAGGCAATTTTCACCAGACATTCAAGGAATAGATAATTTCAATTTATACAAACTCTTCCAGAGTTTAGTAAAAGAGGGAATGCTCTACAACTAATTTTGTAAGGTTAGTATAATACCAAGATGCAAAGACAGTATAAGAAAGGAAAACTATAGATCAGTAAATCTCAGTAATAGTATGGATGGAAATGTCTTAAACAAAATATTAGCAAGCCAAGTTCAATATTGGATTTATAAAAAATTATATCATGATCAAGCTGTTTAAACCAGAAATACAAGAAAAACATAAAACTTTATTAAAGTATATAAATCATCATATAAACAGAAGGAAGGGAAAACATGATCGTCACAACAGATGCAGAAAAACTATTTGATAAAATTCAATACTCATCCCTGTTAAAATTCCTAGCAAACTAAAAATAGAAGTGAACTTCCTTAACCTGCTCAACAATATCAATAAAACCCTGTAGTAAACATCATACTTAAAGATAAAACATTGGAAATATTTCCTTTAAAATTCAGAATGAGTCCAGGATGCCAGCTATAACAACTTCTATTTGACATCAGGCTGGAGGTCTAGCCAGTGCAATAAGATAAGAAAAATAAACAAAGGTATGAAGGTATAGAGAAGTTCTTTTTGGTATGGAAAGGAAGAAATAAATGTGTGATTATTTGCAGATGATATAATTGTTTACATAGAAAACTACCTAAGTTTATAAATCATTAACAAATTTTACATATATGACCAAAAAATTTTTAAATGACTGCATTCCTATACATCAGCAAAAAAAATTTTTTTGGTGGTAGTGTTTTTGATAGTGACAAATATAAAGTACATAAGAATAAATCCAACAAAAGATGTGCTTAATCTTTATGGACAAAATTATACAATATTGAAATATATTAAAGAAGACATACTCATTATATAAAAATTGTAAACTATAGATCTTGAAAGACCAAAACTTCATAATCTCACTCCCCAGACAATCACATTGTTATGTGTCCTTCCAGGATTTTTCCTATGTTTTAAAAAATATATAGTTCAAGTTACCTAGCATATATAACTTTGCATTCTTTTTAAAAATTTTACCTGATATAAGCATTTCTTCATGCTTTTATTCTTTGTACAGATAGCCTGAAGAAAGACAAATCTTTTCTGTCTCTGATGGTAGTTCTTTCTCTTCCTCCTTTTGTAGGCATGGAAGAGCTGGCTCAGGGGGATTGGGCCAGCTAATGTCAACAGCAAGATCTTGGGTGTTTTACATAAACACCACTGGCTGAGCTCTGGAGGTCCCCTTTCCAAACAAAGCCATTCCCTCAACCTGAAAACCTGCATTGTTACCATTCCCATTTCCCTACAAACAGCAGCAGCACAGGGGCAGGTCTTTCTCCTAGAACACTTCCTCCATTGTGTCCTGCTATAACCCCCTGTCTGTGAAATAATGAGAGCTCAGGGAGCATGTGCACTTTGCTTGGAAGTTTTTCCTTAATAAACCTTATTTTATGCTTGTTCCATGTGTTGCTAGTGTGTGTGTGTGGGTGTGTGTGTGGGGGTGGTGAGAGAGAGAGAGAGAGAGAGAGAAAGAGAGAGAGAGAAAGAGACGGAGAGAGTCTGTGTCCCTTGTGGAACATTGGACATCACCTTTTTACATCAAATAATATTCCCATAATTAACTTACTGTTTGACACTTAGGCTGTTTACTATAAATAAAGCTTTGATGACTATCTTTCTGTATGATATTTTGTTTTGTTTTCATTATTTCAGCTCATTGTCTCAACATAAATTTCTGTAAGTGGAATTACTGGTTAATGCTGTTATAAAAGTCTTCATGTCATTAATACGTACTGCCAAATTTCTTTGCAGAAAAGCTGTGCCAATGTACAGTCCCACTGGCAGTATATGAGCAAGTACATGTTTCCCAATACCCTCTCCCTTTGAGAAAAATCTTGTTTTGGCAGTACCAATTTTAGATATTGTCAAACAGGGCTGTGTCCGTTTGAATCTTTAAAGAACTTGCTAACCATGGGCTGAGTTGATTAGAGTGTCCTTTTCCAGCGTATAAGAAGGCAAGTGAGCCCCTTCACGTTGATGACAAGAGTTTTACTGTTAGGTGCAGTCTTAACAAGTTTCTAAATCTGTAGGGCTCGTTATTAGAAGGAAGAGATTAGCATTAGTTACATCAAAACTACAGTATTGTATTTGTCTTTCACCACCATTTAAACAATGTCTTAAGACGCTCCTTCAACAGATTATTCAGCTATTTATGAAAACAATTTGCAGATAACCCAACCTGCTAAACTTGAGTAGGTTATTCTTAGGCACGAAATCCTGGTGAGGGAGGAAGGCTATAGAGAAGTTGTTATCGGTAAGAAAGTGGTTCTCAAAAGATAGGGTGCATCCAAATCCCTGCGGGAGCTTGTAAGGATACGTTCTGGGTCCTACCACCACTTCCGATTCCCCATGTGTGGGGTGGGATCCAGACACCTGCATTTTTAAAAAAAATTTTATTATTTATTTGTTTATTTATTTATGGCTGCGTTGGGTTTTCATTGCTGTGTGCGGGTTCTCATTGCGGTGGCTTCTGTTGTTGTGGAGCACGGGCTCTAGGCGCATGGGCTTCAGTAGCTGTGGCTCGAAGGCTCTAGGGCACAGGCTCAGTAGTTGTGGCGCACGGGCTTAGTTGCTCCGCGGCATGTGGGATCTTCCCAGACCAGGGCTCGAACCCGTGTCTCCTGCATTGGCAGGCGGACTCTCAACCACTGTGCCACCAGGGAAGCCCCAGAAACCTGCATTTTAACATGTGCCCAGGGTGATTCTGATACAGGTGGTCTATGGGCCACATTTTAAGAAACACCGTCCTTAATGGGGCTTCTCTGGTGGCACAGTGGTTGAGAGTCCGCCTGCCGATGCAGGGGACACGGGTTCGTGCCCCGGTCCGGGAAGATCCCACATGCCGTGAAGCGGCTAGGCCCATGAGCCATGGCAGCTGAGCCTGAACGTCCGGAGCCTGTGCTCCACAATGGGTGAGGCCGCAACAGTGAGAGGCCCACATACCGCAAAAAAAAAAAAAAAGAAAAAAAATGAAGAAACACCGTCCTTAAAATGATAGTATCTGCTCTTAACATTTTTTTGTAAGCTAAAACCACCTTACTGAAGCCACAGATATTGGGGGTCTTGACCACGCTTTGTTCTAAAGAATATTCCCAGCCTTATTCTTGCTGCTCAAGCTTTGCTGGAATGAACTGACCTTGTCTTTTAGCAGAACTCAAGTCAGGCTTTTCAGTTTTCATCAGATTGTTAGACAGCGGAAGCACGTCATTCTCACCCTGGCCAAATACGTAATATATTTGCAGAGCAGAGAGCTGAGGATTTGACTGTGGAGAGTTGATATTTGAGAGAAATATGTTTCTCCTCTCCTCTCCTTTCCTCTCCCCTCCCCTTCCCTCCTCTCCTCTCCCGTCCTCTCTCTCCTTTCTCTATGACACTTTACCTTCTACTTCACTGAAAAGACCAAAGCCATCTAACTTGATCTCCTTCAATGTCCCAAGAACCTCTCCACCAGGAGATGTCTCTGTCTTCACCAGGTACCTTATTCTACCTAAAAAGAAAGGCTAAGTCTTCACTGAAAGGCTGTGTACACGCATGCACGTACACATGCCCAGTGCCCTGTCTGTTTCCTCCTTCCCCCCTCAGATGGCTTAGTCCATCACTTCTCTCTGTCTGAGGGTCTTTTTGTGCATTGCTCCTTCTCTTCTCCTGACTCTCATGCCCAGGTCTTTCTTGACCTAAAATAAAAGTCTCTCATCCATATTGTGTCCTCCACATCCCTATCTGTCATTTCAGATGAGCATCCTGACAGAGGGGTCTACACTCTCCACATGTTCTTTATCATCTACTCCTTACACTCTCTCCTCCACCTCAGTCACCTTGCTGAAAACACTTTCCTCCAGAGTTACCAGAAAACTCCTTCCTAAGCACCAAAACAAATTTTCTTCTCTGTTCCCATTAATTTCTGTAAAATTTGGCACCATCCATTCACTCATTCAACAAACATTTATTGAGCATCTACCTCAATAGTCTCTCCCTGACCAGTGTCCCTTTGGTATTTGCACAGTATTGCCCTCACAGAAGCTGAAAGATTCTTTCCTCCCAACACGTTCCTTAGGTTAATTGTAACTTCAGTTAACTGAAGATATTCAGATATTCAGGCCAGAAATCCCTGAGTCATCTTTGATTCCTTCCTCTTCCTTGTTGCCAGCAACAGAGTTTGGGACCAACTATTATTCCTCCAAATTACTGTATTTCTCCCACACTGTCTCCTGTTCACTTTGCTGTGTTATCCTCATTAACTCTTGCAGCCACCTCTTAACTGCTCTTCCTGATTCCTCCATTTCCCACCCTGACTCTTAGCTTCCATCACACCACTGCTGGGCTGATCTTCAGCTATGGGGACCAGGAAGGGGAATTTCTACTATCGCCTCCGTAGCAGGGATCGCTTTAGAAAACACCTGGATTGCCTGCCCTAGAAGGCAGCTGCTTGGATCCTGAGGGCAGGGTCTCATTTTTTTATCAGAGCCATGGAGACTGGTGGCTGGAATTGGTCCTGTCATCCTCTCACTACTGACAAGGAAACCAGGGTCCTCAGAGGGAGGCCACTTGGTGCTGGCTGATCTTCCTCTGGTTGTGGCTGAGAAGAGTGTTTGAGAGTCTTGTCAGTGGCTCTGTCTGCACTGCAGAATGGTTTCTGTAATGAGGAATCCCTCTTACCCAGGCATTTCTACCCTGTTGGCAGTTTCTGTGGAGATACTGTCTTCACATCAAGTTCTTGAGTGTCAACTGACTTGTGATTAACTGACCCACACCATTGGGAATAGGAATTTATTTCATACTTCTCTCATCAGGCATATTTTCACTCTATAAATAATAACAATTTTGATACCACATATTTGTGGAGTGCTTTATAGCTTCTCTTAGTTAACAGTACCCCCATTTCACAGATGAGGAAACTGAGACTTGGAGAGGTTAAGTGACTTGCCCAACATTGCATACCTTGTGAGGGACAGGGCTCAGCTGTGGGGCTGTCACCAAGTGCATGGCCTCTCCACAATTTGGGCTCTTCAAACGCTACCTCAGGAGAGATAAAGTAAGGGACGGTGACTGACCTGCCTGAGCTCTTGGCCTGCCACATGCAGTGGTCTGAGCCTGAGAACAAGTCTGACACATTTTCAGGGGCAAGTGACACCAGGAGGTTTCTGCCAATTTTCTTGGTGTCCCCTTGTCTGTGATGATGTTGGAGTGAGTTGTGATGGCTGTTGACCTCTTGCAGTGATAAGACTGCTGTCAGAAGACACGTGTCACCTAAAATGGATAGTTTTAAAGAAGTTCTTCCAGAGGAGGAACCTGCATCTAAGGACAGTGAGGGCGTCAGAGCTGGCACTGAGGTGGAGCATTCCTCACTCGGAGTCCTGGAACCCTCCATGGATTTCTCTGCTACCACTGCAGTCAGAGGTCTCCCCGCAAGGCCGTTATTCTTCTCCCCTTGAACTGTGTCCGGTGGGAGATGGCCAGCTCTTGCCCCTGTGCTCTCAGGGCTGCGGGGACGGCCAGCGTGATGGTGCTGACAGGCCTCATTTCTCCTGTGTGGCCCTCTGGTGACTCCAGAGGTATGAGGCGGTGACGGGTGTGTTGTTGACTCAGGTGAAGGAGTGGTGGCAGAAGTGGTGAGATAGTGGGAGATAGCGTTCCCACATAGTGGTGACGTCACTCCCTGAGGAGAAAACAAAACAAAGCCTGTGTCTTGCTGACGTGCATTGTGGCCAGAGGCTTCTTCTTCGTGCCTGGTCTGTTTGTCTTGAGTTATTCTTGGAACTGGAGGTGAGGAACCCATATGCCATTTCACC